>NC_062214.1:81639055-81942085 GCF_902686445.1 Sciurus carolinensis
TTTTTATCATTTTTATTATTTTTATCTGCTACCTTCCTCAACCCGTCCTATCATGTTTTCTTGGCCTGTTGTTTCACATGCCCATATTTAAATCATTTATTTGCATGAGTACCACCATGTGATTTAGAAATTAATCTCTCTCACCTGAAAGTATCTGGGGGGAAAAGTGGGATTTTGTTTTGAGGGTAGAGGGGGTCCAGATGTTGGATAAGCAACAATAGGATTTTCTACAGGGAAGAAAATTCACTCTAAAATAGCTTACCTATAGCAAGGGCCTTTTGAAAATACTGTGTTGGAAAAATATAGGCAATTTCAATACTAGGTCTGCAGAATAATTCAAAATGATGATAGGGATGAGTATAACATTAGATGAGGACTGAGCTTATGGTTATACTATTCATCTGTAGCACCTGGCACAGGTCCCAACATATAGAAGGTATTTAATGACTATTTTGAGTGAATGAATTAATAAAGAAAATTGCCGATTGGAATACTGTCATGGGTGAAATGGTATTTTGGATTTAGTAGGCAGTTGGTGTGATTGTAGATGAAGTTGGCTGAAATGAAGAGACTCATAAAGATCACCCCCCATTTTTTTCTTACAAATAAATTGTATTTGGCTTCAAAGAAGTTATGCTTTTGACTTGAATAGTGCCTTAAAATAAAAATTAAATATTGACTCATAATATTGATGCTATTTCATTAGGTTTCCTCTTTTAGATCTAAACATTTCTATAATATTCATCCAAACCCTTGATTGGTTCACTAATTTATTAACTTCTATCATACCTACATATTAGATATATTAGATATAAGACATAAAGGTACAAATTTAAAAGGATTAAATATGAAAGAATCTTTTTGCAGTAATATTTTATTAATGATTCAAAATGTTTTTTATTAAGACATAGGACAGAGAGTCTGGGGTAATGGCTCAGTGGTACAGCACTTGCCTAGCATGCATGAAGCACTGGGTTCAATTCTCAGTACATATAAGTAAATGAATAAATAAAGATCTGTCAACATCTAAAAAATAGTTTTAAAAAAAGATATAGGACAGAGTGATTAACCGTGAGTCATTTAATTTTAAATTTTTTTTTTTTTTAAGCCTGGGTGTTGCTGTGTTGCCTAGGCTAGTCTTGAACTCTTGAGTCTGGGTATTTCTCACACTTCAACCTCATCCTCAGCCTCTCAAGTATCTGGAAATGCAGGCATGCACCCCTGTGCTCATCTTTCATTGATTTTTCAAACATTGATATACCACCAGGGAAAATAATCACCAGAATCTTGAATTTCAGAGAAGAGGCTTCACAGAGGTATTGCCCATACTTATGAGGGGGTGCAGTGAGCTAGTTCTCTCTATTCATGCCAGAAGTAAAAACTGGAGACTGGAAGTAACTGCCTGGACAACTCTTGTGGTTGCCCTCTTCCCTTTTCCTCTTTTCTTTCTCTTTCTTCAAGTACCCATTATTGGGGTAGAATCTAACAGGAAGCCAGCTCACAAATGAGAAGTTTAGTTTGTTGAGTTATAGCCCTAGCATCAGGACTTAAAAGACAATAGATTAGGGCTGGGATTATAGCTTAGTGGTAGAATGCTCACCTAACACATGTGAGGCACTGGATTTCAGCCTCAGCTCTACATAAAAATAAAATAAAGGTGTGTCCATCTACAACTGAAAATATTTTTTAGCAAGACAATAGATTAATAAGCGACATACTTAACATTTTGAATGAAACATTCAAAGAATTGGTCTAAAGTTAGGTGAATTTAGTTTAGTTTTTTTTTTAATGGTAGTCATAGCTGGAAAGAATACTCCTGAGAGGCATGATGTAGAGCAGGGTCAACAGACTATCTGTAAAGAGTGATGGCAAATATTTTAGGCTTTACAGGCCACAGTGTCTCTGTTTCAAATATTTAACTTTGACTTTGTGGCACAAAAACAGCCTCAATTTAACTTTATTCACAGAAACAGTTGGTGAGTTGGATTTGGCTCCTAGGCTGTGGTTTGCAGACTCTCAGTGTAGAATATAAACTTGGGGTGATGTTAATTAGTGATAGCGTGAATTTATAGTTGGAATAAGCTTGATACTTTTTTTAAGTACTAGGGGATTGAGCCTAGCTGATACTTTTTAATTTGGGAGGCCATCTTTATAGATCTGATTTTATTACTTTTTAAGGGCCTCGTTCTGTCCAAAATAGACCTTTAAAGGGGAATAGGGTCCAGGTTGGCACAGTGGCCCACACTTGTAATCCCAGTGGCTTGGGAGACTGAGGCAGGAGGATTGAGTTCAAGGTCAGCCTCAAAACTTAGCAAGACCCTGCCTCTAAATAAAATATAAAAAAGGACTTTAAATGTGGCTCAGTGGTTAAGTGCCCCTAGGTTCAATCCCTGGTACTAAAAGAGAAAAAAGAGGAATAGGGAAAGTGTTAGTTCTGCTCTTCTCCTGTTCACATATGATAGGCATTAGTATTTTAGGGGGAGGGGGCATAGTGGCGATTGAATTCAGGGGCATTTAACCACTGAGCCACATCCCCAGTCCTATTTTGTATTTTTTTAGAGACAGGGTCTCACTGAGTTGCTTAGCACCTTGCTTTCGCTGAGGTTGGCTTTGAACTCACAATCCTCCTGCCTCAGCCTCTCAAGCCGCTAGGATTACAGGCATGTGCCATTGCACCTGGCTTAGTATTACCTTTTTTTAAAATTTTTTTTTTTAGTTGTATATGAACATATTACCTTTGATACACAGTTTTTTCCTCCCCGCCCCCACCTAGGCCTAAGGCATGCTTAGGAAAGTGCTACAAGTACCACCTGTGCACTAATACACAGTTTCTTCATTGGACTCTTTTTTAGTCAGGTATTCATTTTCTGATGCTGTAGTTAAAAATCGATATGGTTGTACAAGTCGAAATACTAAATGCCACTGAATTGTATATACCCTTACAAAATGATTAAGGGATTGGGGTTGTAGCTCAGTGGTGAAACACTTGCCTAATGTGTGCAAGGCCTTCGGTTTAATCTTCAGCACTACAAAAAACAAACAACCAACAACAAAAAAAGGTTAGAATGGTAAGTTTTGTGTGTGTCGTCATGTGCCACATAATGATGTTTTGGTCACCAGTGAACCACATATACATAGGTGATCTCATAAGAAGATTATATTACCTAGTGACATAGCAGTCTTAATTTATATAAGTATTCTCTGATGTTCAAACAATGATGAAATTGCCTAACACATTTCTTAGAAGTATCCCCATCTATTGCCTCATGACTATATTTACCACAATTTTAAAAAGTTGATGTAAATCCACTTTGATAGACAAACTTTTATTATGGAATGTCACATTTCCTCAGATATCTCAAATACTCACCGATTTGTTAGCATGAAACCTTGTAAGGATGCCAGTTTCTATTAGTACATTAAATTCATGATGTTAAATTTCCTACTGTTTTTAGATAAAAGAAAAATAAATAGAATATTTAGTATCTTCTTCTTGCATCCCAGTGGATCATTCTGTACTCCCTGGGGGTTGAGAACACCCACTAGAGAGAGATACCAATTTTCTAATAGATAGTTTGATTTAATATTGAAGCAGAATATCTGGGTGCAGTGATATATGCTTATAATCCCAGTGATTTAGGAGGCTGAGAGGAGGATTGCAAATTTAAGGGCAACCTTAGCAACTAAGTGAGGTCCTAAGCAACTTAGTGAGACCGTGTCTCAAAATAAAAAATAAAAAGGGCTGGAGATGTAGCTCAGTGGTAAAGTACCTCTGGGTTTAATGCTCAGTACCAAAAAAAAAAAAAAAAAAAAAAAAAACCAACTTGAGGCAGTATATTGATAATCCTGAAAACTGGACTCTTCTTCCTTTATTGACATGTTGCTAATGGTGTGTTATCTTGACTGTAATTTCATACCTATTCTCTCACTCCTAATCTATATTCTCTATAGATGTATTCTCATTTATATTTCTGTGGCCCTTTATATAATCTTCTTTCATGACTTGAATCATGTTGTATATCACTATTTGCATACATATTTCCCCTCCCTTGCTGTTGAGCAGCATGTCTTGGTTACATACTATTAACAGATCCTAGCTCTGTCACACTGCATGTTCTTAGTAAATGCTTCGACAAATGATTGAAAATGGAACTTAATCCAAACTGTTTGTGGTATCTCTGCCACTCTTCCTCCCCTTCATAATTGTAGTTGTCATTTGTTTTTTTTTTTTTCCAGAGACTTAAATCATATCTTAAGCACAGCTCTTTTCCATACCAGTATTTGGCATTAGGAAAACTTCAACATGAGTATATTTGCATACCACACTTTTTAGAGTAATCATTATAATTGATCTTGCTGATGTTGATTAATTTGTCAAACAAATATTTACTGATTGCCTAGAAACCCTGCTGGGGACACCACAGTGAACATTTTGCATACAAGGAAATTGGGACCCTGAGAAGCTGAATGATAAGTAGAAGCTTATATAGCACTTTAATGACAGAACTGTAACTGGTTGATAGGTCTTCTCACTCTTGGTCCTTTGAAGAGGAGTGATGTGAGAAAGAGAGCAGTGTAATTGGGCTGAAATTTGTGAGGGGGTTTGCTTCTCGTTCAAATTGCTGCTTAAGGGTTTTCAGTAATTGAGGAACTCAGTTTCTCAAAAGAAAATAAATTGCCTTTATTTAGACTAAGACAGAGGTTCAGTGTGCATAGTGGTCACTTAGTCCACCCTTTCAGGGTAGTCAGGCAGGGATAAGAGTATAAATTTAATTCAGGATTCTCTGGGAATGGTTAATTTGGAGAATTTTGTGGAACTTTCTGCATTGACTGCTAGAGTAGTAGTTGACTGATGACTGATGTGTGGTAGCCAAATAGGGTCTCAGCAGTGGAGGGTGGTTGGCTGCTCTGATGTTGCTGTGCATCTTGGTGGGTCTCTACAGGATCAACCTAATATGTCATTATTTAATGGTTCAGAAACTGCTTACCTAGAAAAGAAAAAAATGCTGAAGAAAGAAGTTAACCAAAAGGCCTAAAGACAGCCTTAAAAGTCAGAATACCAGTTTATAGTGGTAGATGTAGCTCTGGAATCTGTTTCTAAAGCAAGTTTTTCTTCCTGTTGGGGTCTAGCCTTAGTTGCTTCCTGAGAAAGCACAGAAAAAGAACCAGTTGAATACTCTGTCATGTTTTGAGGAACTTGACCTTCTTTTACTGCAGAAGTATTCTCTTATGACTGAAGGACATTCAAATTGAAGCCACCTGACCCTGTGGGGAGAAAATGCTGCTCTTGCCCTTCCACTTTTCTGATACTAAGTGGTCATATTGTCAAGTTATTCCTTAAGAAGGGCAGAACAGGTTAAGATTTTTTAATAGTACTGCTTATTTTGTATTCATCAGTTAGTCATGTGGGTAATATTTGAAATCTGTTACTCCACATAAGATTTGTGGTAGTTTGTGCTGCTTAATATGATTTAGAAATAATTTACCTTTGATTTTTGTCACACACTCTACAAAAGAATAATGTACTATATTTTTCCATTTCCACTGAGCAATTTGTGAGCACACTAACTTTAGTCCCTGTATTTTCTCCAGGGTCATCGAGTAGCAGGCACCCAAATCAGGCAACTCCAAAGAAAAGTGGTTTGAAGAATGGCCAAATGAAGAATAAAGATGATGAGTGTTTTGGGGATGATATTGAGGAGATCCCAGACACAGATTTTGATTTTGAAGGGAACCTGGCCCTTTTTGACAAGGCGGCTGTGTTTGAGGAGATCGATACCTATGAAAGGAGAAGTGGTACTCGTTCCCGGGGCATCCCAAATGAAAGGCCTACTCGGTATCGCCATGATGAGAACATCCTGGAGTCGGAGCCCATTGTTTACCGTCGGATCACAGTACCCCACAATGTGAGCAAGGAATTCTGCACAGGTGAGTTGCGCTACCAGGTCCCATATCCCACAGACTGCTCTTTGATCTGTGTTATCCTTCAAACAAAAGAAAAACAGTTTTAAGAGTTAGAATCTTATACTGGGAAGTAACTTAAGTGACTCAGTGATTGGCCCAGTTTTGTCTCTTGGGGATTGTGTCCTCAGTACCCTACCACTGAGGAGCAGGAGTTTCTCTATCTGTCCATTTACCTGTATCCAGTCTGCTGTTAAGTATGCTATGATGAACATAGCTTAGAGACTATCTAGATTTGAATAGTCAGATCTTTTGTCACTCTGGCTTATCTGAGACTGCCTGTACATTCCCCAAGAAGTTCAACTCTGTTTTACTAGTTACTTGTGCTATAAAAAACAATTAAAGATGGATAATTGAAACCACTGGCTAAAATTAGTCTCTCAATAAATTTGTTTGCCGTGTTGTCTTTGTTCTACAGTTTGGCTAGTATAATTCTCATGTAACAAAGTAGTATCTCGGGAGTTAATGTAGGTCACTGTAGATGATAGTCTAGGTCTGTAAACTCACTGATCTTTTTCATTCCTTTTTATGGTGTTAGATCCATTTCTTCAAAACATATGGCCTATGAAGGAGTTAAAAGCACCTTTGGGAGGGGTGGTTCTCCTCATATCTGGCCCAGCCTCTCCCCCTAAACCATGCTATTTACAGGGTTTCTTGAAGTATGGTTTGCAAACCATTGTTGTTGAGTGATCTAAGAGCTAAAGGAAAAATCATTTAAGAAGTAGAGATGGAACCATTTTGGTTTGAAGTTCAGAATGTAGGAAATACAAATCTTGAATGCTCGTAGTTGTTAACAGGGAGAATTTTGGAGACAACTTAATTGTATTTGGAGGAAAAGCACAAATGACTTTTTTTTGAGACAACAGTAGGGCTCTTTTGTATTTGAGTGTAGAGCTTGTTTTTGTGTGCTTTTTTCCCCTAATTTGTTTTTTTTTAGTTATACATGACAATAGAATGTATTTTGACATATCATATATATATATAGAGAGTATGACTTCCCATTCTTATGGTTGTACATGGTATGGAGTTACACTGGTCATATATTCTATATATGAACCTAGGAAAGTTATGTCTGATTCATTCTACTGTCTTTCCCATTCCTATCCCCCCTCCATTCTCCCCATTCCCCTCTGTCCCAATCCGGTGACCCTCCATTCCTCCTTTCTTTCCACCTATTGTGAGTAGTATCCGCATATCAGAACATTTGGGCTTTGGTTTTTTGGGATTGGCTTATTTCACTTAGCATGGTAGTCTCCAGTTCCATCGTTGTACTGTCAAATGCCATCAATTCATTCTTCTTTATGGCTAAGTAATATTCCACTGTGTATATACCACGTTTTCTCTATCCATTCATCTATTGACGTGCACCTGGGTTGGTTCCATAGTTCGGCTATTGTGAATTGAGCTGCTGTAAACATTCATGTGGCTGTGTCATGTAGTATGCTGATTTTAAGTCCTTTGGGTATATGCTGAGGAGTGGGATAACTGGGTCAAATGGTGGTTCCATTCCAGGTTTTCTGAGGAGTCTCCATACTGCTTTCCAGAGTCGTTGTACCAATTTGCAGTCCCACCAGTAATGTGTGAATGTAGCTTTTTCCCCACATCCTCACCAACATTTATTATTATTAAATGTATTCTTGATAATTGCCATTTTGACTGTAGTGAGATAAAAATCTCAGTATTGTTTTAATTCACATTTCTCGCTAATTATGTTGAACTTTTTTTCATATATTTGTTGATTACTCGTATTTCTTCTGTGTCTGTTCAGTTCCTTTGCCCATTTATTGATTGGGTTATTTGTTTTTTTGGTGTTGAGTTTTTGGAGTTCTTTATATATGCTGGAGATTATTGCTCTATCTGAGGTGCATGTGGTAAAGATTTTTTCCTATTCTATAGGTTCTCTCTTTATGTATTGTTCGTTTCCTTTGCTGTGAAGAAGATTTTTAGTTTGATTTCATCCCATTTATTGATTCTTCATTTTACTTCTTGTGCTTTTAGGAGTCTTGTTGAGGAATTAGGTTCCTAGGCCTACATGATGGAGATTGGGGCTGACTTTTTTTTCTAGTAGGTGCAGGGTCTCAGGTAACGCCTAGGTCCTTGATCCATTTTGAGTTGAGTTTTGTGCAGGGTGAGAGATAGGGGTTTAACTTCATTTAGGTACATGTGGATGTCCAGGTTTTCCAGGACCATTTGTTGAAGAGGCTATCTTTTTTCCAATGTATGTTTATAATGCTTTTGTCTAGTATAAGATAACTGTGTTTATGTGGGTTTGTCTTCTTCTATTCTGTACCATTGGTCTTCATGTATGTTTTGGTACCAATACCATGCCATTTTTGTTACTATAGCTCTGTAGTATAATTTAAGGTCTGGTATTGTGTTGCCTCCTACTTTACTTTTCTTGCTAAGGATTGCTTTGGCTGTTCTGGGCCTCTTATTTCTCCAAATGGATTTCATGGCTGCCTTTTCCATTTCTGTGAAGAATGTCATCAATATCTTAATAAGAATTGCATTAAATCTGTATAGTGCTTTTGGTAGTATGACCATTTTGGCAATATTAATTCTGCCTATCCAGGAACATGGGAGAGCTTTCCATCTTCTAAGGTCTTCTTCAATTTATTTCTTTAGTGTTTTGTAGTTTTCCCCCACTTTAAATTTATTTTTTATTATTTTTTTACTTAAAAATTTATTTATTTCTGATTCATTGTACACAAATGCAGTACAGCTTTCATTTCTCTAGTTGCACACCATGTAGAGTCATACCATTCATGTAATCATACATGTACATAGGGTAATAATGGTTGTCTCATTCCACCATCTTTCCTTCCCTCTACACAATCCAAAGTGCCTCCATTCTTCCCTTACCCCCTCTCCCCCATTATGTATCAGTATCCACTTATCAGAAAACATTTGGCCTTTGGGTTTTGGGGATTGGCTTATCTCACTTAGCATATTCTCCAACTTCATCCATTTACCTGCAAATGCCATAATTTTTTTTTTTCTTTTCTCTCCAGTATTTTGTTTCAGTTGCAGGTAGACACAGTACCTTCACTTTATTTTTATGTGATGCTGAGGATTGAACCCAGGACTCCATGCATGCTAGGCGAGCACTGAGCCACAACCCCAGCCCCATAATTTTATTCTTCTTTATGGCTGAGTAATATTCCATTGTGTATATATACCACAGTTTCTTTATCTATTCATCTATTGAAGAGCATCTAGGTTGGTTCCACAATCTAGCTATTGTGAATTGAGCTTCTATAAACATTGATGTGGCTGCGTTACTGTAGTATGCTGATTTTAAGTCCTTTGGGTATAAACTAAGGAGTGGGATAACTGGGTCAAATGGTGATTCCATTCCAAGTTTTCTAAGGAATCTCCATACTGTTTTCCAGAGTGGCTAAACCAATTTGCAATCCTACCAGCAATGTATGAGTGTACCTTTTTCCCCACATCTCCATTTCCCAACACCTATTGTTGCTTATATTTTTGATAATAGCCATGTAGTTTTCATTGTAGAGGCCTTTTTGTTAGATTGAGTCCCAGATATTATATTTTCTTTGAGGCTATTGTGAATGGGATAGGTTTCCTAATTTCTTGTTCAGTTGATTCATCACTGATACATAGGAATATATAGGATTTGTGGGTATTAATTTTATATCCTGCTACTTTGCTAAATTCATTTATGAGTTCTAGATGTTTTTTGGTGAAGTTTTTTGGGTCTTCTAAAATACAGAATCATGTTGTCAGCAAATAGGGATAGTTTGAGTTATTTTCCTATTTCTATCCCTTTAATACCTGTATTCTGTCTAATTGCCCTAGCTAGCATTTCCAGGACTATGTTGAATAGAAGTGGTAAAAGAGGGCATCCCTGTCTTGTTCCAGTTTTTATGCTTTCAATTTTTCTCCATTTAGAAAATGGAGAAACCTGGGGTTTAGAATATATAGCTTTTACAATCTGAGGTGTGTTCTTACCATCCCTAGTTTTTCTAGTGTTTTGAACATGAATAGATGCTGAATTTTGTCAAATGTGTTTTCTGCATCTATTGAGATAATCATGTGATTCTTGTCTTTTTTTTTTTTTTTTTTTTTTTTTTGTTGGCGCGGTACTGGGGATTGAACTCAGGGCCTTGTGCTTGCGCGGCAAGCACTCTACCAGCTGAGCTATCCCCCCAGCCCGCCTTTAAGTCTTTTGATGTGATGAATTCTGTTTATTGATTTCCATATGTTGAACCAACCTTGCATCCCTGGGTTGAACCCCACTTGATCATGGTGCACTGTCTTTTTAATATGTTTTTGTTTTGCATGTGTTTTCAATGTGAAAAATAGGCAGGCTGTCAGATAAAGAAAAACTAGAAATTGTCTTTCATTAGCAGATTATGGTAGGCATGCCTCTTTACCAAGGAAATTTTCTGACATGGCAGTTGACAGTGTGACTGCTGAACTCCTTTGAGGTACACCCTTGCTCAGAATCAGTCTTAATTAAATTGCCAGGTTTTGTTTTTCAAAGGCATTTAGTAATTTATAGGTACTACTCCCAGGTTCACCTACTGTCCTCCTGACTTACTTGCTCAGTTGTAAAGGAAGCTGTTCCTGCTGGTAGCTCTCTTTATGTATAGTCTGGGTGGTGCTGCCAAGGTTGTTAGAGTATGCAATATGTGATTTCCTGAAAATATTTATACTGTAGGAATTCCTGAGTTGGGAAAGATTATGGTCTGCCTTGGAGTCAATTGACTAAAAGGGTAAAAATAACAGTGTGAAGTAGCAGATTTTCTCAAATCTAAAAGAGCCTGAGAAAACACCTGACTAAAATAGACAAAAGAAGAGGTAGAAATTTTCCCTGTTTTGCATTCTCCTCACTTCCCCAACTTGATTTTTACACCTCTTTTGTTTTAAATGACAGAGGTCGTAAAGTTGTCTCCTCTCAGGAAACTATTTTCCTGAAATTGCCGTCAACATAGTATAAACCACAGATGCTAGTTCTTGGCCAAGAATCTAGGTATGGCATCTTGTGGTTTGTAGTGACCAGTAACATTCTGTGGGTACATGACAGTGAGGGGACAAGAAGCCCAGCAACTTCATATAATCTATGGTTCCTAACAGTGATAAGGGGTAGAAATCAAAGCCCTTTTGTCTTGCTGGAAATAGAGCAAGCAGCAGTTACTTGCTGAACAGCTTCTGTGAATTTCATCTCTGCTTCAGCTTCAAGGTGCATAAGCTTCAAGCAGATTTTTATCCAACAGTATTCAGATAGTGCAGGGCCGAGGACACATTTTCAGTTGATCCAAGTGTTTTAGGATCAGAGTAAGGCAAACTGTCTGGAATATTTGGAGGAACAATCTAGGGCTGTAAAATGTTAGTGTTAGGCTACTTGGTCATCTAGTGTAATTTTCTCATCTTACAAATGAGGACACGAGACTCAGAGAGGCAAAAGCTTTTACCCATCACATCTCTTTTTCTCTTCTGAATATGGAAAAGTTAAAGAGGTAAGGATGTAGTATAAGAAGAGAAGGGCAGTTTAATGGCAAAATAGACTACATCCTTTTTAATACTCTCAGAAATTTTCCAATTTGACCAGCAGTTTACAGCAGTATCCTGGATAGTGCTCCAGTCTGGCCTTGTGACTTTCATGTTCTAAAATACTAAATATTTTCTACTAATCCCCAGAATAGCAAAAGAACAGCATGATTATTACCCGATTGGTGATGGTTTGGATTTGGGGATTCTGACAGCTTGCTGCTGGTGTCCTACATATTGACTTCTTACTCAATGGTGTCAACAGTGTGCAAGCCATTATTCACTAATTGCTCATACTCCTTTTGGTAGTACACTTTGCCAGCTGTGTGTGGGAGGGGGGACATTATAATCTGTCTTTTGATTGGGAAACGTTCAGGAAGCAGCTAAATTTAGCACTTTGTTTAATCCAGAGCTTTCATTCTGGAAAGCCCTTTTAGGTCCTTTGGCAGGGCTGCTGTTTCTAACAATCATAGACTGTCAGTCATTCCTCTAACTTGAGTATACCCTGCAAAATAATGGTGTCCATTGTTCCTCCCCTGAATTGATTACAATCTTTCTGGCTCCAGACTTGTAATTTGAAATTTTGGGAGACATTGTGTGTGTGTGTGTGTGTGTGTGTATACACCCACATGAATATTAAGTTTAAATATAAAATGCTAGATGTGTGTGAGTACTCCATGGTGACAAGATGTTCCCAGAGAACACTGCTTAGGAGACTTCAGAGAAGAATCTTTGCTCAACACTCATAATATTCTAAAAGAAATACTTAGGACATTTTGGGTCAGTCAAAATTCTGTGTTTATTATGTGTCAGTCATTCTTAAGATAGTCCTTGCCTTCAGTATATTAAAATGTGATGGAGATGAAAAGCTGCCATATGTGAGAGTGTAGATATATTAGTGCACCAGGTATTCAGAGGCAGGAGGGCTTCTGGAGGCTGGATCAGGGAAAGCTTCAGTAAAGGAGTGGGAATGGTAGCCTTGGAGCATGGGCAGGATTTCTCTAGCTAGAGAGAGAGAGAGGAGGATGTTTGTGGTAGGCTAGGCAGGTGCTGGTGGATAGTGTGAGTAAAAGACTTTATGTGAGATTGGTCACACAGCAGAATTTGGGGGAGTAAAAGACATTAAGACTAGCTTTGCACCAAAGCACAGAGGGCCTTGTGTGCCAGTGGTATCTTCGTCCTGTGAGAGAGATTACTGAGTCTGTTCCCTTATTGGTAAGTGGAATATTACTTGTCAAGCAAATGAGACTGTAGAAAAGCAGCTAGCAAGGGCTGGGGAGATAGCTCAGCTGGTAGAGTGCTTCCCTTGCAAGCACAAGGCCCTGAGTTCGATCCCCAGTACCGGGAAAAAAAAAAAAAAAAAGCAGCTAGCACAATTCCTGGCTTGTAGTTGTTACTCAATAAATATTTGACTTCAAAGTGGGTATAATGTGACAGTCCTACAGCCCCAACAACACAGGAGGCTGAGGTGGGAGAATTACTTGAGCTCATGAATTTTGGACTAACCAAAATAATTTCAAATGTGAATTGCAAATGCTGGCCTAGTAAAGGTATTTCAGACCATCAACATTTATGGAATACCAACCATGTGCTACATATTAGATAATCTGTAAGTTATGGTTATGTCTCTAAGTCAGGGACTTTAGAGTATAGGGCAGCCAAATGTATAAATACAGAAGTAATAGAAGCGGATATAGTTTAACCAGGTGTGGTGGTGCATGGCTGTAATCCCAGCAACTCAGGAGGCTAAAATAGGAGGATTGCAAGTTTGAGGTGAGCCTCAGCAATTTAGGGAGACCCCGTTTCCAAAAAGGGAGGGGTGGGGTGGTTGGGGAAGTGGCTCAGTGGTTAAGTAACCCTGGATTCAATTCCCAGTACCAAAAAAAAAAGTGAATACAGCTCTTAGCAGTAGCAGAATGGGGAGTATAAGGATCTGGTTCAGGAGAAGCAGCAGTTTATTATCAACAACATATCAGCTAATGCTCGTTGTTCTAAGTACTCTTCTAAACATTTCATGTGCTCACTTCACTAATTTCCGTGGCATCTCTATCAGGTTGTACTGTTCTCTGTTATCATTTCCATTTTGCTGGAGCTGAAGCTAGATGTTCCAGTAAACCTGTTAAGAGGAGTGACTTAAAAGTCCCTTGAGCCGGGTTTAATGGCATAACTGTGATCCCAGCAACTCAGGAGTCTGAGGCAAAAGGATCATAAGTTCAAAGCCGGCTTCAGCACTTTAATGAGACCTAGTCTCAAAATGAAAAATAAAAAGAACTGGGGACTTAGTTCAGTGGTTAAGTGCCCCTGGGTTCAATCCCCATTACCAGGAAAAAAGAAAAAAGTCACTGAATTCTTTGTTCCCTAGGTTATAATAAAATCTTACTCATGAGCTCTTCTTTCAAGGTGGACTTTTTATTAAGACTCCACCATTTTTTCTCCACTCTGAAGCCTCTTCTGTCTTCAAGTATGTAGAAGCACAGATGGAAGGCAGTGGGGTGCTGTTGGTGCAGGCTTTGAATCTCTGCAGTTGTCCCATCAGCTTTGCTTGAAGAATGTTTCTCTGCCTCTATATTATATCTGCAGAGACTCAGGAAGCAGCAAGACCTGAACTAGAGTTTGAGTGAAGCACTCTTGTCTGCCCTCCGGCAGCACTTACCCAGATTGATTTCTCTTGGCCTCTGCTCCAAAGGGGAAACAACTGGTGAAGCCACTGTTAGTTTTTCTCTTCTCCTTTATGGTTGTGCTCTTTCCACCTTGGCTAGCTAAGATTTTGAGCCTTGATGGGATGTCTCTTGCTTTTGAGATAAGTTTGATTCACATTTCCTTTCTGGCAGTTGTCTTCAACAGTTGGCATTCCGTTCTGCCTCTTAGCCCTGGCCTCTTTATTCTGTTTCTTTTTACTAAAATCCCCTCAAGAAGCCTTCTGATGCTTCTAAGATCAGCAGTGTTTTTATCTCCTCAAGAACAGGTAGTTCGGAAATGTGTGTGTGCATGTGGACATGCATGCTTGTGCACATATGTTTAGAGTAATTTGAGAAGAAATAAATTTGGATTTTAGAAGTAGCCACTGAAGAATTTTACCCTATGGGTAGGGAGGCATCTCTGGGCAGCTGTTGTGCTTCTGACCAGGCTCCTGCTCATTCAGAATCATGCAACTGCTTGCAGTGGTGTTAGTTGCCATCTCATTGCCTCCTCACACTGTGAACCTGATTCACATGAGTTCCAAGTGGAGTCTCTCCCATGACCTTCAGCCCCACTTCATTCCCCCATCCTGTATTCAGAGGTTAGATCAGGTGCTGCAGGGAGGGAATTCTGAGGGATAGTTGTAAGGAGACAGTAGGGGATAAATTATAGGAGGTGTTCTGGATCAGAATGCCTGAAGGGATAACCCTGTACATCTATATACCAAGCCAAGTGGCACAATTTTTCATTCAGCAGAGCTAATGAGCCTAGTTTCTAAAATTGTTTCTCTGCAAACAGACTGTGATGACATTTGATTGATTTGAGGAACCTCATATTCTAGCAGATCCTCTAGTGTCAGGAGTGAAGGCAGTAATCATTCCATTTCCCTCAAAAACCTCAGAGTTTCTAGGCCTATATAATCAGGCACATGGTTGTCACAAGCCTGGAGAACTTGCTTTTTACTTATTGGTAATCTCATGAGGTCTTACATAGGGCAGGACAATTAAGACAGGAATCTTGACTGGACTCTGACCCCAGTAATGAATCTTGTGCTTCTTAGGTTTTCCACTGGAAAAGGCTTCATGGCATCTTACTGCCAGAATTTTAAGAGTTTTAATTGCAAACTAGAGGATCTGAAGCCTAGTACATAATGTAGCCTGATAACCTGAGGGTTGTTTTGTGGGTTTTTTTTTTTTGGGGGGGGTGGTATTTGTTTTTGTTTTGTGATGGTGCTGGGTGATTGAACCCAGGGCCTTCATGCATGCTAGGCAGGTACTCTCCTCCTGAGCCACATTCTTAGCCCACAACCTGAGTTTTTGATGATGCCCCCAGTTGTTCATTGCAGAACTGCACTGATCTCTACTCATGTGGCTACTTTGCTAATATGTGCCCTCAGAACCACAAGGGTCTAGCCAGAGTAAGAAAGGAGTTTGATTTCCAAGTTTCCACCATCTTCCTCAAATTCAGCACACCAAAGCTGTCCCCTGATTGCTTGGCATTCCCATTTCTTTAATCGGGCACACCGTTCTTTAAATGTCCATCATGAAAGTTTCCTTTTCCTTCTCATAAATATTCAAATTATGAGTCAGACACAGTGGTGTATACCTATAGTCCCAGCTATGTGAGAGACTGAGATAGGAGAATCACAAGTTTGAGGCCAGGCTAGGCAAATTAGCAAGACCTTCTCCCATCTTAAAAAAAGAAAAAAGAAAAAAATTTAAGAGAAGACTCTGGAGACCATTTTTTTCCTGATTGAATAGCAGATGATGTGGATTCCTTTTGAAGCAGAACATTTTTCTTTATCCTTGGTTGTATTCATTCTGGTTCTAGGTTTGCTGCTGCTTTCATAATTTTTCTTGAAATTTTCTTAATCTGTTAGTTTCTTGTGCTACCTCATAGGTTCCCTTGAAATCAGTTCTGTTTGGTCTTTCTATCCTCTTTTTGCATTTTTATCTGCTTCATTCTGCATAAAACAACTTGGCTTTCTAAGTCTTCTGAAGACTGGTGCTTTCTCAGGTTCTAGGCTGACCCTTCCTTCTTGACCTCTGAGCTTCAGGGAGGGATGTTTGCATGTGTATATGTCACACCCATTCTGACCTTTTGAATTTGTTCATGGTTCTTCCCCACCCCCACCTGGAATCCTTCTTTTCTACTATGATTACATTCCTGCCTGTCTTTCAAGGCATAGTTCATAATGAGAACTTGACATCTCCTATCCATGGCTTCTAATTTGAAATCCATACTTGGCCCTTCTGCTTGGATAACACAGTTTAAGGACTGCTGTGTGTTCGCTTTCATACTTACACATATGTATTTTTGTTTCCAGCTAGATCATAAGACTCTGGGAAATCTGTTTTCTCTCTCCTACCACTCCCCACCCCACCCCACCCTACCCCACTACTGGCTTAATGTATTGCTTCTCTACAAACATTTGTTGATCATATTTGGAAGTCCTTAACTGTTTTATTTTTCCCCCACTTTTTATATTGAAAAAAATCACAAACTTGCTAAAAGTTGCTAGAATAATGTAATGAACAATCATATACACTTCATTTAGATTCACCAGTAAACATTTGGCACAGTTGCCTTACATAAAATAAATGTGCTAGCATGATGGCACATGCGTGTAATCCCAGCGGCTCGGGAGGCTGAGACAGCAGTATCTTGAGTTCAGAGAGAGCCTCAGCAATGGTGAGGCGCTAAGCAACTGAGTGAGACCCTGTCTCGAAATAAAATACAAAATAGGGCTAGGGATGTGTCTTGGAGGTTGAGTGCCCTGAGTTCAATCTCCAGTATCAAAAAAAAGGGGACTGGGGATGTAGCTCAGTGTAATAGCACCCCTGGGTTCAATCCCCAGTTCTACAAAATAAATAAATAAAAAAATACATATATGCACATATAACACATCTCTGAATCATTTGGACTTTATTTACATTCATCATTACATTTTACCTCTAAATACTTGCACATATATTTGGTGGGTTATTTACTGCTCTGTATAACCACACTGCAAGATTGCTTTCAGGAAATTTAAAATTAACACAAAAATATTATCTAATATTTTCGCAACACTATGCAACACTTTCCAATTGTCCCAATAATTTCTTAAACTGTATTTTTAAAAAGCAATTTATTTGAAGAATGTCCTTTTAATTTTTTGTTTCCTTTTGTTTTGCTTTAGTTGTTGGTAGACACAATACCTTTTTATGTCCTATTATTATTTTTATGTGGTGCTGAGTATTGAACCTAGGGCCTCACGTGTGCTAGGTGAGCGTGCTACCACTGAGCCACAACCCCAGCCCTTCCCTTTGTTTTGATTCATGTTAAACATGTTCTCCAGGATTTGGGTGGTGCTATATGTTTCCTCAGACATCACAGCACCCCATATCATATTGTCCCATCATTGGGGCATTTGATCACTTGATAAGGTGTTGTCCACCAGATTTATTCATTGTAAAGATGATTTTCCCCCTCATAATCAGTAAGTTATCTTTTTTAGAATTATGGGAGTGTTGTTTGTTTTGTTTTTGTTCTTTGGTTTTTTGGGTTTTTTTTTTAACCTCTTGAACCCAGAACTTGTTTCATGTAACTTTGGTTTGGAAGAAGGGGGCCCAATATGGACAGGAGGGGCTGGGCATATAGCTCAGTTGGTAGAGTGCTTGCCTTGTAAGCACAAGGCCCTGGGTTTGATCCCCAGCACCAAAAAAAAAAAAAAAAGCCAATATGGACAGGAGTGTTGGTCTAAGTTGTTATAACTGGGAAAGAGGAGTGGAGTTAAGAGTCAGAAACATCTTATGTTCAAGTGTCTTTGGTTACAACTGGGCTCTTATCCAGCTGCAGAATAGAATGCCCTGAGGCTGACCTGTCAGGTCTGCTGTACAGGTTTCTTTCCCATATGTCCATTAATTTAACACATACTTTTATAACGTTTCTCTTGAAAAACAGTTCTCCAAGCATTGTGCTACTAAGGGCACAGTGGAGAGTAAGGGTTACAGCAGTGAACAAGGCTGAGTTGCTACTTTTGTGGAACTCACAGTCTAGCAAGGTAAATAGGCCAGAAGGTTTGAAAAAAAAAATTTATAAGTGTATTAAATATAGTGAAGGAAATAAGTTGTGTGCTAAGATGAAGGGATATTCAGCTGAGACCTGAAGAATGAAGAGCTCGCACTCTGTGGGTAGCATCAGAAAAGAAGAGAGTGCCAGGAAAGGGAAGCCAAGAAAAACTTGGAGTATTTACCAATCACCAGCAGGCAGCCAAGGTGTCTGGGGCCTGATGGGGGTTGGGTAAAAGGTAAAGGTTACATGAAAGATGAGGCCAAATCATGGGAGGTCTTGTGGGTCAGGTTAAAGTATGTTGGGATTACAAACTCTTTACAATGAATCCTTCTTTCTGAGATACATTTGACAACAAATTGTGTTTTGTGTTAGCTGAATATGTAGAGCTATAGGGACCATCTATACACTGCTGGACTGAAGGTACCAGTTTGCCAATGGTTTTGTATCCCAAAAGTGTGTGATATCACCACCCCATTTTGTGACTGCTGGATTTCACAAATCCAGAGAAATTCCACACCCATTAATGAGCTCTGCTTTTTCTTGTTGATGAGACATGGGACACAATTTTGCAACTAAAGGGCCATGTCCAGATGAGAATTAGGTTCGTTCTGAGAGGGCAGTTGGTTGTGGGAGTCTTAGCAGAAAGACTAGGTAGGTTGGGAGGAAAGGAAGAGCTTGGATATAGTGCTACAAAGTATCTGAGGGAGGAGAGGTGTCATGGAGGGTGAGAGAATGTGCACACATGTCCATAAGGAAGGAAAGACCTAAATGGTATGTACCGGAATGAACAGAACTGAAGTAAACACATTGCAAGGGTCAGGCACATGCAGTGCTGGGCCAGGCTGCTGGGTCTGTGGCCTCAGGAGGCAACCCAGCCTCATGCTATGGAATGGGTTTGTGCAGGGAGGATCTTCTTTCCTGGCCTCACCTGCGTGTGCTTGAGTCATTTTCATCAATGCCCTAAGGTTAATCAGATCCTAAGGAATGCTCTGTGTGTCATGAACTGGTTATAATTATAGCTCCCTTTCTTGTTTCACTGACAACTGTAAAATACATAGTAATATTCAGAGCAACGTCAACTGATTTTACTGCCTTGATTCCTAAACAATAAAGATCCACCTTCCAACCCAAACATAATTAGACTTGGCTTATGTTCAGGCTTTAGCAGTGTTATTGTTTGCAGTTTACGTGCTATGTTCTTGGTTCCCTTCCTTTGGAGTTTATTTTATTCCCTCTGCCTGTTTTTGATAAGCCAGTCTAACTAGTTGGACTTAGTGTGTAAATGTTAAACAAAAAAAAAAAAAAGTTTTTGTGCTGCACATTGCTTTCAGAGAAGCAGAGTAAGGTACAGTGGGATTCTAAACCCTTTTACTGCCAGACTATGAGCAGAAAGGATTCTGGGCCTTGTCTTTCCCTAGGTTATAAAAATAAGCCAGTTCATCAGCAATGCCTGCAGTCCCCCACCCCAACACAGACTACTGAGGAGATGGTAAAAAGTATCCACCTGTAGCATCTAGCCAGCCAAGGTTGGGTGAGCTTCATATCCCTAAAGGGCTGCCAGGGGGCAGCTAGCAGCAATGGCTCTGCTTGTCCCCAGAGATGTCAGAGGGAAGGGAACAACCCAGCAGTAGGAGCCAGACCCAGAAGAGAGCTTGATTTGTGGAGTAGCAGCCCAAGACACTCTGCCCTTACCTGTTCCAATTCAGCAGAGAAAGTTTTGATGAATGGGTGAAGGAATGCAGAGTCTTGGACGAGTTCTACCTTGTGTGAGTTTCCAGGTAAAGAGAGTGTTTGAAGTAGGCAATGTGTGTGACTTGACGGGTTTGCAGTTGTTATTGGCTTAAGACTCTTGAGAATTCATTCAGCTTTTTCACACTGCTATCAAGGGTTCCTAATGACTTCTGTTAATGTTTGCATGTCTGAAGTGGGTTATAAAAATGACTCTTTTAATCAACTATTGACTACAAGATCAGGCTGCAGCCTCCAATGTGGGCACCTGGGACACCAGTGCCTGACATTTCATAACAGTGATAGGAAAGACTCTGCACTCCTATCTAATGGCACTGTTTGTTGCCTCTGCTCCAAACAGAAATAGGACTTAGGCACTCAGTCAATAGAGTAGTCCCTGGTTAGGCATTTTGTATTATCATCATTAACTTAAATTGTTTTCATTCTGCTGTCTTAAAGAGGATACGGACCTGGGTGCTGTGAGATCAGTCTTTGTACTTGGCTTCCTGTTGCTAAAACATGCAGGCATAGCCTCGCTCTGTGGTGCTCAGAATCTATGCAGATGGGACTGGATATCTGGGAGAACTCAAAATTTTTTCTGAAATGACCAATGAAGAAGGCAATTTTTTTATACAGGACTCTATCAATGGGATGGTGATGAAGATCCAAAATAGCACAAGGCTTCCATCATTTTTATGTTTGAGCACTTGATGAGAACTAGTCTATGTTAATAAGTGTGACTGGAACAAATTGGGGAGGTGAGGGCCAAAGAAGTAAAAGACTTAATTTCTTACTTTGAAGAGTTCACAATCTAGTTATATGTAATATAATATATGTTAGTTATATGTAATTCCCTGATGACTTGATAATTAGAATCTGCATTTGTTGCTCCATCAGCCAGGGTTCTTAGGTGATGGGTCTGTTCCCCCGTGGCCATCCCAGAGGCTTTGTCATTTATAGAATGACATTGGCATTTTGCAGGGAAGGAGACCTTGGTTGTTAAGGCAGAGCAGTCTGTTGCAGATCACCAGTTTTGAATTTGCTGTGTTTTTCCTACCTTGGTTTTCTGAGCCCTGAAATGTCACTGGTATGCTGATACCAATGCACAGACCACAGACTTCAAGTGTACCAGCTCATTTTGGCTTTGAGCCTTCAAGAACCAAGTACTTTCTATGGTGTACTTGTAGTGACTGTGATTCTCTGCAACCTTTTTATAATTCTTTGTGAATAAAAAATTCACAAAGATTCTTATAAGTAGCTTAAGGCAAGCTGTAGGTTACTTTCATTGTATTCCTTCTGTGTGATATGAAAATTTGGTTACACTCACCCTAAATAGGGAGAAACAAATTACTTGAGAAAACAGATTGCTAGCTGAATGAATTTTTTTTTTTTTTTTTTTTTTTTTTTTTTTTTTTGATGCTGGGGATTGAACCTAGGGTACTTAACCACTGAGCCACAGCCCTGCCCTTTTTATTTTTTAGTTTGAGACAGGGTCTCGCTAAGTTGTTGAGGCTGGCCTTGAACTTGTAGTCCTCTTATCTCAGCTTCTGGAGTTGCTGGCAGTGTAGACGTGTGCCATAGCATCTGGCTACTAGCTGAATTTCTTAAGCAAAGAATAAGGGCTAAGAGAGAGCAAACAGGGAGTAGATACATGAAACAAGACTCTTTGGCTTGAAATTAAAAGAACACCAGTGGCTCTGGAGACTGAGGAAAGAGGATTGTGAGTTCAAAGCCAGCTTTAGCAACTAAGCGAGACCCTAAGCAACTTAATGAGATCCTGTCTCAAAATAAAAAAGGACCAGGAATGTGGCTCAGTGGTTAAGCACTTCTGGGTTCAATCCCTGATACAAAAAAAAAAAAAAAAGGATAGCAGGCCAGAGGGTAAAGGGTCAAGTAGTATCTGTAGTATCTGTTCACTTCTTAAGCAGGATGAAGGACCTGCTTGTGAAGAAAACCCCACTGCCCAGGATGGTTTTTCCCCCAGTTTGAGGAAAGCATGTTCTTTTTCAATGTGATTGCTGTTACATGCTGTGTGCCAGTCTTCTTTGGGTAGTACCCAAAACACATGGTGGGTTTGTTCTTCATGGTCTAAAGCTAAATTACTAAGGAAAGATGAGTTTAGTTTGGAACAAATTAGTTCATCATTTACTACTTGAGCTCTGGAGGCTGCGGAGTATGCCTCAATCCCAGAAGAGGAAGATGATGGGCCATCTGAGGATTGGTCTTAAGATATTGGCATTTACAGAATTCAGAATACAGTGTACCTCTTTTGGATCTGGCTTCCCATCATCACTTTCCCTTTATCTCTTTGCCTCCTTTTGAACCAGACTCTGGCCTGGTGGTCCCAAGTGTTTCCTATGAACTGCATAAAAAGCTGTTATCTGTAGCTGAGAAGCATGGGCTGACCTTGGAGCGGAGACTGGAGATGACAGGTGTATGTGCCAGTCAGATGGCGCTGACCCTTCTTGGAGGACCTAATAGGTAAGTGCCTCTAGAACTGGGAGGGGTGAATGTGGGGTGATAAATCTGTGCCTCGTCACCCCAACAGTGCCTCACGTGTGCAGGAGAGTTAGTGAGACAGTTGGTCATCCCATGTGAGCTTCTCAAATCACTTTCCTGGATGCTGCCAGGTTCTTTGCTCTTCCTCTCACCTATCTCTTGTCTTCTCTCATTCTTCATTTCTTTCCTGACAGCAGCTCTCTGGCTTTGTGACTCCTGCTGTCAGACCTGGCCTTTGACATTCACCATTCACTTTAGGTATCTGGGATGCACCTCAGTCCTGAGCTCCATACCTGAAAACTTCTAGAACCACCCTGACTGCTGGGTAGGACAGTTGGGGTATGGCATCTTTCCACCTGACCTTGAGTTCGTATACTGATAACCATGTGCTCAACCCTACAGACACCAAGAACAAATCACTGCTCCTGTGCTGTAGTACCCTAGAGAGGTCTCCAGAAAGTACAGGGCTTTGGTGGAGGAAACAGAAAATTCTCCAGGAATTCTCCAGTTGTGTTTGGGTGGAAGACAGCTCTTGATTCTGAAGTAATCTTGATTAAAGCAGGCTTGATCCAAGCTGGATTGAGATTTCCCCATCTTGTCCTCCTGACCTAATACCTGTCATTCCTCCTTTCCCCTGGGTTGGGCCTGCTTCCATTTGTGCTGGTCCCTGGTGCTCCTCTGCAGGGAATAGCAGAGGAGGGAGTATTATGTGCTCTGAAGGAGCATCTGGCCCCAGACTGAATTGGCTGTGCCTCCTCCCAGAGCATCCTTTAAGGCAGGTCTTGGAGTGAATTCTCCAGGAGTATTTGAGACTATCAAATGGCTTTCCCAAAACCATAGTTTCAGGACATTCAGGAGCTAGATGTCCTCACCAAGTCATATTCATCTCTAGGCTGTCCTTGTGGCTATTTTCTCTGTCTGAACTCTCAGAAAATTTACTCTGTCCTTGGCAGCAGTAACCGATTTACCTTTGAGAGACAAACCCACAGTTAATAATATTGAAGTTTAATGCATGTCAGATGCTGTGTGGCTTTTCACACTGCTCTCACTGAAGAATTTAATGTGCTCCTCATAACTTCACCTCAAAAGTAAATATTATAGCCCCATGTTCAGGATGAGCACACTTTGACTCAACTGAAGGACTGCCCATGTGAGTCTGCTGGTATGGGTGTACAGGTTGATTTCTAGTGTCTGAGTTCTCCCTCCTGTGGTGCTGGGCTCTGCTTTCATTCTTTGGGGTGGTGGGTGAGAAGGAGAGCCCATTTGGGGACAGCATCACCTTACTAGCTTACTGGCAGCTCGGGAAAGAAAACTTGGATTGGCAGTGAATTGAGGATAATTTGGAACTATCCTAAATTGGTGGTACTTGCTGTAAGTTTATTAGGAGTTGAGAAAAGGGAAGAATTTAGTGCAAGCTAGAATAATCCCTGAAGAAGTAAACCAGAGCTCAAAAGGTGGGTGGGAGTTTGAAAAGTAAAGGATTTGCAGGGCAAGAGACATAGTTTGCATAGAAGCAGAAACAAGCCTGACAAGCTCTGGAGAGAATGAGAACAGCCTTGCTGGAGCAGAGCAGTATTTTGGTGATGAAGCCCAGTGGAGGCCGCAGGGATACAAAGACCAAACAGAGCATGGATCTGACAGATCAGGGAAGACCCATTAAGCATTGTTGAGTCAGAGGTGGTGGTGTATGCTGTGAGATCTGGAAACTCCTTGGTGAGTTCACTCCAGCAGTGAAGTGATAGGATGTGGGACAGTGGGAACATCAACCTATAGGCTTGGCCTGCTGTGGAGTTTGGCCCATTTGGAGCTTAGTACTGGGGGAGAGCCCTGAGAGCAGCAGGTACCTATTTGTCTGTTATGGGGATTAACTAGCCCATGAGTAATTTTAATTAGCCAATCAGTGCTTTTTTGCTTTCTGTTTTAGGTTGAATCCTAAGAATGTTCACCAGAGGCCCACAGTGGCTTTGCTGTGTGGGCCCCATGTGAAGGGGGCTCAGGGTATTAGTTGCGGAAGGCACCTAGCCAATCACGATGTGCAGGTCATCCTCTTCTTGCCCAATTTTGTCAAGATGCTGGAGTCCATCACCAATGAGCTGTCTCTTTTCAGCAAGACCCAGGGTCAGCAAGTGTCTAGCCTCAAAGGTAAGCCCTAGGGCTGGGGATCAGTGGTAGAGTGCTTGCTTTGCCTGTGTGAGGGCCAGGGTCCCAGGAACAGCAAACAAACTCAACCTAATGCAGGATAAGGCAGAAGACCTCCTACCTCCTGGTAGTTTGATGGTCTGGTGGTGCCACCCAGTGGAAACTGGAGGAAAGGTGCATAAAGATGGTATTCTGTGTCTAAGGAATCTTGGAGGTGCCGATAGGAATAAACCCCGGGTGACCTATTGTCTATCCTCTCTCTCTTTGCCCTCTCTCACTTACTCATTTCTCAAATGCTTATGGAACAGGCACTGTTCCTGGTGCTGGGAATAAGGAACAGATTCTTTTATAATTCATTCTTCCATAGAGTTCCCTTTCTGTAGGAGAGATAAATGCATAGATAATTAACATATTAGGTCATATGATAGTGTTATGGAGTGAAATAAAGTGGGGAAGGGGGAAAGAAATGTTGGAGGTTGGGAGGGGAGTAGGAGACAAGCATTTCAGGGTCAGTCACGAAGGGCTCCACAGATCACCCTGAGAGTTTGGGCTTTTACTCAAGGTGGGCTGGAGAGTTACTGAAGGAATTGGTGAAGGAGTGGTCTAGGTTCCAGATGAGCAGTCTGGTGCTTACAGTACATGATCAGAGTACAGAGGGGTGCTGAGATGCTGTTGTTGAGACTTGGGGCAAGAGCTGTTGGTGGCTGAGAGAAAGCCTTGTTCAAGCAGAGGCGCCTTTTTAAATGCTGGGACAGCAGTGATTGTTTCTCCCTGTTCTTAAATTTGGGCTCAGTGGAGGGCAGGTAGCTAGAGTAGAGTGAGTAGGCCAGTAGAATAGGCGTGCTTGCTCTCACCTGCTCATTGGTCATCAGGTCATCAGGTCATCAGCTCCTGTTTCTGCTGGGCCCTGATCAGGGTTTCCCTATAAGGGCTGACTCCACAGTGGACTCTACCTTCCCATCTTCTCTAATGTCCCTGATTAGTGGGATGTACAGAGGCCTGCCTGCAAGGCAGAGGAGGTGAGGGCTTTATGCCTTGAGAAACTACTCTCATCAGGTTAGTGCTTCAGCCCTAAAACCCCATGAGGGCAGTGGTTCATCAGATGACATACTCTCAGCCTCTGGCACCCAGTCCAGCCAGGCGTTGGAAAGATGTCCGCAAGCAAGACTCTCTTGGGTCCACCTGGGCTCTCAGCACAGCCTGGTTGCTCTGTGCTCTAGGTGCTTAGACAGTTTTCTTTCCACCTGCAGATCTGCCCACTAGCCCTGTGGACCTGGTCATCAACTGCTTGGATTGCCCAGAGAATGCCTTCCTGCGGGATCAGCCCTGGTACAAAGCAGCCGTGGCCTGGGCCAACCAGAACCGGGCACCAGTACTCAGCATAGACCCTCCTGTGCATGAAGTTGAACAGGGCATCGATGCCAAATGGTCACTGGCACTGGGCCTGCCTCTGCCACTGGGGGAGCACGCAGGCCGGGTCTATTTGTGTGACATTGGCATTCCCCAGCAGGTCTTCCAGGAGGTGGGCATCAACTACCATTCACCCTTTGGCTGCAAGTTTGTCATCCCCCTGCACTCTGCCTAGAGGGGCCCTGGGCAGGCTGGACCCTGCAGTCCCTTGCTCCTGCCAACAAACGTGACGACGAACGCCTTAAGGATGTGAAGTTTCATGGACCTTGTTAAGTTTTTCTTTTGAGGTTTGTTTCCTCTGTAAAAGAACAGAACATACTTAAACCTGACCTGTCACTTGCCTGTGGCCAGGGAAGGCTTTCCCACTGGGTGTGGGGTGGGGTCAGGCTGAGCACCGTGGCTCCAGGCATCTCTGCACCCAGCTGGCCGAGTGCCAGGTGGGGCTTTGTTTACACACATAGGCAGCTCTCAGACTGTGTTTCAGGTTTACAGCCCTTGGGCCTGGATGAGCGCCTTGGGGTTTGGGCCAGGTCCTGAAGGGGGCCTTTACCTGCTTTATTTTATAGCTTATGGCAGTGTGTGTCTGCTTCCTCCCGCCAGGAAGCCCTTCTGATCATGTAGACCAGGCTGCATGCAGCTGTCCACCAGAGGGCAGGCCTGTGCTCTCCATCCATTTTGAGGGCTGTGGCAGCTTAGCCCCACCCCAGCTGATTTAGGGGCTTTTGACCTTTCTCCTGAGCAGATCCAAACTTTACACTGGGATTTTTCCTCGGGTCCTTCCACTCCCATCATTCTGAGAGGCAGGGAAAGGGATACATCTGGATGGTGTTAACTATTGGGATTTTGTGCTGGTCTTCTATTATCTTCAGTACAGGTCACATAAGATGTTATTGTAGAACCATAGTGCCCATCTTGCCAGCAGTGCTCTTCCCCTAGCTGAGGACTAACCCCTCAGTGTGCAGCTTTAATGTCCAGGATCGGCAAGGCCCCAGGGGAGCCTGGTGCTGAGCCATAGGAGGCTCCTTGGTGCTTTGGTCCTAGGCCACCACTTGCCACCTCCTTGCCTGTACTTGTATGTCCTGCTCATCTGTCCCCTCTGCCCGTTCCCTGAAACGATCCTCTGCAGCTGGCATCCCAGGGCAGGGTACATGTCCCTGTCCTGCCTGGGCTCCACCCCTGCTCTTACATCTGGGCCTTGAATCCTTTCAGGTTGTCTACTCTAGACACAGACTTGGGGCCAGTGGCCTATCTCAAATACTCAAATGAGGCTGGTTCTGGATGAGCTGGTGGTGGAGCTTGGCCATGGGAGCACCCATTGCTCAGATCCTAAGACGCCAAGCACAGGACCTGCCTGGTCCCTGGAGGCTACAGGACAGGGTCCATGCCTAGAGACCTTACGAAAGCTTTAAGGCCTTTTTTAGAGCTTTAGGATTTTGTTCTGTGCCCATCACTTATTGAAGAGTGGGTGGGCTGGTTTGCCAAGGATTGTGGACACAGGGTAGGCCCTAGTATTGTAGGTTTTAGGCTGCTTATCTCTTTTTCTTTCTAGAAAGGGCAGAGGGCTGGTCCTGGTCCCTCCTTTCCTCTCACTATCCCTCTAGTGTTGTCTCCAGTGGTGGGAAGAGGCCAGGGACTGGGACCCTCTGCTCACTCTTGGGGACAAGCTCCCAAGCTGAGCCTTTCTCTGCAGAGGCAAGACCAGTCTAGGGAGCAGTCCATATAACAGGCTTTTAGCAGTAGTTACAGGTTCTAGCCACCAACCTGGAAATAAAGGCCCGTGACTGGGCACAATGGAGAGTGAGCTAAACTCTGGTCCTGAAGACTGCTAATGCCAGGGGTTGATGGCCTTCTTGAGGGGCCACTGGGTTTGTGCTCAAACCTCTCCCTGTTTCTGCCAAGCAGCATGAGGGCTTCTTCCTGCCCTCAGCCAGTCCATACCCATAGATATTAAAGATGGGTACAATTCCTCTACTCTCAGCCCCCTTCAGAGGCATCCTACCCTGTGGCCAGTTCCCCAAGGGCCCCAGTCAGGTGGTCAAGTCTATCATTCATGCAGCTCTTGGGAACCAAAAACCAGCACTACAATAAAGCTGAATGACCGAGTCCTGTGCTGTGTGAACTGCTCTGCAAGCTGCCTCCCCCAATCTTAGGAGCCCACCTGGATCATCTTGTACCCGCCTCAGTTGACCAGTCTTTGGGTATGTACAGCCTGTCCCAGCCAGTGACAGGGCTTAGGGGTACAGGAGCCTTCTGGGTCTTCTTGCCTGTTGCCTCAGCCCCATCTTGGATTGGAACTGCTCTGCTCCTGGGCCCAGAGGGATCCACCAGCCTCTTGTCTAGTCTGTTCATTGGCTTACCCCTCTGTGCCTGGCCCAGTTCACACTTAGCTCTCCACAAGCTGAGCTGCTAAGAAAGACTTTATTAATAAGGTCAGGGAAGGGAGAAGACAAGGAAGGAGCCTGGAGATGGACACACTGGTACCAGGGGTTACAAACAGTAAGAAACACTTTATTATAACTTTACAACATATAAATAGCTTGAGTCAAATCTGTGCTTTCTGGCAGCTGGGCACCAAGTCTCCTCCCCTGCAGGCTCCTGCCTTCCTTCACATTGCACTGTTCATCGAGTGGCTCTGGCTGAGGCCCGGTGGAAGAGGCTGGAGAAAAGGGGCTGGCAGCCCAGTCCCGCTCTCCCTCTCCTTGAGCATGGGCCTGCTCCTGTCATCTGCTGGGGTTGCGGCTGGTGTGGAAGGACCGCTCCTCAGGGGTCAGGCCAGCAAAGAAGGGATGCAACAGGGCCTCCGCCAGTGTGATGCGCTGGGCAGGATCAAATT
Organism: Sciurus carolinensis; assembly: GCF_902686445.1. NCBI lineage: Eukaryota > Metazoa > Chordata > Mammalia > Rodentia > Sciuridae > Sciurus > Sciurus carolinensis. The sequence goes on from NC_062214.1 coordinate 81,667,875, forward strand.
CTAACATCCTCCTCATCAGGTCAAACAGCTGCACATGCTCCAGAGAATCTTGGAGCATGTAACTCTGCTCAAGGACACAAGGTGCCTCAGTGTCACAGCAGGGTCCACAGCAGTCCCCTTGCCTCTGGGATGCCTCCTTGGAGGACTCTACTTCCGCCCTCTGGGACAGACAACAGCAGCTCCTTGCCTTTCATGCCCAAGTTCTAAGGTTTTGCTCAGAACTTAGGTTACTGGGTGTCTTGCTGGGTTGGTGCCTCTACCCCACATGCAAAGTCCTGACAGGTGGGTAGAAATCACCTGTCAAAATTCACTTGTCCAGGCACCAGATGCAGTTGACAGGCTTCCTGGCCATGTATAGAACTTCCCTCCCCCTCGCCTCAGTCCTGCCTAGTTCTTCCCAAAAGTGAGATGAGAGGGAGGGACAGGTAGCAGCAGGGTCTCTGACATCTGGCTCTTCTGGTATTCCCCAATTACATTCATAGCCACCCTGTGGGGAAGGGGTAGGGCTAAGGGCTCTTCTGGGGCAGTTTGCAGAAAGCCTCACTGCCAACACCCAGCAGTCTTGGGTGCTGTCTCCCACAGAGCCGGAAAGAGGAGGCAGCCTTTAGCTGCCCGTTCTGTCTCTGCTGTTTGTCTGGTGCCTGGGGTCTCCTTGGCATGAGTTGAGCTGGGGGAAGCCAGAAACTGACCTTCAAAGGTTTGCAGTTCTCCTTCACATACCGGCCATCAGAGCTGTTCTCATCCCAAACAAGGCCCCCTTTGTAGAAATATTTCTGCTTTCTAAAAATTAAGAGAGAGAGTTTAAGAGTAGTGGGAGATGGGGAAGGGCAACTCCTGGCCACACCCAAGACAGCGGCAGTCTGGGGAATCCTAGTCTGACCCAGCAGGGCAAGAAAGTCTGGGCTGCGGTTTTGCCAGTTCAGTTGGAGGGACATATGAGGAACACTGTTAGGAGCCTAGAGGAACTGTGTAATGTCCAATAAAGACTACATATCTTGGGTGCCCTGCTAACCCACAGCCTAGAAGCAAAGACCCTCCACTGCCCTGAGGGAAAACACCAGGGGTCCTTACCTGGTACGGTGGATCATGTGTGATGGGATGGGCCCTAGGATTTTCTCCATCATCACCAAGTGCTCTCGGTTTTCATGGGTCTACAGAAGGCCGAGGAGAGAGCAAGTAGGAGTCATTTCCAGCCTTACCCACTTCATGGAATACAAGGGGTGAGAAGAGACAGGCAAGGAGCCTCACTGCCCAGGAAATACAAATCTACCAATGGATCCTCTCAACCTCTGACCTGCTGGCAGCCCTGCAGGTGGACTTGTCCCTGACTGTACAACACTCTGGTTATTTTTTCACTTTCCCCAGCTCGGGTGCCCTGTTCCAACCATTTTTAAGCCCTCACTCATGCTGTGCCCCTCGCCTACAACTCACTTCTACCCCAGTCCTCCATCTTTAATAGTCTAGCAGAAGGCTCTTTCCTGAGTGCTCCAAGTGTGCCAATCTCTTCCTTTCCCTGAGCACCCACAATTCTGAAAAGTCTGGATCTCACGTGACTGATGGCGGGGATAGAAGACACCTATCACCTCAACCATTCAGGGATTCCCACCCCAGTGCCCTGCAGGCTGTCAGAGGCAGCGCTCAGCTCAAGAGTGTACCTGGAAGAGTGTGAAGCCCCGGTAGTACTCGAAGAGAATGCAGCCGATGCTCCAGACATCACAGGGCTGTGCCCAGCCCAACTCTGCAAACCAAGATGGGGAGAAGCTGTGAGACCTAGCCTAGAGGTCATGGGTTACTGCCACTCTGGCTGAGGGGACTCTTGCCCAGATGTACAAGGCCCACTCTAAGGCTATTCTTACAAGGCCAAGTCAACCTGTCTCATGACACTGCCAACCCTAGGTGGCAGACTGACAGCATGCTACCACCTGTATGCCCATCTAGTAACTACCAGGTATAACAAGGTTGAGGGCTACTCACCAAGAATCACTTCAGGCGGGCGATAGTGACGGGTGGCCACAATGGTTGTGTGATGTTCGTGGTCAAAGGTGGCACTGCCAAAGTCAGCCACTCGAATGCTGGTGTTCTTCACTGACTTCTCCTCGCAGCTCTGAAAGGCAAGGTAGGCTAGCCAGGTCAGTCTACCAGCTTATAGTAACCAGCCCCTGGAGTACCACACCCATGCCCCAACCATGCTTTACCTTGTGCTCATTGTAAAGAGTTTCAAACTCAGAATTCACAAACAGGATGTTCTCTGGCTTCAAGTCTGTGTGGGTCAGCTGGTTCTCATGTAGAACTAGAGAAGTAGGGGAAGAGGAAGACGACCCTGAGACCCTTGTCTTCCCCTTTGGTTCTCCCACCAGCTCTAGCCCAGACTCTTCCAAAGCCAGCAACTGCCAGAGCTGTGCACACCCAACCTCAGCAGGGAGTTGGCCTGATCTTGTCTCTCTACTGTCTTCCCTTTCAAGAGCTCTACCTGAGACTCAAGAGGGTTTGCCTTTAGGAGGAAGGCAAGTTTTCTATCCAAAAAACCTCCCTCCTCCTCCCTTCTGCAAAGACCAGGCCTCCTTCCCAGTCCTTCACCAAAGTCATATCAAGACAGGGAACAGCCATGTCCCCTCTCAGTACCTGCTGTGTAATTTGCAGGGTCTATTGTGAAATGAAAACACAGGCCCCTTGTTCAAAACTTAAGTGTAACTGACCACAGGTCACACACCCATGAAGGCAGTCCTGAGCAGGGAACACTTGCCTCCAGCCCACATCCCACCAACAGTGGTTTCTGCCACTCATCACATCTGGCATAGAAGATCCTCACAACTGTGTGGCCCACCACTCACCAGTATGAGCCCTCTCTCCTCCACTGGAGTGAGTCTTAGCATGCTGCACTAGGCCTCTGCTGAGCTGCTTCCCTTGCTCGATTGTCCCCCTTCCTGCTACCCATCCAGATAGGCTCTATTTCTTATTGCCTTAATTAAGAGGTCTTTCGATACTACTGTAACTGTCACAAATCTGATGGTGTGGAACACTTGCGCCACCAAATATGGTCTTCATGGTTGGCTGGCAGGCAGATGAGTAAGGCACAGACAGAGGTAGAGGGGTCTATCAGGTCCAGTTTCTACCTTTTTCTCCTATACATGAATGTGGGCATCAGGGCTGGCTCTAGGGCCAAATCTAGAGCAGCTCTTTCCTGTTTTCTTCCTGAGCACCTGGGGACAGAGCCTAGCACAGGAGGTCCCTGGGGGACAGGGAGAGACTAGTCTTTCCACCGTTACAACACTAAGGTTCCTACTTAAATATACAAAGGCCTTTCATCAGGACCCCGGGGGCCTCTCAGGCCCAGCACAATGGTTAGCAATGCTCTGGAGTTAATGGGGGCAGACAAAAACAACCAGGTGACTTTGCTGCAGGAGTGTAGCCATCCCATGCTCCATCTGAGGGTGGACACTTACATCTAAGGGCGTGGCAGAGCTGGTAGGCCATGTGCCGGACATGTGGTAAGGGGTAAGGCTGGAAATTATTCTCCTTCAGGAACTCAAAGGTGTTCTTGCCCAGGAGCTCAAAGGCGATGCACATGTGACCGTGGAAGTTGAACCAGTCAGACATCAAGACGCACAGGCTGGGGGAGAAGGATGGGTGGGACTCAGGCTCTGTGCTGGGGGCTGCCTCACTGCCCCTCAGATGAAGACAGCCCCCACCCACTCCTAGGCCACTGAGTTGCACACCACAATGCAGATATATGTGAAGAGACCATCAGAGCCAGAGCACATCTCCCCACTGGCCATCCATCACCCAGATGAACTCCGGGCAAGGACTGAACTTCCTGCTGCAAAGAAGGGCCAGGGCTCTGGTCTGAGCTCATTCACTTATAGGATGAGAGAAGCCCTGCCTCAGAGTTGCTGACAGAGAGATGGAGTAGTGGCAGCCTACCATACCAAAGAATACCCCATGCTACTGAGCTTCCTGAGGGCCTGTGTGGACTTTGCCCTGTGCCCAAGCTTGACTAGGCACCATGCTAAGGGGAGAGGACCTATGTGCTCAGAGTCTATCTGCCAAAGGAAGGCTCTCCTCTGGAGGTCTCCTACTATGTGAGGTCTCCAAACAGCTTTGAAACCCAGCAAAGTCCCCAATTCACAAAATTCAGGACTGGGGCCTGCCTCAGAACACAAAGCTGGCTGGTCTGAAGCCTGGACTAAAGTCCAAAGGCTCTTTCAAGCAAGATTCACTTGTCAGACGACTCTGATTCTGGAGTGTGGTGAGAAAGCACAGTGCCAAATAGGTGATGAGACACTGTGAAGCCCCTGGGAGTGCACGCAGTTAGGGCTAGAGCAAACTACCCCGTTGAAGGCTTCTCTCCCAAACCTTGCAGACACTTACAACTTGTTCTCTTTGTCCTTCTCCTTGATTTTCTTGAGAACATTGATTTCTAGTCGGGCAGCCTCCCGGTACTTGCCCACGTTGCGGATGATCTTCAAGGCAACCTGAGACTTCCCTCTGGCACCCAGGATGGAAGCAGAAGTTCTCATCAGTAGCTGCCCAGCCCTTCATTCACCCTCCACCCAGCAACTCTGACAAACCAGCTCCATAAATCACTTGCCTGAAAAGAGCAGATACTTGAGGCCCAGACTGCCCCATGCATCACCAGACCTGTCATCTAATAGCAATGATTTTTTTTTTGGGGGGGGGGGGGCATTGAACTCAGGAGCACTTAACCACTGAGCCACATCCCCAGTCCTATTTTGTATTTTTTTCAGAGACAGGGTCTCACTCACTGAGTTGCTTAGAGCCTCGCTTTTGCTGAGGCTGACTCTGAACTCAATGATCCTCCTGCTTCAGCCTCCTGAGCCACTTGGATTACAGGTGTGCACCACCGCACCCGGCTCCTAATACCAAATTTGCCTAATATCTGAGTTAGCCATCTCAGGCTCCATGCTCATATCAGGCTTTTAGGTTCTCAAAGCCCACTCAGTAACATAATACTGCAAGACAGGCTGCCCCACCTAGAATCCTCCCACACCTCTTGAGCACATCTGCAAGCCAAAGAGCCTCTGGGAAAGGGCTTTAGGATGCAGGGAAGGCCTGAGAGGCCAGGGTTATCTCCTTTACCATATTCCTTCCCAGGCCCACCTCTCCATCAGCCACAGTATTTACCAACAACCGAAGAGTGCTAGGAACCCTTTTATGTGTCAAAGGAGGATCTAAACAATCCCTGCCCTGCCCACCCCAGGAGGCCATTGAATGTGAACAGAGAAGAAAACCTACTGAGGTTGGACTGCTAGACCCAGTCAAAGACAGTGAGTGTTCATATGCCCAATGGTGACTTGACATGAGATGACCCTGACCCACAAGGGTATATTTTCTGAGGCCTCCATGGGGCTAGACTTCCTGATGCCTATGAAGTCCCAAAGGCAAAGGCACCTTCTAGAGAATACCCTACTTTGCTCTCCCTAGACAATTCCCCCAGACCTTCAGGAAGGTTAAGGACCTCAGAACAAAGGCTACTACCCCAGGCTCCCAGCACAAGACCCTGCCAAGCACTTCAATCCTCAAGAAAAGGCAGTCTATTGCTTTTCGAGAAACCCCACCAGGGCTGTCTGAGGATGAGGCCTGTCCTTTCACGGAGCTTCCACAAAATCACTCTGCCAATCTTGCCCCCTTCAGGTCCCCTGAAGGTTCTTTAGATCCTGTGTCTTCCTCCTAGTGACTTCAGAGGCTCATTTTCCCTCTGGTTACTCAGAATGGCACAGCCCAGAGAGCTTACCTGCCCTATCTCTACATTCCCCACCGTAAGCTCTTGGATCCATGTATGTTTAAATGGGAACTGGGAGCAAAAGGATGCTTCCTCTCAGTCATGTCACTGCTTTACCTCATGGCTAGAGAAATGGCTGACTCCTGGGTCTAACAGTCCTATGTGAGCAGTTCTCTCTCTCTCTCTCTCTTTTTTTTTTTCCCAGTGCTAGAGATTTTACTTTAAAAAATATATATATTTTTATATTATATTATAGTATATTATATATTTTTATATTATATATATATATATTTTTTTGTAATTGTAGATGGACAGAATGCGTATTTATTTTTATAAAGTGTTAAGGACTGAAATCAGTACCTCACACGCTAGGCAAGTATTCTGTCTCTGAGCTACAGCCCCAGCCCCGAGATTTTATCTTTTTGCAGTGCTGGACCTTGCACATTCTAGTCAAGTGCTCAATCACTGAGCTATACCCCAGCACTGAGCAGCCCTTTTAATGTAGAAGCACGGGGCCTCCATATCTGCCTTAATAGCTAAGATATAATACAGACAAACCCTGTGTGGGGTTCTTTAAAATAGTGACCAACATGGCTCATAGCTCAAATGAGAAACCAGCACTTCAAGGCTAAGGTCCCAAACTGTCAGAGAGCTAATAAGGCAGGGAGGCAACTGGTTTCCAGAGGGTGGCCTCCCCACCTAGAGCTACATAGGAAGCCAAAGCTTGAGGAATGGTAGAGGACAAAGGTATTGTACTCTTAAGCCTGGGAGGGAGTAAAGTACACCCAGCAGCACAATACATACAAGTATACCCCACTCTCCTTGACAAGCTCAACAGGGATTACAGAGACTCTAGTCACACTCGGGAAGGCAGTGAGTAGCCTGCTTGGTGAAAGTCCAGGGTCTTATTTCTCTCGATCAGGATTTGCATGGCCTTTCAGAAAGCCTGGGGTGGGGGGCTGTCAATTCTGGGCTGGGCTTAGCAGCACTCCTAAATCCTTCCCAAGTCAAGGACCTGAAAGAGCTCACAGGAAGCACCTCTAGGCCACAGAGGAGCCAGGACCTTGGCTCTGCTCTAAATACTACCATCATAGCCCTGGAGAATTGGGGCAGAGCCATTTATTGACCAGTTCTTGTTCAGGGACATCACATGCCTGCTGAACCCCAAGATTTCTCCCTTATTTCAGGAGATCAAAACGTATAGATCAGAACTGCACTGTAGTGCTACCCTTCAAAAAGAAGGAAACTCTGAGAGCCACCATTCCTGAGAGCCTCAAGCTAACTCTTCTTAAGATGGCATCCAGAACCAGTTGTGCTGCCCCAGTTCACTCACCTGGCATGGTCCAAGCACTCCACCACCTTGCCAAAGGTGCCTTCACCTAGATTCCCCACGATTTCATCTACAAGAGAAAAGAAGCTGGGCATGAGAGTCTGAAGGGCAGGAGGTCGGCAGCTCCTGCAAGTTCACAGCATTCAAATTCTCAAAAACAAAAGAGGTTTCTCTCTCACTGCTACTCTCTTAAAAATGGAAGTTGCTAGTGTCTGTGTCATTCAGGCAATTACTGTGGCCCCACTAAGGCACCACACGCACTAGAGGCCCCTCCAGGCAGGAGAGGTCTTGTCTAACAAGGGGGGTAGAAAGTAGAGAGGTAAAGTTTTACGAAAGGTGGCTGTACATCGCTCTTGGAGCCAATCGCCGATCCGGCACACCAGGTGGCCCTCCTTGTCATCTTCCACACTCCGGCTGCTGCGCTTACTGCTCTGTTGGCTTCTCTGCATGCACCGCCCCCCGAAACGCCATCCGACCAATCGCATGGTAGGCGGTTCCGATTGACAGATTGAAGTGTCAGTCAAAGGCAGAGGTGGAGACGGTGAGGAGCCGGTGGGTTGGTTGGTTGGATTTTCCAGATCCCAGCATTTCATAAGGCACACAGCATATATAACGATAGGGATATTGCAAGGGACACGTCAAGACACAAACTGACTTCAAAAACAGAAAAGTAAAAACAGCTACAGGTATGTAAAGAAAACTCGGACATTATCTATAAGAGGAGCGCCACAAACGCTCAGAAAGACGTCCAGCCTCTGCCGCCAAGGGGCTGGGCCCTAACGACAGCCACAGCCCTGACTCCCTCTTCTTCAGAGTCGTCCCCCTCCCAGGCCCTCCCATAGTGCCTTTGGCCAGAGCTAAAGACACAGTGAGAAACAGCGCAAGAAGGCAGCTGGCCCAGCCTGGGTCTGACCAACTGGAATGGTCGGAGGGCTACCCTGGCTTCAGCTACAGAATGTCCAGCCTGTCCTTGCCTGCCTCCTTCACCCACACAGCCTTCTTTGCACGTGCCTGACAGCTGCCACACAGAGCCAAGCTGCTACCTGCTCCCAAATGGCACCCTCGGCCAGACGTAACCGCACTACCAGAGACAGCCTTCCATCAGCAGCCCTCCTGCCACCAGTCTCAAGCAGGAAAGGAACCTGGGATCTTCTGGGCTGGCTGACCTCCAGGTCTCCTACAACAATGGCCCACACAGGCCCCAAATCAGCTACTGCCCTGGCCTTGGCACCTGTGCTGCGCACAGGCCAGGCCTATCCCAAGCCTCACAACCACAGAGGGCACCAAAAAGAGAAGAAGCAGAGCCACAGACTTGCACTGCCATCCTGTGGCAGTGTGTGGCACTGTACAGAGGCCACATGGCCACGACGGATTTGCACGCGCAGAGTCAACCATCAATCCATGGCCACTCAAAGAAGTCATAGAAAGAGCTGGGCAGAGAAGATGCCTGGCCCCTCCACTGATCCTCAGGAGCCTTATGGACGGCAGAAGGGAGGGAAGAGGGATGGGGAGAAGAGAAGACAGCACATAACCTCAGAACACACACTGGCTTTCTTCCCAGGGAACTGAGTACAGTCCGGACTCCTGGTCTCGGCCCAGATCTGTACCATCCTCCACATCAGAACACTAGCCAGCCCTGTTCTTAGTATTTGGCCTGCAAGAGGGTGAGGCCTGGGGCTGCCTGGGCTGTGAACCTTTTTGCCATTTCTTCCAAAGTCCCATCACACAGGCAGCTGTCCCTCCTCACTGTGACTGCTCCTCCTGTAAAGAAGTGAGGCTGAAGAGGGCCTGGCTGAAGTCAAAAGGGAAACTCCCAGTCTGAGCTCTCTGACCATACATGGTGGCGCACATTTGTAGTTCCAGCTACTTAGAAGGCTGAGGCAGGAGGATTGCTTGAACCCAGGAGTTCCAAGATCAGCCTAGGCAACATCGTAGAACACCATACCAAAAAAAAAAAAAATGTGGGTGGGTGGACTGGAGATGTGGTTTAGTTGTAGAGTACTTGTACAGCATGTGTGAGGCCCTGGGTTCAATTCCCAGTACCACCATAAGAAAGAAAAAAGTCAAGAGTTGATTGACAGGCAAATCATCCTCTCCCACAGGGCACTGCGGTCTCAGGGCCTCTGGGGAGGGGTGTGGAAATGAGACTGCAGAGGTGGGTGCAGTCCAAACATTAGAGCACTCAGCTACATGGTGGGCGATCTCTTTAGGAAGGACCAGGTCATATAGCCCAAGGTCACATACTGAAGATCTACTGGGGTCCCTGAGAAGTGTCCCTGGCCACTTGTACCATGTGGCCTGTATCTGGAGTAGTGTGTAGACACAGACAGGCTGGGACCAGCTAGAGCTGGAGCCAAAGCCCTACAGTTGCCCCTGGCAATGGGCCAGAGGGCAGAGAGCCAAGGTCCCTGCTCAGCCCTGCACCTGGACCAGACAACACATACACACACACATGCACGCACAACAGCGCGCAGGGCTGGCAGTACTCACCCAGACCAGCCAGCCTGAAAGAAGGCTAGAAAGAGATGAGGCCTTTGGCCCCAGCCAGCACACTCTGGCCACCACTCACCGAGGAGGCGCTGCTACAAGACCTGGTGCGGCGTTTGTGGCAGTGATGGGCATGCTTTCGGGTTCGATATGGCCCCCTGTCCCGTGACCGCCGCCGATGACGAGAACGTGAAGATCCATAGCAGTCCTCCCCAAAGGATGGGCTCCGCTCTTCACATCGGTATGTATCACTGTCTCGACGCTCCCGGTATCTCCTCTGGTAGGGCAGGCGGTCATGGCTGACAAGAGGAGAAGGCGGACACCAGTCAAGTGGGGTCCTTGCTCCCACCAGTCAGGTCCCTGTTAGCAGGTAAGAGGCCTGTGGTGGGATCCCTAAAGCAAGCTCTCAGGGAAAGCTTGTTGGAGCAGAAGCATACAGACTGAGGGGAAGTGAACAGGGAAGGGGAGGGTGTGAAAGTACCAAGCCAGAACCATGGCTAATGATAGCATCCCTCCAGTGCCACAGAAGGTAGGGGACAGGGGAAGATGAGCATGGTAGAGGACCTCGTAGGGCACCAACACTCTGAAGTTGCCTATTGCTTGCTATGACTATAACTTTGGTCTGGGGCCTGAGACAGGACCAGGGACCAATCTTTCCAAGACTGAGGCTATGTTCCTAATTCCAAATGAGGAGGGCTCAGGAAGTTAGCAGGGAAGATGCTGCCTTCGAAAATGGCACAATGTGTAGGAAGAAGAGGAAGCGACACTCCAGGACAAAGAAAGGGTGCCAAGGAAGGTTGCTACTGTTAAGGCCAGAAAATGTAAGTTGAGATTAGGTAAAGAGCCCAGAGAGGTCAGGGCAGAGATTGGGGTAGTGGGGGTTGGGGAGAGGTAGAGTGATCTCAGTGAGACTGGGGCTGCCAAAGCCTCCAGACAATCTTCCTTGCCCAGCTAAAAGGAGTCCCTCTTTCCTATCCAGCTCCCACTCACCTTCTGGACCGAGATCTTCGGGGTGGAGGCTCCCTTCGGGCTGGGTATCGCAGTCTCCCTTCATGTTCCCGACTGTAAGACCGCCTCCTCTTCCAGCGGTAGCTCAGGTACGGGTCTGGCTCAGGGGAGCGGTATCGCTTACAGTGATGCATCTAAGCCGTGAGAAAGAACCCTGCTCAACACATAGCCTGCCGCCTCCAGCCACAGGGTGGCGTGGGGCACACCAGATGCTCATGAAGAAGAGGCCCATTGTTCTGTTTGGGGGCAGCCCCTCCCAAGGGTTTATGAAGTGAAGAAGAACTCTGAGGTCACACTGGGCAAACAGCAGACAATGGGTTACTCCCCTCTCTGCCAGTGAACAAATAAACAGCTGCCTCCCTGGCATGGCCCAAACACTTGGAACTGGGTGGGCCAAGGTGGGAACACATGATAGAGATGGTGAGCACAATCATAGGGATGCCAAGGTAGAAGGAGCAAGGAGAGCCTCCTGTGCTCAATTCCCTTCTGCCCGTGGGGTCCCATGACCTAAATGCTCTGGAAAACCTGAGGCCAAAGGGCTGCTGGCACGGAGCCAACACACAGAGCAAAGGGTCAAAGCCTGGTTGGAGAGGATCAAAACTGCCTGGCTGAGGCACTAAACTAGATTCACTCAAGGGGGTTAAAAACAAGTCAGCACCAGGAGTCACAGCAGATATGAGAAGACAAGCCCTTGGAAAACGAGGCACACAGAGGCTCACCAGCGTTCCCTAGCTTGCCCAAGGGTCTAGCCAAGTGAACTTGGACCTACTCAACCCTTGTTGATCCACACTAGATATCAGCACCAGCAGGATGCCAGGATCCCCAGAGTGTCCAAGTTTCTTGCCTGGGACCCATTTAGCACCCCCAGAACACCTGCAGTGCCATGCCAGGTGCCTTACCTTTCCCCAAAAATACAGGTACCATGCCCTCTTCTAGCTCCCTTGCTCTCGCACCCTATCCTAGGCCCATCTCAGGAGCAGCTAGAGGACTAGCTACCTGGCAAGCCTGTCTGCACAGGGAGGCAGGGCCCCACCTAAATATCCCTGGTCAGTGGCAACTTATATCCACCACAGGAGTCAGACTGGATTAGCCACCAGCTAAGAAAGGTGGGTAATGTGAAGCCAGCTCCCTGTTCCACCTACATCCAAGCTTCTGACATTACTTCCACAGGATGGCTGAGCAAGAGATTTGGCAAGCCTCTTTCCAAGCCTCCATTTGGCCATAGCCAGTCTCCCATCCTGGGCAGTCCTGGGCTTGCCTGATCAAGCACATTTTGGACAAATCTACCAAGGCTGCCACATCTCTTCAATAGTCTGTCAGGATGAAACAGTTCCCTGTGGATGAGCAGGATGATGTGGCATACCTGCCCCTGGAAACTTTTCCAAGATCCTAAGAAAGGCACTGCCCTCAATTTCCCCAGTAGCAACACCCCCTTCAACACACCTGGAAAGTCTGGTCCTCAGCAATCCTTGGAGATAAACACTATGTAAACTCAGTGACAGAGCTTATATTTGTTGTTTTGATGATCAGCTGACTAATGTTTCACTGCTTTTCTGCAATTACCTTGGGTCAGGTGTCCAAGCTATGGACTGAATGCTGTATTTCTGCCTCCACTAATTAACCCAGAAGACGCCCCACTGGCCAGGGCACACATCTTCCCACAAGGCAAGTGTGGTCTTGCCCAACTTCACTGAACGGACAAAGCACCAAATCTGGAGGATGTGTATGGCCTAATCCACACCCCTTCATCCCGGGACCTAAAATATTTTTATGTTGACACATGTTTACATGAAGGGCAAGTCATAGATTGGGAGCCAGATGTCAGTTTGAATTGTGGCAATGCCACTGCTAGCTGTTTGCCTTTGGGCAAGTTGTTAAAACTACCCTGATCTTTAGCATCCTCTTACCACAGGGACAGGAATCTCTTACAAGGTTCTGTGAGGATTAAATAAATCTGATCTTTAAGTCAAATACCTTGGGCCCACAAGTGGTACTAAAGGTAGCTTTTCACTAAAAAGGTTCCATGTAACCCTTCAGTTCTGTTAAATACCTTAAGGACATTTTATAAGCCTCTTCTTCAAGGGATCTGGGAGAAGAGACCTCTGACAGAAAACCCTGACAAAATCCCAGTGCTGCCACTTACTGGCCTTGAGACTTTAGACAAGTCACTTTAGGCCTTCAAAAATAAAGATAACACCTTTTTATGCCTGGAAAATAAAAACACCTACCAGCCGGGCAAAGGAGTTGCAAGTATGAGAGCCATAAAGTACCACACACAAGACAATAATAGAGAAGACAATCTCTCCTGTAACATTTCCAGGCAGGTGAAATACAGAAATACCAGATGCTTCTCCTCGTCCTCCCAGCCAGGGCTGTAGTAGAACCCTTTTCTCACCAATTGGCACTGACTGTCTGAGATCTCAGCAGGCAGGTAGTTTCAAGAAGCTAAGGGACACAACACAACTGCGCCCTGGGAGGCTCTGCACAATGAAAAGGCAATGTGAAGGAAACCAAGGCAAGGATGCCAGCTTTTCTCTGAGCACAGGCCTAGTCGGCTTCTCATTTGCTTTTCCTGGCCAAAGAACTGGGCTGACAAGAACAGCCAGCCAGGTCAGCGGCTGCCCTCCCAGATTCAAGTCACCCCAGTGCCCCATGGTTATTTTTGGCTGGCACTGCCCCACCACTGCAACCTCAAACCTGCCACCTCGCAAGCCGCGGCCGCCGGCGGGTGAAACGCTCCTCCTTTTCAAGGGCACGGAGGAGGGAAGCTGGAAGGCCGCCAACTCCGCCTCGACGGGGGCCTGGCTCGAGCAATTCCCACCCCAGCTCCACATCAGGGCACCCGCACCCGGAACTGGAGCATAGACTCCCGGCCGGACCGAGGAGTAGTCTGGACATTTGGACAGTCAAGCTGGCCTGGCCCATTCCCCGGGCTGAAGTGGCTCCATCATCACAATAAAACACGACGGGGACCTGCGGCCTCGCTCACATTCCTTCCTTCCGCCCGGTCCCCGGTAACCGCCACTAGTGGCACGGAAGGAAGACCCTGCGGGCAGAGGCCAGTCTAAACCAGAATCAAACTCCAGGCGGCGCGGGGAAGAGGAGCCTGCGGACTAAGCCTAGAGTTGGGGGTAGAGAAGCAATCCCGACGCCCTTTCAGGCTATCCTAGGTCGGACCCGGATCTCATCCGGCGGGCAGACTCAGAGCCGAAACAGAATCCTCGCAGGGGCCTCTGAGGCCGCTCGGGCTCCGTCTCCAACACCGCGGGATCCTGAAGTTGGGGTCTGCAGTGGCCGCCCTCTGGGAGAGAAGCGGCGGGTCAGGGGTGAGAGGTCGGGGCCGCGGCCTGAGGTGAGCCGACGAGGAGAAAGAAACGGAGTAGGCCAAGACTGAACCGAGAGCCCGGGTACCCGCACCAGCCTGCCTGCCCAGCCGACTGACCCCAGCCGCCGCCGCCGCCGCCGCGGGCCCCGGCCCACACTCACCGTCTCCCAGGCTCGGGCTGCGGCTAGGCCCCACTGCCCGCTCCGAGCGCCTCTTCCGCTTCCGGCTCCGGCCTCCGCCCGTGGCGGCCCCGCCCCCTCGCGTGACGCAGCCGTAGTCGTCCCGGGCTCGACCTACCCTAGAGGCCTGGCCACTCTAGCTTCCAACTCGGAGGCTCTGGGGGACCTGCTTTCTCCGCTCCGGCTGGTGCCGCAGCTGGGAAGACTAGTTCCGGGAGGGATGAAGGGACGTTCCCGGCTGCAGCCCGCCCCGCCGTGTCGCGACGCACGTAGGCCCCAAACACCGGATAGGTGCGCGTCTCTAGCTGGTTGGGCTGTCGGAACCAAAAGGTGGAGCCCAGTGGACTACGAGGCTCTGCCCTCTCTGCTGCCGCTGCCCGGTAGTGTCTGCCAGCCCAGTCCTACGAGCGGAGAGGACTGGCATTGTTTGCCTGCGGTCCCGGAGAGCACTACACACAACAGACGCCCGTATGTCGGGACTCCGGGAAGCGGGGTGCAACTCCGCTTAAGTGAAAGAAGCAAACCACATATTATTCTCTCGGTGTGTGAGGGTTTTTTGAAAGCCTTGGCGGCACGCTCCAAATTGCTTGCCCTTGCTGAGCAGATTCTGGGTGGGAAGACACCCATGAGCCACGACGGTGGGGTCCCTTGGAGGGGCAGAGGGTCTGGGTAAGAGGGCGTCCGCTTTTCCTTGAGCTCCATTGGAGGGTCTTACTGCCGTCAGTACTGATTCTTAAACCCGCGCTGAAAACCAAGTCCCGCGCCCTGCCGCCTCTCCATCGAGTCACTTGATGAACCCCTGTGGCAGCGGCCTTGAGTGTGGGGCTAACTAAACCCTGCCCACCTGATGGCCCACGCTTGGTCTGGGCCAAGAGGATTACGAGGCCCATTTCCAGAGGTGAACACAGGTTGGAGTCCTTCCTTCGGAAGACCTCACTTTGTGAGCGTGCGCGCCCCGCCCGCTCCCGGAGTGGCGTCCCAGCCCCCGGCGTCGCTCAAGCAAGAGGGCGGGCGGGGCGCCTAATTGCCCCACGCTACGCCAGAGCCAGCAGGGCCGGACCTGCGGGCTCGGAGTGGCGTCTCCCGGTGTGTTGTACCTGCAGGCTCCGCCCCTCCTCGAGCCAGCTCCACGGGGACAGCCGTAGTTTCCCCAGCACTGCCAGGGCGCCTGTCCACCGGTTCCCTTCCCACCGAGGACTGGGGATGAGCGCCCCCACAGGCCCTGTGGTTGTGTAGCCATAATCCGGAGCAGGGCCGTGGCTCTAGTCCTTTGCCTCTTACTCTTCCGGAAGTTGGGATCTGGCGGAGTGACTTGAGTAATAACCCCTAAACCTCCGCCATGCGGCACCACGCCCACCTGAAGTAAACAGAAAGTAAAAGCTTGGTGCTTGCTATGCTAAGGCAGAATTAAGACCGACCCTTAGTCCCTTCCAGTCAAATGCACCCGACCACCACCACCACCCAGCCCCTCACAATATAGACATTTAGGAGCCACTTAAATATGCAGTGGATGACCCAGAACCCGGCTGTACCCGGCTCTAGATGCCACCCCTCAAGAGCCAGAGTTTATGAAAAATCCCAGATGATACTCCCACTTGGGCCACAGGACCTCAACAACTGGATTTCATCCACTCAGAAGAGGCAGAGGACTCAGTGCCTTCTCCCCGCACAGCTCAGTGTTGCCTGCAGTTTCTATGGCTGTGGGAAACCAGGAAGCATCTACATCTGCGCTTAGGACAGAGGTCTTCAGAGAGGATCCTGCCCTCTCCCCGCCCCAGACGTCAGGGGTGAGTTAGGCAATCTTCTCAACAGCCCTCCACTCATGTAGAACCCAGGAGACTCTGCCTCCCAGCAACAAAGAAGCACCCTTTCCCTGAGATGGAACAGGAGTCATATTGCAGTCTGGAGACCCTCCTGCGAGAGAATCTACCTTTGGAGTTTCATTCCTTTGTCTATTTCTTCCTAAAAGAACTCACCTTTTGGAGAGACACCCATTAGACTACTCCACTCCTACTCCTCCACACCACCATTCCTCCAGTGCTCCTTGGCTGAAAGGGGTGTTCCAGGGTGGGCCCACTCCCAGAAGAAGCTGCCCCACACCCACTGCCCCAAGTTCTTTCTCCAGCCCCCAACCCTGTGATCATCAAGTCTTTTCTGACTTGTTGAAGTCTGCAGCATGATTCAAGGCACCAAGGAGATGCTCTTGCTCTGTATTCATCCAAATCCCACAGCTCCTGTTGCACTTCTTGGTCTCTTCTTTATCCCCAGGCTCCTGGACTCTGATCCCCTCCTAGTCCTGCTGTGCTTGTGCCCTTCTTGACTGCCACAGTCTGCTTTGCCTTCTCTGAGCACAGCTGATTCTCCTTTGAGTTTCAGCTCCAGGATCACCTCCTAGAATCTGGAAAAGGGAGTTAGGTCCCCCTTTCCTGTGCTCTTACAACATGATGCCACCCTCCCTTGGCTCTACATGCCCCAAAATATGGCCAGGGCCTGCCCCCTGGCTCTACCCACTGTGAGCCCCTCTGAAATCAAGCCAGGCTTAGCTTAGGTTGAGTCAGGGCAGAGGCTGCCATGGAAAGCTCCTCACTGTCCCCTGGGAAGCAAATACCTAGGTGGGATGGAGTTGTGGGTGATGGGCCAGGGTGTGGGAGGTGAGACCAGGTGCCAGTCTTCATGCTCCTCTGTGGTGGTGACACATAGGGAGACAACTGGATCAGGAGGGGCTACAGGAAGGAATCTGGTCCTGGAATGGAGAGAGGAGTCAAGTTGTCCAGAGGGAGAGGGCCTGGGGGAGGGTATGCCATCCTGAGGGGGAAGTTCTGGGAATGGGAGGTGTGGCAAGTCTGGGGGTGGTGTGGGGGGGACAGAGGTGACCAGGGTCTTCCTGCTCAGGTGGAGACACACCTCCTGGGCCCTTGCAGAGCTGGAGCAGGCTGCCTGGTGCCTGGGAGTGGCAGGGCAGTGACAGGACTTGGGCCCAGACCCTGAAGGTGAAGAGAGTGGTGGTGAGGAGTAGAAGGTAGAAAAACCAGCCAACTGCCCCCATCTACCTGATGAGTTCCTTCACTAAGTGGTGAGCATGGGGATCAGGCCCCCTGAAGCTACCTAAGTCAGAAAGATGTCAGAGTGTAATGACTTGACGTGAGGGCTTCTGACCCCGATGTCATAGCTAAACCGTAGAGGCCCCAAATGTTTCCCTGATGACTGCCATTTCCAGACTCCCACACTAGGAGGAGGAGCACTATGGGGCAGTAGGGGTGGGAGAAGGTAGGCTCTGATGCCAAGCTGCTGTGTTTGGTGGGAATTCCAGGTCCCCTGGACTCCCACATGACCTGGGCCATTTGACTTTCCCTTGGAGCTTCTGGTTCCCCTCCCACACTGGCTGCCTGTGCAGATTAAACAAGATCATGTTTATTGACCATGTGGCTGCCCATAGCACCACAACTCATAGAAACTTGGATATGAGAATTTGTTAGTGAATTTGAGGCTAGTGTTTATTTGAAGTCCAGATCAACAGAGGAACTCTGAGGCTAGGGGTCAGGATTAAGCCCTGCTTGCAGAGCCCACTGTGACAGAGCCCATAGACCTACTGCCTAGCCCTGCCACCTGTCCTCAGCTGTCACCTCTGGTCACTGGACTGCGTTCATCCACTGAGCCCCACTGATGGGTGCAGGTGCATGTGGGGAATTAGTGATAGCATCCCACCATGGCAGGGTCCATTCTGAAGCCTGGTTCCTCTCTTGGTGGCAGGTGCTCAGAGTTCCAGAGTGGTACTGGAGACGGGCAAAGAAGGAACTGCAGGAGCATCTGGCAGAGAGCAGGTGGCAGTGCACTAAGCTGGTCAGCACCTTCAGGCAGTGCTGGAGACCCTGTTGGAGCAAGCCCAGGTGCCGCAGAGGCAGGGAGCACCTCAACCTGGCCCAGTGTGAGCTGCTGGTTCTGAAGCAGAAAGTGAGGGTCCCATGTCTGAACTAACAAGTTCTCCTTAACCAGGCCAAAATCTCTGTGCCCACATCTGGTGTCATATTCTTAAGAGAAGGTTTGCTAGGGCCTGGGGCACCTGAAGGAAAAAGAGAAGAATGGAGTCCCCAACAAGGATGCCATGTTGAGCAGAGTCATCTCTAGGTAGCACTCTGGAGGTGTACATTGTTTCAGAGAGGCATGTGCTGCGTGTGGCTGGGTACCTGCTGGAGGCAGAGGAAGGACTAGGGGTTTTGTGCTAAGCTCAGTCTCCTCTGGTGAAAGTGGCAGTTCCCAGAGAAGGACAAAGGGCTGTGCAAGCTGAGGTTTCTTGGGGAGGTCAACCCTGCCTGTGTGAGGGTAAAGGTCTGGCCACCTGTGATAGCCTAGATACTCAAGCCTTTAGTGACCCAGTTTCTCAGCTGATAGCTGACCCTCCTGGATCCCACTGCTTCTTATAAGGCCTGGATGACCTCAGGACCCAGTTGACAACCCATCCTCTCATTCATGCCTTCCTGCTCTCTAGCATTCTGCAACTGCATCCCCAGTGTCTTTGCTGGTTTAAGCTCTAAAGCCATCAGCAGCTGGGGAGGAAAAGTGGTATGTCTCAGGCCAGCACATCTGGAGCCTGCAGTGATAGATAAGAGCTGAGCAGTTCCCCAGAGCTTTGGGCAACAAGTTCCTTGTATTCAAGCCAGTGTTCAGGCTCATTCTGGCTGGCAGCAGGCCCTTGGCTGGAATCTGTCTGCTTTATCAGAGGCTGCAGACTCTATCCTGCCTGGGGGAAAGAAGGCTGGGCCAACGCTCTTCAGGGGCTCCATGCTGCCTTCAGCATTCCCCCCAGCAGGTGGAATGCTTCCTGACCCCCCTGGAGCAGGAGAGGCACCAGTTATGGGGGATCCCAGGGACAGAAGGTGTGGAAGAGGCCAGATCAGGACACAGAAGACAAGTGAAGGACAGAGGGTTGTGCAGGTGGGAGCAGAATGTCAGAAGACATGCCTTCTGTCACCAGAATCCTAATATGGAAAAGGCTCAGTGGCATTTGGACCATATGTGCCAACAACGCCTTGTCCCAGAGCCCAGCTTGGGGACCCCTGGGGTTTAGATAATACCAGAGCCCCCTCTAAGTGGGTGCATGGAGACCCCTGAACCCTCGCCCTGCCATACTTTCAACCCTGCCCTATACTTTACTCTCTGTTCTTCATTCTTGGAGCAGGAGCTGGAGAAGGAGCCAGTGTGGGGGCTTCTGTCCCACCTGATAGGGACCCCCTCCCAATACTTGAGAAGACCCCGAGACCATCTAGCCCACTTCCCTTCTGGTTAGATGGAGAATCTGAGACCAGAGGGTAGGAAAGATCTTTTTTGGGGTCATAACTTGAGTTAGAGTGAGGCTCCTGCCACAACATGTCTCTTGGAGGCACCAGGGGTCTTGTGTTGAGGTTGGGAGGAGATCCCAGCATCCTATACCGAGTGTTTATAGGAGCCACTGGGGCTAGGCCTGCAGAACCAGGAACAGAACTGGGATGGAGACCAGGTGCTTTAGGGGCACAGTCTTCCTGGGGGCTGCTGAGACCCCTGACCAAGCTCAGGACACAGCCCTCCTGCAAGAGCAGCTGCTGTTGCAGGTAGGCTGCAACAGGTGGAAGGGGCAGCCCCATATGGAACCTGCCCACTTGTGCCTGAGGGCAGAGACAAGGGAGGCTGGCCCTGTTGCTGGGGGATTCTAAGGTTGGGCAAGGGGTGCTTGGGACATGGTGGAAAAAAGAATGAAAGGAAAGACAGACTGGGGCAGGGACTCCGTACAGTACGACTCAAGAGGCTCAGTCCACTGGGCAGTCCACATAGTTGGTGCACTCTGCTGGTATGCAGCCTGGCCCAGGTCCATAGTCAACACCTGGTATATGGAAATGCCTCTGTGGGTTAGGTGGTCATAGGAGGACTTCTGGAAGGGTTGGGTTCCAGGGGAGGATCAAAGGTAGTCCAAGAGGAAGGGACTATATGGGTAAAGGCTGGGGTTAAGCCTGAGCCCACTCTGGCAGAGACTGAGCCACCACTCTGGGTAGGGCAAGGTCTTTTCAGGTGAACAAGAGACTCTCAGAAGAGCTAAGCCGGAGCCACCAATGACTAGGGATTTGCTCCCAACAGCAGCAGGGAGAATAGTAGGTGTTGGAGGGCCATGTGCAGGCCTTAGGCTGACATGCCTGGCTACCTCGGGAGAAGTCCCTGCTGCTAGCAGCACTGGGGGCAATAGCCTCCGGCCAAGAGACCTGGTAGGTGGCTGCTCAGGCCCATCGCTGGGTCTAAGCTAGGCCAGGATGGGTACCCTGCTCTTACACTGGGTGAAATGACTGTTGGCAGGGGCCAGGCCAGTCTCTGTCCTGACTTGGATGGGGGAGGGCCCATAGCACCAAACCTGAAATTGCACAGTCAGAGCTCAACTCCCTTCCCTGTGTATCAGCGCTCTTTGTTGTCACATTTTGACTCTTTTGGGTTTGGGGTGGCAGGGATCCCTGAAAGAGGCCTTTCTGTCCCACCCTTCTTCCCAACTAGCAAGACATGGTGAGGACATCTAACTTGGAGAGCTAAATCATGAAAAGCAATGGAGTGAGGTGATCTGAAGTCCATGCTGTACTCATGCTGGGCATTTCTCCCAGCACACTCCAGGTCCTTGAGGTACTAGTGTTCCTCAGGAAAGAGCTCGAGAAGCAAGAATTGTCCCAAGCTTCATGAGGAGGTGGCTGAGAACTGGAAGGTACCCTGGCACCAGGTGGCAGTTGGCCCTGAAATTTAAACAGGAGGAACTACAGAGACTCCAGAGGTAGAGTGGGCCTGGCCTTCCCAGGTGGATGTTCTCTGTGCTGTGCTAGATACACAGGTCAGTCATGAAATGTTAGCTATTAGCCAGGTATGATGGTGCACACCTGTAATTCCATGTACTTGGGAAACTGAGGCAGGAGGATTGTTAAATTGGAGGCCAGCCTGGGCAACTTAGCAAGACTCTGTCTTAAAAGTTAAAAAAATTAAAAGGACTGAGGTGTAGATCAGTGGTAAGTGCTTAACTAGTGTGTGCAAGGGCCTGAGTTCAGTTCTTAGTACCAAAAATAAAAGGAGGAGGAAGAGGAATAAGGAAGAGGAAGGAGGAAGAAGGAAGAAAGAGGAGAAGGGAAGGAAGGATGGAATAAATAAATATGTGAACAAGAGACTTTCTAGCAGCACAGACTTCTCTGCAAGCAACCAGGGGAGGCATGGCCCTCTAACACCTTCCTCTCTCCTTGCAGCAGCTCCAAGTCAAGTCCCTAGTTGTTGCTGGCTCTGGTTCAGCTCTTCTAAGAGTCTCTTGTTCAACTTCTTGCTGCCCCAAGAAGAGCCACTTAGAGGAGAAAGTTCCTTCAAAATCAGGCTTCTACCAGGCACAGTGGTGCAAACTTGTAATCCCAGGATACTCAGGAAACAGAAGTAGGAGGATTCCAAGTTTGAGGCCAGCTTGGATAACTTACTTGTAATCCCAGGATACTCAGGAAACAGAAGTAGGAGGATTCCAAGTTTGAGGCCAGCTTGGATAACTTAGGCCCTGTGTTAAAATTAAAAAAAAAAAAAAAGGCATGTGGCTCAGTTGTAAAGCACCCCTAGACTCAAACCCCAGTACCAAAACCAAAACAAAACAGAAAACAGTCTCCCTCAGGTGGAAGACCTGCCCATGGGGTTAATTTGCTAGTACCTCCAATTGATTGACTTAAATGGCAGACCATTGGTCTCCCAGTTCTGAAATCTACAAGTTCACATCAAGGTGTCACAGGGCAGGGCTGGCTCCTCCTGAGGGCTGTGAGGAGGCTCTGTTCCCGGCCCCTCCCCTAACTTCTGGTGGGTCCTGGGAATGGTTGACGTTCCTTAACTCGTAGATGACTCATCTTGGCCTCTGCCTTCATCTCTGCATGGCATTCTCCAAGTGTGAGTCTGTGTTCATGTTCCCCCTTTTGATAATGACCCCAGTCACACTGAATTGAGGCCTACTCTCAGGACCTCATTTTAGCCTGGTTACCTCTATGAAGACCCTATCATCAAATAAGTTCATATTCAGAAGTTTGGGGAACTTCAACAGCTTTTTTGGGGGGACACAATTCAACACAAAACATCTCCTAACTTGCTTCCTGCTACTTTCCTGTTGGGCAACTTGGGTATGACTTGAGATTCCAGGGACCCAGCTGCTGTCATCTTGTTTTTCTCCTCCTATAATACCAGGACCTTCACATAGCAGAGAGGCCAGAGTGTGTGTAGGAGGAAGATTTGTGAGTAGGGTGTGGGGCACTGTTCAGTAAGCCCCCAGCACCTCCTCCAAATCCTGGGTGAAGTCCGGGCAGGCAGGGGCCAGGTTGGAGATTGGCAGGTTAGACCCAAGAACCTATGGGAGTGCCTGTGTGTATGAGAGGAAAGGGGGTCCTATCAAATGGGATACAATCTGCCCTCTCACAGCTCCTACCTGGCCAGCAACAGAGGCAGGACACAGACTCTTGTGAAAAAAAATAACCAGATGGCTACTGGGATCAAGAGGTACAAGGTGGGGTGAGGAAGAACTCACATGGATCAGGATCCACAATGAACCCTTCCTTAGGACACTAGCGTCCCTTCCCAAATCTGAAATCAGGGGTCTAGCACAAAATGATGGGAGGCCCAGGCTCTGCCACAGTCACCAACCCCTTCTCCTCATGGGGCCTTAGCTTCCTCATCTGTATAATGGGTCCCTGCACTGACCTCTATATTACCTGGGGTTTAGGTCCACAGGTGTAGGTCCTCTGAGATGCAGGAGCTCATCTGTTCACAAATGGAACCCAGGCTGAAACTGATGCTGTGGGAAGGAGCAGCATTTCTGTTGCTGCTGGCACTGAAATTTAGCATCAACTGCTAAATTTGGATATTGGATGTCCCCAGGTCATTGTAGCCTGATCCTGCCTACACCCAAGGTACAGGGACATGAGAATCTGAATAATCCAGTCAACTAGAAGGGAGGGAAGCCACCCCTGAAGCAGCCCAGATGTTCTCAAGTCCCCACCATCTGTCTGCTTCCCACAGTGACAGCCCCCAGCAGAGGCCCTAGGCCAACTCCAGGAGTCTACGAATGCAAGTGGAACGTGGGCCTCACCCAGCCTCTGGTGGAGGCCTGGGCACAGCTTGGTTTCTCTCTGGCATTTCCCCTGAGTGGGTACTAGTTAAGCCCTCTCCCTCAGACTGTGAGTGGGTGCTGTGAAACTTCTCCTGGGCCCATCGTGAAGCAGCGTTTCTACCAACACCCAGATGGAGTTTCTGGTCCCAGTTCTGCCAGATTGACCCAGTAGCAGTGTCTAAGCCCTTTGTCTTCCATCTATACATTGGGAGCAGCACCAAAGGGACTCCAAGTAATTCTGACAATCAAAAGACCCTATGGCCCTATTCAGTGTTCCCAGTGGGTTACTGTCCTAGGGTCATAGTCTCCCCAGCTCCAGAGAACTGGACTTATGTCACAGCACAGCAATCTACTGACTTTAGTTGGTTAATGATATTTAGAATGGGGTGAGGTGCCTGGAGTAGTGGCATACCCCTGTAATCTCAGCTACTCAGGAGGCTGGGGCAGAAGGATTTCAAGTTTGAGGCCAGGCTCAGAAACTTGGCAAGACCCTGCTCAAAATAAAAATTTTAAAAAACAGGAAGGGATGTTACTCAGAGGTAGGACACCTTGGTTCAATCCCTAGTACTATAAAAGAAAGAAAAGAAAGGCAGGAAAAAGAAAGGAAGGAAGGAAGGAAGGAAGTTGCCTTCCCAAAGGTTAAGCTGGCAACAAGGACTGAGGGTGGGACCTCCCAGAGGATGTAGCTCTGGCCTTCCTTTGCCGTCTAAAGCCACACTGGGTCTCCTTCCAGGAACTGGAGGTGCTGAGCTTAAGACTACCTGGAGGAGGGAAGGTAGGGCCTAGGCCCAGAGGCAGGGGGATAGTGTGGGGTACCTGTCTTGTGGGACCCAGGAGTCAGGATAGAGGTCTCTCCACTAAGGGCCAAGGGTTGAGCCCAGACCCATCCTTGGCCCAGAAACCCAGGCTGCCATGGCCTCACACTTTCTCAGGGGTGACACTGGGAGTGGGCTAGACTTCTACTCCTTGGCAAGGGGGTCTCACTGATCTACACAAAGCCAGTGCTTTGTGTAGGTTCTTGTGCTTAGGACCCAGGCTCTGTGGGCCCAAGCCCTATGCACTGGGACCCTGTGCAGGGGGATAGGACAGGACCTGGAAATGGAGGACCACCTAAAAACCTGGGCTCTGGGTAGCACTAGGTATACAGGGAACACTGAAGGACTGTCACCCATGGGTATTTTGGAACTCAGAGATAAAAGAAAGGAGTTAATTAAGTGAAGCACAGAGGGTTTGGGGCAAGCCTTCTAGATTTTCAGTTACCTGTACAGTTTGGAAATGAGTCATTTCACTCCCTCCCCTAGTACTGTTCCATCAGTCCTGCACTTGATACTATTATGGCCCCTTCTTTGGGGAAAAGGCATAGTCTTAGGAGAATGGAGCGCTGGATCCAGGATGTGGCTGTGTCCTTGAGGAAGGACCAGAATAAAATGAGAGCCAACCCTGCCCCTCTCTGGCCCAGACTTCCTGCAAGAGGTGGGCATGGAGCTGGCCCAGATATGGACTGAGCTCCAGAAGGTCTGGGATATGCTAGAAGCTGAAGGCTCAACGGCAGGCCCTGGAAGCTACTCAGGGCCAGCTGCTCAACAGCTGCACCCCAATTCTGCCTGGCCCAGGTCTGCAGGGTCCCACAGGCTCCTCCATATCCAAACTTTGGTGCCCAGCTAGCCATCACCTTCCCTTCCCCACACTGGGTCATTCAAAGTCCTGCCAAGCCCCCGGGAGTGCTCAGACCTGGAGTGGGCTCACTACCTCTCCCCCAGCTCCAGCTGACTCCCTGAGCAGCTAAGGCCTCTGGGGAGAAGTTGGTGGAAAAATGAGGACACAGGGCAGGGGACTCAACCCTCATGGAGCATTCGGTAGGCCTCATAACCCTTCTCTCACTACAGGTTCTGGGGACACAAGTCTTCTAATGCCCTCAGGAGGAAGGACAGGGCTGGGGCAGCAGGTGTGTGTGTGTCGGGGTGGGTGCTGCCAGGCCTGGGCCCCACATCTCTTCTGACATGTCTTCTTTCTCCTTGATAAGGGACACAGGGAAGAAGTTAGAGGGCAGCAAGTGGGTTCTGGGGGTGCAGGGAGTCAGGATGTCTGGTTCCTGGGCCTGGGTGTCCAATGGAGGAGAGTGGTCTTCAGACCACTGCAGACTCCGTGCTGCACTGTGTGTCACTCACCTGCTTGGTGGGCACGAGCAAGTCCTGCCTTCACTAAACCTGCTTCCTCATCTGTAAAATGAGAACAGTGTCAGTTCTGTATATAAGATTGATGTGAGGATTACATGGGACACTATACTTGTGCCTGGTTCAGGGCTTGCTTTCCTGGTCCCCTATTTCCCCTCTACCTGGGGTCCAGGTGAACTGAGCTAGGACCAAAGCCATAGAGCTGTGCACATGTGTCCAGGACCCACTACATGTGAGCTTGAGTCACAAAGTCCATTTTGCCCAGTGTGCAATGACCAAGGCTTCATTTGCCTTTGTACTAAACTCAAACAGGACGATGCTGTGAGCAGCTGCTCGCAATCACCAATATGACACATTCACTGATTAGAGACAGTGCTTGCCTGTGCTTGGAAGCTGTTCTACTGTGAGGTCTTCAGCTTTGAGGTCCTGCGTGGAGGAGCTCTGTGGGGCAGGGATCCTGTCCTCTGGTCTAGCTGCTCTGGGTGCCTTAGGAAAAGGGTCAGGGCCCCTGAAGGACACTGAGAGGCTCCAGCCAATTAAAAACCCCTGCAGGTAGCATTTGTACCCCTCTAAAGGGGCAAGAGTGACCCTGCCTCCCTGCGGGACTCAGGCTTAGTTCCTCTGTGTCTCAGTCTCCCCGCTGGCAAGTTGGAGGGAAAATAGAAGGCTGGAAGTGTTCTTCCCGCAGGGCCTCAGCTAGTCTCTCTTCCTGGCAGAGCCAGAGCTACCCCATGCCTGGAACCTGCAGCCTCTTAGTACTACATGGAGTCAGCTGCTGCTCATCTGTCCCAGATCCCAGCCCCAGCCCCTGAGCCACAGAGAAGAGAGCACCTGAGGACTGCTGGGAGCCAGGGGACATGTCCAGGCAGCGTGGAGACCATGGCCCAGTGCACCAGGGGACAGATTCACAGCTTCATAGTGCAGCTCAGGAGATTGAGGTCAGGCCCTGGCCCACTGCCAGTGGGTGGGGTGGTCCTAGCATAGAGGGACTGGATTCCTCAGGGAAGAGTAGGCCCCTGTGTCTGTGTCTGTCAGTGTTTGTGCTAGACAGCTGCAGTCAGTCTCTCCCTAGCAGAAACTCCTCCTTGTCCCCTGCCTACCCAGGGGACTGAAATGTCCACATTCACACAATGTTAAGATTCCTGACTCTCAAATGAGGCCACCAGGTCTTTTCCCAGGGCATTCTGTGACTAGGGGTAGAGCTGGGAAAGGAGTGGTACCTGGGGGTACTGGGGTCTTTGTGGGGCATCATTGGCCCAGTGCCATCAGTGTGCCCACCAGCACCGCTTGGTCTTACTACGGAAGGCCTTGGGCACTGGGCTTTAGACATTTCAGTGAGTTATTCACTTATGCCTCAGGCCACGCCACTGTCACCATTTCACAGACAGGGAGAGAAGGGCAGTAACGTACTCTAGGTCACACAACAAAACAGCAGTCAAGCTGTTAGCACCATGTGGTACTAAGAGGCTGCCCCCTAACCTGTCCCAGAAAGGCATTTCCTCGTATCATACTGTGTATTCTGAGCTTGATAGCACAACTGTCCTCAACAGCCAATAGCCACAGGCAAGCTGGTTTAGGCTATGCCTCCCCTTCAAGTTCATCTGGCTACTCTTCACTCTTCACCTGAACTCCTTTCCCATCCTGCTTTGTGCTTCCTCCCCTGTAGAACTCGGTCAACCAGGCCCCACACCCAGAACCCTCCCTCCATCTACTCCAAACTGAAGCAGCATCGTGTAGATGAGGCTTCATGTCACCCTGTCCTTCTCTTCTGAAATCTCCAAGATGCTACCCCAGCTTCACATGATTGCTCTAAGGCTGGGTATTGAACCCAGCTGGACCTGTGGGTCCCTGCCTGGATTACTGGACTTGGAGCAGTGCTGGTAACCTCTAGGGCTGAAGACCAGACACATAAAACTTGGGAACTATCAATTTCCCTGGCTTTCACCATGTGGAAAGAACTAGATTTCAGTAACAGTAAATGAAGAAAGTGGAATTGGGATGGAGAGATTTTAGTTCAGCCAAGGGGATCTCATATGAAGACAGAAAACTGACCTTTGGGGTGGTCTTCGGAGGGAGAACACCTACCATGGGCAGAGCTTCCCAGCTTTCAGGCTTTTTCTGGAGCCAACATGAGGTCCAGCTTCCCTTGGACTCCTCCATATACCCTGGGGTCCAAGAATAAATCCCTCTCCTGAGTGGTTTTGGTTATCGGCTCACAAGGAGCCCTTGCCAGGCAAACATCCCCAGTGCTGCTGCTCCCACTAGACTCTTGTCATGAATGTCCCTCCTTGCATCCTGTCTCCCTGTCTGCTCCCTCAGTCCTCTGCCCTCATATAGCCCCAGCTCCTGTATGTCTCCCTGACACATGGAGGACCCACACTCCAAGAAGGGAAGGCCAGGGGCTTTTCAAAGATCACCTACCCCTCCAACTATTTGGTTAACTGTTTTTTAATTTTTTTTTTTTTTTTTTTTTTTTTTTTTTTTTTTAATAAATGGGGCCTCATTATGTTCCCTGAGCTGATCTTAAAACTCCTGAGTTCAAGTTATGCTCCAGCCTCAGCCTCTGCCTCCGGAGGGCTGAGACTATTGTGTCCTACAGCGCTCAGCTCCTCTTGGCTCTTTGTATCCTAGCTACTGTGGAGGTCTGCTCCTCCAGTCCAGTACCTTCCCCTCTGCCCTTCCTATTCTGGCTACTCCTTAGTTCCCTCTCCGCAGCAGGAATTCCAAACCTTCTTTCATAAGCCTCTCAGGCACCATTTCCCCTTACCTTCATGGCAATGACCTTCACTCCCATCTGCTAGCCCTCCTTCCCTGCAGGCAGAGGGGCAGCCTTAGGGGATATTCCCTTTTCTGTCATAGCAATTAGGCTAGTCATATCTAGGCTTTGCCATTGAGCCCTCTGCCATACTCCCCACCACCAAAACCTGCAGGGGAGGGTGTGGCCTGCTGAGTTTAATGGGAAAGTATTTCTCTCTCTCTTTTTTTTTTTTTGCGGTGCTGTGGATCCAACCCAGGGCCTTGTGCTTGCAAGGCAAGCACTCTACCGACTGAGCTATCTCCCCAACCCTGGGAAAGTTTTTCTTTGAGCTGCTACCCAGTGACCTCTGGCTGGGCGCAGCATGGCACAGTACAGACCTGGGGACAAACAGTTCTGCCTCCCTTTGGTTAGTACACTGGCTACTGGCTTGCTCCTTCCCCTCCCTGAAGGAAAGCACATCAGGGTGAGTTTAAGGGGAGCCGCTTTAAGCATTTTGTGTGTGTGTGTGTGGTGATGGGGATCAAACCCAGGGCCTTGCACCTGCTAGGCAAGAGCTCTACCACTGAACTATATTCCCAGCCCTTTTGAGACAGTGTCTTCGATAAGTTGCCTAAGCTAGGCTCAGACTTGGGATCCTCCTACCACAGCATCCCTGAGTCCCTAGGATTACAGGTGCATGTTACTTCACCTAGCTTTAGAAGAGCCTTTCTAAATCTGAACCCTGGTTTCTAAACCTGAACCCTGGTTAAAACACAACCTCTGATTCTCAAAAGATGGCAAATCCATTAGCCTGGGGTCTATCTTTTCCCAACCCCCACCATCGCTCCCACTCCTCTGGCCCTTGGCACTGGCTAGTCCTCCAATACCAGATTCTCTGATGCCACTGCATTTCCACACTCATCAGTCCCCTGCTAGAAAGGCTCTTCTTATACATTTCTGGCTGGTTCTTCCAACTATAATGGCACCTCTGGAAGCCTTCCAGAGATTCCCAGGTGAGTTGCTCCAGCTTCCACCTGTCCACTGCCTACTGTTTATAGAGTTCTCGTTATACTATATTCCAAAGAACAGGTCTTTGTCTAGATGCTGTGTCTCTTCCCTTAGCATCTCACCCAGCAAGAGTTCAGCAAGAGTTTGCTAAGCCAAAGAGGTAATCCCTGGCCCTTTGTCTATCCGGACACTGATGTGACCCTAGTGGAATCAGCTTTGGGACTATGTAATGACAGAGTATACTACTAATACAGCAGATAACCTGAGAGTGGATGCTCTGGGGATATTGGGCCAACAGTCAAGGGGAAAAGTGTGAGGAAAAGCCAGGGGACCAGAGGAGCAGCTCACTTGGTCCCTTTTCACTCTGAAGGACCTCGCCCAGTGCAAGAGTCACTCAAAGCAACGGAGAGACCTGCTTGTGAAGAGGTAGAGGTTTATTGAAATATAAACATTCGAGAACATGTAAGATAGAAAATAACCACAACATACAGAGACACTTGCTGCAAGAGGATGTCTGAGGTATTTATTCACTGCCTAGGCTACCCATGTGCTATCACATTTTTTTCCTGGTTAAAATACATATAAGATGGGAAGAGGGGAGGGGACAGAGTTGCCCTGGCCAACTGCCTACCATGTGGCCTTCAGGACTGCATCTCCAGGGAAAGCTCTGCTTGGGTCAGGGCCTGGATGCTGGGGCACCTGCTAGTGCCTCCACTCTCACACTTTCTGGCTAAGCCCTTGCTGCTGGCATTGGGAAAAGTGAAGGGCACTCAGAGGGACAGGTCAGCACAATGCCTGAGGAAAGGGATCAATGACCAGAAAGACCAGTGCACTATCCCTATGTCTTCTGGGTGGGAACAGTCCATCCTTCTGTGACCAAACCCTGAGAAATCCACACTGGTCAAATGTTTGAGACTCTCATGTGGGTCCAGCATCAGTCACCTGGTATCCTCACTAGCACCAGATTCCAGATGCCCTTCTCTGCCCATACCTGGCATGTGCCTGGTGGGAAAGGCTTCTGAGGCCAGAGGAGCAGCCCCCAGTGAGTGGGCTGTGCCTGTGTGTGTGAGTGAATGTGTGCATATGTGTGTGAACACGTGAATGTGTGTATAAATGTGAGAATGCAGGTGTATTCATGTGTGAAGTGTGTGTGTGTGGATGTGTGTGCACCTGCACGCACACACATGTGGAGGGCTGGGGGAAGGGAAGAGGGGATGCAGGTCAGCAGAGCGGCTGCTTACCAGGTTGAGGTATGTCTTGGGTGCAAGCTTTTGATTTCCCTTTCTTTCCCTAGACAGGACCAAGTATGGGCCATGCTGTGGTCTCCACTGCCACCACCCAGGGAGTCCTTAAGAGTGGTGTTCCAGTGAACTCATTCAGCTGAGAGACAAGCCTTGTGCAAGCATCACACATTCTTTACCACATAGGAGCAGCTGGAGCCAAGAGGAGAGAAGGAGCTCTCTCAGCATGTCCTCATTCCCTGGGAACCCTGGCCACCAGCAGGGCCCACAGCCACCTCGTGTCCTGAGGTGGGAACGCTGAGTGGGGAGAGATATCCTGCCCTACCCTGTCAGCTGGGGTAGAGGGTGGCAGAACACAGGAGTCAAGGCCCTCTTCAGAAGCAGCCAGCAAGAGTGTGCCTCTCCATCCACTCCTCCATCCCACCACAGTGATCCCTGAGTCATCCCACCTGCTCCTGCCCAGCCTGTGGGCTGGGGCCTGGGCAGGGCTGGAGGGGCTGGCTACTGAGCTGCGCCTGGCTGGAGCGATCTGCTCTCATTTCTTTGGTGCTACGACAACAGCAACAACAATAAAAATTAAAAAATAAAAAACAAAAGTCAGCAAAACACATATAAAAAAGATTTCAGAGATGCAAATATTTCCTGAAGAATCAAACATCAACAATTACAAATCTGAGGTATTTCAGTGAACCTGACATCGGCACATCTGGGGCTGATGGGGCTGAAATGGCCCCAAGAGACAATGACAGGAGCCAGGGACAAGTGGGTCGTCTTGGGAGAGCTGGCTAACAAGGGCAAGTGGGGAGCCTGAGGTTTGGGAGGGTCAGAACATGGGCTGTGCGAAGTGGGTGCCAGGGCCTGGCCAGCCCAAGCTCTGCTTCTCTTCAGCAGATGACTGGAGGCCCTAGGACTGAAGCCTGTCCTCACATGCTCTTTCTCAGGACCTTTAAAAGGGGGATATAGGATCCTGAGGACTGATTCAAGACTTGGATTTGAGGGACCCACCCTCCAGGAACCAGACACTAGGCAAGGTGGGTTGGGAGGACCTTCATCCCGTGCTTGGCAGACAAGAGCCAGGAAGGCATGCTCTTGGCTCCTAGCAGCACCACAAGGGATTTAAAACTGAGGATCTGGGCAGAGGAAGAGGCCAGTGAAGTTGGGGTGCTGGCAGAAGGCAGGGGAAGGGAAATAAATTAAAGGGGAAGGGATATGGAGGGTCTCCAGCCCTGTGTCGGCTTACAGATTGTCGATACACTGTGCCCTGGGATGGGAGGTGGCTGGGGAACCCTAGAGAAAGCTGGACACCCAGACCTCTGCCCAGTTCTCCAGGACAATCCCTGATTGGACAACGCTGACCTGTCCCGCCCTCTAGCCTCTCCCTGTCCCCAGAGAACAGCAGGACCTGAAAGGAGCCTGGACAGACAATCATGTCCAAACTCTCAATGTCTGGCCAAATGGTGTTGGACCTGGGCTCCGTGAGATGAGGTAAATTCTGTGCATCAACTTCCTTCACTCTCAGCAGGAGTAGGAGTGGGCAACTGGCTGCTGCCCGTCAGAGGGACCAGCTGGTGGAGGGCTCTGCACTGGGGGTGCCCCGTGATGAGGTAGGACTTGGTGAGCAGTGAGAGCTGCTGCTGCTGCTGCTGGCGCTGCTGCCGATGCTCTGGGGAGCAGAGCCTGCAATGAGGTGGACCACTGGTTTCTGGGCAAACAGCACACCTGGGGTGGGGAAGAGAAGCAGCGTGGGCTGAGGAAGAGAGACAGCAGACTCAGTTCATCAAGGACTGACTGCAGTTCTAACCCTGAGTACGCTCTGCTCTTCCCACAGTGCAAGGTGCCAACAGAAGCCCAGGCACTGTCCTGCCTTCCTGTGTTCACACACTGCTGAGGGGACAGACAAGCAAATAGTAACTTTGCTAGAATATCACAAATGCTCTGAGACCAGTGTAGCCAACGTTGTGGGAACACTGAATAGGGTTGCAAGGGTAGGACGTGAAAGGATCCAGCAGGAGAGTGTGCCTAAGCTACTGAAGGGGAAAAGGGGCCAAGTAAAGAAAAGCATGGCCAGAGAATCTGAGACATAGACACAGCAGGGAGAGGTGCAAACCTACCAGGGCTGGTTGAGTAGTGTGGGACAACCAAGGGGTGCTGGTGGTCAGGGCCACAGAAGATGGGGTTGTAGAGATGGGTGGGCAAGGTGGTGTGGTTTGCAGGGGTCATGGAGGCCCTGAAAATTTTGGGCGGGAGAGGGATATTATGGTATCTGGGTTTCAGAGTGTTCTGTGGGGAGTGAGAGGAACATGGGTGATAGAGAAGAGGCCTGAAGGGACTCTACTTCAGTGGTGGCAAGGATAGAGGAGGAGCTGGAGAACACAGATGCACTGGGAGGCGAGGGAAAGGCCTTGTTCCTTCCATGTCCCTGATGCCTGTGGCAGGTAGCCCAGCGGAGACCTAGAGCATGAGGGGCCCATATAGCCTACAAAATGGTACAGTGTGTGTTGTGATGTAGTCTCAGAACAGAAGCATTCAAACAGGCAAGGCCCTGGGAAAACACTCGTGGTTTTGTTGTTGTTTTTGAAACTGGAGATTTACTCCAGGGGTGCTTTAGCACTGAGCTACATCCCCAGCCCTTTTTATTTTTTGAGACAGGGTGTCGCTAAGATTATAGGTGTGCATCACCACACCTAGCTACACCTTCAGTTTTGATGGAAGGTATAGCTGTAGGGCTATACCTCACCAGGCTGGCTGATACTCTTTACATCTTGGGTAAAAAAGGCAAGTGACACCTAGCCCAGGTCTTCTGGCCCCCAATGATAGTTGTACTTACCAACAGTCAGCTGGACTTGTTCGCAAGTTGGTCCCTAAACCACTGGAATGGCAGTGGAAAAGAATTGCCATTTTCTATACAAAGCTGGACACTTTGAAGAGGCTCCGTAAAGGGGCAAAACCAACCAAAGAACAAAAAACTGTTGGTAAATTAGATTTAGGGACAACTGATAAAGACTGGGAAGGAAACCATAAAAAATGTAGACTGATTCTGCTGCAGTGAGATTCCTTTGCCAGTGTCTCAATCCTCGGTCCATTTTAAAGATAAGGAATGACCCACAATGTAATATGAGTGTGTGTTACAGTCAGGAAAGGTGATGTGTGCATTGCAAGACCCACTAATGGTGGGCGCCAACTGAACTGTAAGTTACTACAATGTTTAAAGGCACTAATGTAGCATCAATTATGAATCCTCACATAAATGACTTCTTCAATTAATTAACCAACCACCAACCAAAAAAAGAGTTAGATGAAGGCTTTCTGTCATGTGGAGGGTGGCCTATCATCCTTTAGCATCCTTTTTCTTCTATAGTATAGAAGAACTCCTTTACCTTTGGAACTGCGACAATGTAAAAGGAAGTTCCCTGGAAGGTAACTGGGCTTAAGTGTGACAAGCAGGGCCAGTCAGGGAGCTGAATTGTTGCTGGCCACCACTGTGTGGGCATCTTCCAGGACTCTAGGGCCTACCTGCATAGGTGGTGCCATCAATGTCCACAGACATGTTAATGCTCCCAATGCTGCTTGTAGTCAGGTTCAGCGCTGCAGTCGAGGTATCTGCTCTGTCTTCTGGTGGTCAAAGGGAGAAGCAAGCCTGGTCAAGCTTTCCATGGTACTCCCATTGTTTTTTCTGGTACTTCCTGGCAACCCCCCCACACCAGGCCTCACAATGTTAGAAAGTAACTATGAAACCACCTCCCGAACACATGGTGTGGGAAGGAACCAGGCTGGTCAGCTTCCTACTGCTGACTTTCTCCAGTGAACTAGTTCTTTCTTTTTTTCTGGTAACAAGTTGAACCCAGGGGTGCTTAACCACTGAGCCACATTCTCAGGCCTTTTATTCAGACAGGATCTCCCTAAGTTACTAAGGCTGGTCTTGAACTTGTGATCCTTCTTCTCAGCCTCCCAGGTTACTGGGATTACAGCTGTGTGCCAATGCACCTGGTTCCTCCAGTGAGCCAGTTCTCTTTCCCCAATTCCCTTTGCTCTTGGAGAGAAGGGATCACAGTCAGCAGATAGGTTGGTCAGTTTACAGTGGTGCACTAAAACTTCTGAGGTGATTTGGCAAACCCTAACTGAGCACTGTAGGAAATTAGAGACCAACAAAATCCAACCTTGACTCTTGAGGACCTACCTTGTCCCTTGCCCTTTAACTGTAAGTCCCTCAGGGTTAGAGTCCATATTCTCAACACCTGGCCAGTCAGCACACAGGGACTCTGTCTTCTCATCACACAGAGCACCAAGAATTCTTTCAGGTAAGCTGCCTCTCTATTAGCCTTGGGCATTGTGCAGGGGCAGGGCAGCAGGTCCCTGAAATGCTGTTACCACCTAGCTTCCTTCTGCTCCTCACCCAGGAACCGTGGGGTAGAGATCAGTTACCTTGGAATCTGCACTAGCTCTCTTCACACCTGCTTCCTTCCAGGACATGCTTATGCATGTCTGCTGTGAGACAGAGTCACAGAAAGAATGACAAAGAACAGGTGTGTGAGGGGGAAAAGGAGAAAGAGGAACAAGGAAAATGGAGAGTGTGGTTTGGAAAGAGGCGGGGCACTAGAAAAAAACGTAGAGGGAAAGGGGAAAGATGTCAATTATTCTGCTAAACTTGTATTTCCTACTTCTTATTCCTCATGGCCACCAGCACCCTGCTGTTTCCCTGCTAGCCCCTTGTTGAGTCTTAGGAATGACAGGGGTATTTTCCTCCAAGACTAGCAGGCCAGACCACAGTACCCTACTCTGGCCTA
The DNA here is from genome assembly GCF_902686445.1 of Sciurus carolinensis. Classification (NCBI taxonomy): domain Eukaryota; kingdom Metazoa; phylum Chordata; class Mammalia; order Rodentia; family Sciuridae; genus Sciurus; species Sciurus carolinensis. The sequence continues at coordinate 81,703,006 of NC_062214.1, forward strand.
CATCCAGTGAAGTATACAGGTGTAGGCCAAGTCCTTTAATTTAGATAAATCAAAAGGTGGGTGGGGAAGACAAGTACAGCAGCTGTCTTTGGTTTCTCGAGGCACTGCCTGAAGCAACTTCTGGTTCCCTAGAAACCTCAGCTTGGTGAACAGAGTTATCAGTTGCCAAAGAAACCCCATGTGGCTCTCTTCTGGCCTCTAGACCCTTCTAGGTCCTGGAAGGCAGCCCTTCTAGGTCAGGATTAATACTTTACCTCCTCGCCTGCCCAGTCCCAGGAGATATGAATGGGACTTGAATGTAGTTGGGTTTGGCATGTATCAGGAACAGAAGACTGAGCCCTGAGCCTGACACTCACCCCTGCCATTGATCTTAATCTTCATGGGGAGCTGCCGTGTCATGCTGAAGAAGTTGCGTTGGAAGGCCTGCTGCACTAGGCGCTGCTCCTCCTCTGACAGCCTTGAAGCCTTCTTCTCGGGAGGCTCCCCTGACTCTAGCCGCTCCCGCAACTGTTCTAGTGTGGCAGTCCGGGTACTGGCCTGCTGGCTTGCCAAAGTCATGGGCACAGCCAGGCGATTTGGCACGGGCACTGTGGTCACTGGGACTCCATCACCTGTGAAGGAACTGGAGCTGGACTAATCCACAATCATCCTTCCCACCCAACAACCCCATCTTGGACACAGGGGAAGTGGGTTCCCTCCCTTCTTCCCTTCCCTCTTCCCACAAGGGCCCTGCTGACCTTTCCTGAGAGTGGTTGCTGGGGATATCCGAGGGCTACTGGTATTGGTGCCACTGCTAGAGCCAAGCCCAAGGATGGGGAAGCGGATCTTGGGTGGTGAGAGAAGGGCTGGAGCCCCAGTAGCGGCAGCAGTAGCAGCAGCAGGTGAGTAGCCAAAGAGGGAGGAGCTGTAGCTGGGCCGCCGGCCCTCTCTCCGGTTGCCATCAATGGCTGCCTGGAGCTCGGCTGGGGAACTCAAGGCTTTCTTCTCACATTCATAGGCATATAGATACTTCATATACCTGAGGGGAAGGAAGCAAGCAAGAATAACCAAGAGCAGCGGGGTGTGGTGGTACATGCCTGTAATCCCAGTGGCTTGGGAGGCTAAGGCAGGAGGATCATGAGTTCAAAGCTAGCCTCAGCCTTAGTGAGGCCCTAAGCAATTTAGTGAGACCCTGTCTCTTAAAAATATATAAAAATGGCTGGTGAGGTGGTTCAGTGGATAAGTGTCCCTGGGTTCAACCCCTAGTGCCAAAAAACAAAAACGAAAAACTACCCCAGAACACAGCATCAGAGACCGGAAGCAGCCTCTGTTAGGCAAGATCTAGGGCACATTGGTGCGCTTAGTGGAAAAGTTTGGGATCACTGGACACACTGACAGAGGTCCTTTAACTGCTACTTAATTCTAAACATTGCTCAAATCTGAAGCACTGGTCATTAAGGGAAATTACGAACACCTTAGCTAACATTTTCACATTTGTTTTGGTGCCTTTTTAATGCCCTGAGAGAAATGAGGCCCGTGTTTTGCAATGTCTCCCAGACTCCTTGATCTTAACATTCAGACAGAGGAACAATTCTTCTGCTGTGCCTGGGACCTAGAAGTAATGCCCTTCTTTGTGACATGTGCCCCAAGAAGCAAATCTCTCCCCACAAACCTTGCTATTCTGGTCATAGCTCTGTTCCTAACTTCTACTGGAATAATTCCAACAGACAAAACGCCTCCACCTTTCAGCAAGACCATGACATACTACCAAACTGACATGTCAGCTATTCATTCCCTATTCTTCACAGAGCAACTTCCAGAGTGTTCTCAAACAACAGATTCCCCTCTGGCCCTCATTCTCCAGTGCTACTCATGGTTTTACTGCTTCTGTGACTTTTGAAACTAAGTCAAACAGTGACAAAAATAGGTTAGTGATTCCATGGGGCTTGACTGCAAGCTGAGTGTGAGTGTCAGGTAAGAAGGACCACTTGTGGCACAAGTGCTGTTTGGGAGGCAATATTCTGGAAAGAGTGTGCATTTTACAGATAGACACCCAGGTCTGAATCTCAACTCTACCACCTATGGGATGGTATAGCCTTGACCAAATTATTTAACCTCAAAGACTTAGTTTTTATAATATAGAAATTGGGGAAATGCATACATCACAAGAGAGAGGTTTAAATAAAAGAGAACGGTAAAGCAGAAGCATACAGAAGACCCTGAGTCAGGGTGACTCTCATTGTTATCTGGTCTAGTGTGAGATTCATCTCCAAAGCTCCTCACTGTTTCAGGAATTCCACCCCTCCTGCTAACTGTGCAATGGAATGTCCTTCCTTCCTCCTCCACCTCTGGGCTAAAACATCCCCTTTTTCCAGCTTCCACCTCCTTCCCCAGCCCTGGTCACTCACTGGGTCCTGAGGGTGAAGGCGGCGCTGGTGATAGATGTGGGCAGGTTCAGGCCTTTGGTGATCTCCCTCCAGATCTTCTTGTTAATGATCTCCACCAGGCCCCCCTTCTCTGTCACCAGCTTATACAGCATGTATAGATCCAGGATTTGCTTGGCCATGATGGGGATCCGGTTGATGGGGGTCCCTGTGATTGTACAATAAAAGAAAGTCAGGGCTGATAAAGATGTCTGTGTATGCTCACCCTTAGCTGAATTAGAAACACTGTTCATGAATCTGCTTAGAAGTGTTATTTAACTCAAACTCCCCAAACCTGAAAGCTATTAGACTAGCTGTCAGTTTTCTTTGGGATGAGCAGGACAATCCCAACTCCCAGGGTAAGTGGCCTTAGGCAAGACACTTAGCCTCTCTTGATCTGTTTTCCCATCTGTAAATAAGAGGGCAGGAGTAGATGGATTCAGTGGGGTTGTTTGTTTGCAATACAATTACAGATTATTTCCTAATGATTTGGAAATTTACACTCCTCTGGAGCATCTGGACTCCACTCAGGAGGAGGAGGCCTTATCCTGACTCCCTGGAAGGGGAGGCCCTGCCTGATCACCCACCTGGCTAGCTCTCTGTTACTCCCTGATAGCAGTTTGTTAACAGTGTATTTCTTTGCATACTGCCTGCCTACTTTCTCCCCTCCTGCTGCAGGATGGAGACATGGTTTCTTTCTTTCCTGTGTGCCTCACCATGTCAAAGGAGCTGCTGGACAAACAGATCTCCAGGGGAATGAAAAGCCACTCAACAATTCTCTCCCCACTAATCACTCCACCCCTTCTCTGGCCTCTGAAAGAGGGAGGGTCAGAGCGGCTTCCGCCCAATAGCCCCGAGGGGAAGTGAGAGGAGCCAGGGACTTGATTAGGAAACCTGGCACCGGGCAGGAAGGGCTACTAATGAGCACCAGGGGATGGAAGGGAGGGCAGTACTGGGGTCCTTTCACAGCCGGCTGGGATGCTCGTCAGGAGGCGTGATGGATGACTGTCATTTGGCAGCCTCGGGATTAATGATCTGTAGGTCAGAGGGGAGAATTCCACAGGGAAGGGTCACCGTCCAGGGCAGAGCATGAGACTTGTTGCCTTTTGATGGCAAACTCCTTTTACTGTACACAGGCTGCTGCTTCTGTTGTGTACCTCCCCCCCCCCCCCCCCCCCCCGCCTGCTCCCATCTCACTGAAGACACACTGAGCTATCTGGTGGTGTCACAACAGTTGAGCAGAGAGGGCTATTTACTTCTTCTGCTTCTCCTGCTCTCCCCTAAAGGCAGGCCAGTTTTCTTCTCAGTTCTAAATATCAGAAGTCAGAGAATGGAGTCAAGGGCCCCACACTTCTGAAGAGGAAGCATGTGGGAATACTATGGCAGGATTACACCTCTTTTCTAAGAGTGGGAGGGAGTGACCAATCTTGAAGACCTTTGTCTTGACCAGCTGGTCTTTGGAGAGACAAGGACAAAGGAGTCATGGAATTAAGACTAAAAATAGTCATAGGTAAAATATCAGCAGATTACTGGTATACTCAGAAATACAGTTCACAAAAGTGGTTAACATCTCCCCATGCTGTTCTTGACAGTGAACCTTACACCTACCATAAGACAAAAGCCTAGCATGGCAGAATTGATCTCCTGGCACTACTTCCTTCTGGAGGCCTGTTTGCCCAAGTACACTCATGGCTTTGATAAATACACAGATTCCATGTATCTCCTGAGAGTCTGGGAGGACCACTCCAGGTCCCTTCACAGAGGCCCCCTTACTTCACATTTCCAGAAGCTTCCAGGGCATCCTCACATGCAACCTGTTCACTTTCAAGCTGGAATGTGTGTATGACCTCACCTTTATCTAACTCCCTTTCCCCATCACATCTTCTGTTACCCATCCCTCACCCCCACCCCCAGCAATACCACTGTTCTTGAAGGTTAGGCAGGAACATCAAAGTCAACACTGGCTTCTTTTTTCTCCCTATTACCCACTTTTAGGTTGGTAGGAGGCTCCACTGATTCACCCTTTGAGGTTCTTTTCATAGGTTTATTCCTTTCTGGCTAGCAGCCATGACACTGGACTAAGACCTCTCTGATTCACAATGAAGATACCTGTGGTGGCTTCTATCCACACATTTGATTTGCATGCTACTGCCACATAATCTTATTAAAATAGGACTTTTTTTTTTTTTTTGGTACTATGGCTTGAACCCAAAGGTACTTAACTACTGAGGCATATCCCCCATCCCAATCCCCTGCCCTTTTAAAATTTTTTAATTTTGAGATAGGGTCTTGCTAAGTTGCTTAGGGCCTGGCCAAATTGCTGAGGCTGGCCTCAAACTTGCCACCCTTCTGCCTCACACTCCTGAGTAGCCTGGATTATAGGTGTGTGCCCAGCTAAAATACTTTTACCATATCACTTGCTCCCTTATTTAAAGCCTACAAAATCCTTATTGCTTGCCCAATCCATCCCTCATGTCCAATCCTATGACCCATGTTTACCAATACTCACTTAAAAGATCACCTATGAAGTACCACATTTCACTGCTGCCACCATGAGTATTCTGTGCATCCAAATCTTATACCAAAGACAGTTTAGTAATGATTCTAGTAATACTGGCACAATCTTATTAAAAAAAAAAAAAAAGTTTCACATAATGGTCACACCCCTTTTTTTTATGGTAGACATAAAATCTACCACAATCATGGGGTGAAACATGGTATTCAAACACATCCTAACAACTCTTTTCATTCCAGTTAGCTGGGACTTCTCACCATGCCCCTTGGATCACACTAACTTCTGCTTCACCTGCACTGTCCCTCCTTAGTCCTGAAATGACCTGCCTTCACTCAGACCCCCAACACTGTCCTTCATTGTCCACTCCCTCTAGAGAGAATTGTCCAACTACCCTAGTTTGCATGGCTCCCTTCCCTCAGGAATTTCTGATACCCTTCCAAATTTGGCAATTATTCTATAAACAGTTTCACATATGCCATGTGGTATCTCAGGAGAACTGTTGGCTTTGTGAAGGCAGGGACAGTCTTTCCTTTGCCACACCTTGAATATTATTGTGGATAATAAATAAGCCTATCATGCAGATTAAGAGAAAAAAATGCTTCTCAAGGCATTCAGCTCCATGGTAACTCAACTGGGAACCTTGTGGGAGGACTGCTGAGATCCAGTTTTGAGTGTCAAATGCTGATAGCCCCAACAGAAATCACCTTCCCCTTTCAAATCTTAAAACAGGTTATTACTAATTAATTATTATTATATTTGGTACTGGGGACTGGACCCTGAGACACTTCACACTGAGCCACACCCTCACTCAGCCCTTTTTTATTTTTTTATTTTGACACAGGGTCTTGCTAAGTTGCTTAGGGCCTCGCTAAATGGCTGAGGCTGGCCTTGGACTTGTGATCCTCCTGCCTCAGCCTCCTGGGTTACTGGGATTACAGGCATGTGCCATCACATTCAGCAACATGGATCATTATTAAACCATTATTAAACAGCTGGGGGAAGTAAGACCCAGAGTGCTTAAGCTCTGTGCTGCCAGGTCCCATAGTACAAGGACTAATCACAGGTAAAGAATGGATGAAGAGTTGGGGATTTTCATGAAGAGAAACCATGATTCCAATACAATGGGGTCAAAAAGAATGGAAATAAGGTGTTAAGAGTGTATGTGGCTGGGTTTGTGAGTACACAGAGCAGTTGTGGCTGAGCTAAGTTTAAACAGCATGGCAGGATTTGCCCAGCTGAGTGAATACCATTAGGCCACCTTGGAGAGACATAGCATACAGTTTTGGAACTCCATGTATGAATAGCTTTTAAACTTTGCACTATTTTCTTCTGGATCTCTTTGCAGTGATAAATTGTCAAATGTAGAGAAAGTATTATACTTTTAGAAATGGTCGTCATTCATTTGGAAGCAAGACAAGTGAACAGGATGAAGGGACCAGGATGTTTATACTGTTTTTTGACTGAAGATGAGATGTGGACATCCAAGATAGACTTTCTAGTATGGCTCAAACTGCCTCTGAGGGCAACTCCCTAGAGAGGAATTACAAGTTCATTCTGAATAGTCACTGGACTAAATGTTCAACCATTTGAGACAGCTTCTTTGAAGGGTAACACTGTTACAGATGTAGAAATTTTGTTAAAAATTAGCCTCTCTATGGCCACCCAGAGTGTGACTGTGTTGGAATGAGAACTGCTTAGGGAAGGGAAATGGAAGATGCAGGACCTAAGAAGACAAGAAGGGTCAAAGTGGTGTTTGAAGTCTAGGTTATAAAGAGGCCTCTCTCAGCAAAGGGAGAGAAGCCATTCCTGGGAATTGTCTCCTCACACCAGAGGACTGCAGTTAGTGCAGGGACACCCTGGTAGTGACCCCCTATGGTCAGCCCCACCCTGGGTATACTGCGATCCTGCTTTCCCTCACCCCACACACAGTGCACTCTCCTCACATGGACCCCTTCTGGTCAGGCACTCTGGTTCCAGAGATCAAGTCAATAAGGGAATCAGTCTGTCTCCTCTGTTTAAGGATTAAAGCAGCTCCCAGGGAAGATTAGCCCTGGGCACTGTCAGAAACACAGCTGAGGCCACCCACTGGGTAGCTCTAGATAACAGTATGGTTTTCACACATCTAGACAATCCAGATATAAAAACCTGCCCTGGCTTCAATTCTTGTAATGACCAAGAAACAACTGGAATCCTCCGGTTGGTCTGTCTCAGCAGTTTGCTTTATGCTGAATGGACCTGGTAGCCATTTTCCTTGCCAAAGAAGATCCTACTATGAAGAAAAAAGGAGAAGGTCTTTTAACTGAGTTTGCCAATACATATTCCTGGGGAGTAGGGATGCGGGAATCAACAGATTTCACAGATACAGTTTCCCCATCTGTGAAATGAGGAATTTTAGAACTGACTTTCAGTTCTAAAGTCTTATGACTCTCAGAATAAAAAATCAAAACAAAAATTGATAATTGTGACTACCAGAGAGAGGATGACTCACTTTTAGGGAATAACGCTGCCAAGTGACTCTGAAATGCAAGATTGGGATCTTTTCCTATGAAGGACCCCTAAGGTTTAGACCAGGCACATGAAGTTCAAGTCCACAAGTAATGGTTCCTATTCCATCCTTTAGGAGAAGGGGGCAGGGGTCTATGACTCTGTCTTATATCCTCCTCTAAGGAAGCTGTTCACCTGAGAGAGGCAAACCTGTGACCACAATAAACACAAAAGCAGTTTGCTGAGCACCACCGAGGAGGCAACACCAAACTGAAGAGAGCTCTCTCAGAGTCCTGCAGAAAACCAAATCTCTGCCCCCAATATACAGGTTGAGGGGGGTGGGTGCAGAGCACCTGATGGGGAAGCCTGCAGACTGTCAGTCACTGCTATCAAAGCAGGAGCTAGGATTGAGGGTAATTAATCATACTCTCTCTGACAGGAATCCAGGGCCTTATCTGCACCCCAAGAAATACCGCTGGTCTCCAGTTCCCTCCTCAATAAAGGAGACTGACAGTTGCAACAAAGAGGCTCCTTATCAGATTTCAGCCAGGGAGCCTGAGGCAGCCCCAGGGACGGATGTAAAAAGCTTTTATGAGGGCCAAGGACCCAGCAAAGCCTCCCTCTGGGACTCCTGGGGCTTTAACCCTTGTTGGTGGGAACACTGCTGGGCACTGACACTAGCAGGCCAGAGATGACATCAGGCTCTTCCACTGCAGATAAGGCTAAACAAAAACTGCTCCCTGGCACCTTACTTTCCTTTCTACCAGATAATATGGAAGAAGGCAGCTGTAGGGGTGAAGGCAAGAAGAGAGATGGCCACCTCTGGCTCTAGAGAAAAAGATGGAAGATGGCAGAGTGCTGAAGGGAAAGCCATTTCCTTTCCATATCAAAATATGGGCATGCTCCAGTGAAGACCAGAAGCAATAAGGGGCAGGGTCCCCAGACAGACTCACACAGCTGCCTTCCTGCCTACTGGTCAGGGGTGAGGGCACAGGACCCAGGGCGTGGCCCTGCCAGGGACCCTTGCCGCTTCTTCCTGGCTTTGAAAGAAGTCATTAATCATTTCCGTAGCCTGTCAAGGGAGCCGACCAGGGAGCCTAGAAGAGTTTAGAAAAACTCATGTTAGGCAGGGAATGTGCACAGGCAGGCAGGCCAGCTTCCTAACCATTCCAGCATTTTTGCCCTACTCTAGTCCTGCTCACCAGGAACAAATCACACAGTTGGTGATTTCTCCCCAAATTGTTTATGTAGAAAATACCTCCCATGGGGAGACTGGGCGGTACTGTATGGCAGTCTGTAGGCTGACTGTTCCAAAGGGCAGGGCAGAGGCAACACATGCCAGTATCCTATTACTGGGCTGACAGGTATGCTTAAGCTCTCTGCCTCCAAGTGCACACTGAGCGGGTCTAACTTACGTATGGTATGGCATACTAATCTAAGTATACTTCCATATGAATTCATGTAATCATCCTTCAGAACAAAATACAGAATGTTTCCAGGGTCCTAGAAAACTTCATCACAGCCATTCTCAATCAATATTCATCTTCTCACCCTACCGTCCTGGAGGTAACTAACCATTATCCTGACATGCATTTTTCCTGAACTTTATATAAATGGAATCATACAGTATATAACTTTTTAAAAAATCTCATACTATTTTTTTGAAATTCACTTTAAAAAAAAGAACCCTTTAATTTTTTATGTGGTTCCAAGGATCGAACCCAGTGCCTTACATGTGCTAGGCAAGCTGTCTACCACTGAGCCACAACCCCAGACCCATAGGCATTTTTTTTTTTAAATATATAATCTTTTGTGTTTGGGTTTCGCTAAACATTAGGACTGTGAGAGTCACCCCAGGTGAAAGGCAGTTCAGTTTTTTACTGTACTGTATTATATGTCTGTGCCACAATTTATTAGTCCATTCAACTACTGATGGGCATTTGAGTTATTTCCAGTTTCTAACTATAATGAATGGTGATGCCACCAATAACTTTGCATGTGTCTTTCATGAACAGCAGCACTTGTTTCTGTTGGGTATATACCTGAAGTAGAACTGCTGGGTAACAGGCTCAGCACGTTTAGCTTTAGTAAATGCCACAAAACAGACTTCTAAAGTAGTTGTACCCATTTATACTCCCATTGGCAATGTATGGGAATTTTAGCTACTCTACAATTTGGGAGGATAATTTCAAACTTCAATGTCCGCACCCCAATTCAGTACTGGAGATTGAACTCAAGGGTGTTCTGCCACTGAGCTACATCTCCAGCTCTTTATAACTTTTATTTGACTCAGGGGCCTGGCTAAGTTGCTGAGGCTGGCCTTGAACTTGTGATCTCCCTGCCTCAGACTCCCAAGTAGCTGGGATTACAGACAGGTGCCACCATGCCCAGTTAATCACTGTTTTTGATACTCCAATTTGGACTACTAATTGCTTTGGGTGAAAGTCAATAGTGTATGTAATATTGTATCCTGCTATTGTTAATAATAAGATGATGACTATGGCCATTCCATCTCTTTCCTTAAAAACTGCATTTAGGCCGGGTGCAGTGGCACATGGCTGTAATTCCAGCAGTGCAGGAGGCTGAGGCAGGAGAATCTCAAATTCAAAGCCAGCATCGGCAACTTAGCAAGGCCTTAAGGAACTCAGTGAGACCCTGTCTCTAAATACAATACAAAAAAGGACTGGGCATGTGGCTCAGTGGTTAAGTGCCTCTGGGTTCAATCCCTGGTACCAAAACAAAAACACAAAAAACAAAAGAAAAAAAACAAAAAACAAAAAACCCTGCATTTAGAAAAGTTAGCAAGAGTAGGCTGTGAGACCCTCTGTTCTGCCTGTTGCTGGATTACCACACCTTGCTGGTGTCATAGGAAAGAAATGGCAGGATGGCTGGGAGGGGGTACACTTCAAGTGCCTGGATATGCACCCTCATGTGAGTTTCTACTGACAACCTTGCCACTAGGCTCTTAGGCTTTACAGTGTCCTCTCAGCCAAACTCTCACTTCAACCTTCCTTAGATTAGTCCTGGGATAATTAATTGAATATTGGCTCATATTGGAACAAAACAAGCAAAACTATCAAACAACCCAACTTTATCATCCATGTGCTAGAAGTACCAACAACAAAAAAAATTTTTTAATTTTTTAAATTTTTGCAGTGCTAGGGATTGAAACTGGGGCCTTGTGCATGCTAGGCAGACACTCTACCACTAAGCCACTTCCCCAGTCCACCAATTTAAGATTTTGAAAGAAAAAATGTTGAATTTAATGACAAACTGTGCCACCATTAATTGCACGCCTATAATTCCAAGGGCTTGGGAGGGTGAGACAGGATTGCAAGTTCAAAGCCAGTCTCAGCAACTTAGCAAGGCCCTAAAAAACTTAGTGAGACCATGTCTCAAAACTAAAAAATATATAAATAAATAATAATAATAAAGGACTGGGGATGTGGCGCAGTGGTTAAGCACACCTGAGTTCAATCCCTGGTATGAAAAAAAAAAATTTCAGGCTCCCTTCCCAATCATTGTTGAAAACTGGGTACTTACAGAGTATTAAATGACTATTATAAGATGCAAAGAGATATATGGTATTTATCATAGCAGCTGGATCACCTGGAGCAGGAAAAGGACCTGGCCCCTGATAAAGGGCTTATCCTTAAATTCACAGATTTGCATTTTAGACTTTCATTTAGAGATAAAGTTAGAAAGTGAAGACTCCAAGCATATATCATCTGACAAAGACAACATATTTTATTCTACCAGGAAGGGTGTCCAGGGCACAGACCATTTACTACAAGATACAAAGAATATAGAAGAAACTGCCTCCACCGAAAGGCAAAAGCAATATATGTCATGAACATTTCCTTGCCTGAGATGGATAGATAAGCACACAACAGAAGGAAAAACACTCAAATTGCACTTTGAGGCAGACCAAGCCCTTTTCCCACAGTAAATTCTTTGTATATACACATCAAAAACAGATCCAACAATCCACTGGGGAAAACCAAGGTCAGTGTGCAGTGTGCAGAATTAGTGGGGGTAGCAGGGCAGCTCTACTAGTGAGGTCTTGACAAAACTTGTCTTCCATGTGATCAGGGAGTTCATTAGCCAGGGGGTCAGGGTTGGGAGGAGCAGGAAAGGACAGCCCTGTTTGAGGGTATTCTAGGTGTGTTTCCTCTGTCCCTACTCCATGCTGCCTTGACAGATGGCAGTTTCTTACCCCTGTGAGTTGTCATACCTGCTCTTCTGAGAGATAGGAGTGATGACCCTTGCATGAAGATTCCTCTTGCACACAGTTTTCTACTCTGTGCTCATCAGCTAAATGCTACTGGACCTTCTGCTGGACTATGGCCAATGGAGGTAGCCAGCACTCTGTGGGGTTCAGAATGCTGGAGAGACAAGGCTTGTTGGGTACTCCAAAGGGAAGTAATGGGGTTGTCAGTGTTAGGGAACAGTTTTCCAAAACTGTGCAAGAAGAGCAGGGGCTAGGGCTGCAGCTCAGTGGCAGAGAGCTTTCCTTGCATGTGTGAGGCACTGGGTTTGATCTTCAGCACCACATAAAAATAACTAAATAAAATAAAGGTATTCCATCCATCTATAATTAAAAATAAAAGAAGAAGGTGAGAACACTGGTCTGGAAGTTAGAATACTAAGGGCTAAGTCTGCTCTCTGGTGTTAGGTAAGTCCCTGAACCTTGGGGCTGATTCTTCATGGCTACAGGTAATAACCTTTGCTTTCTCTACCCCACTGAATTGTAGCTGTGGGAGTAGATAATGGGCCAAAAGAGTTCTGTACAGTGTATGAGTTAATAATAAAAAACAACTACAAAATTGCCAATGTAATTTTCATCATCATCATCATCGACATCTTAAATGAGACTATACTTTTGTTTCAGCTGCCAGGAAATAAGCTTGTCTTTCTCACTGATGAAAAATAGAATTGTTTATACAGAGCCTTTGCTTATCAGACTTACAAATCAGTCCTTCCCCTTGGGCACTGGAAAACTAAATGGAAAATCTATCATGGAATGATATCTCAGAAACCACCCACAGCGAGTTAAATCAATCAATTTACTTTTTTTAAAGAAGTGCTTGACTTTATTTTTGGTAAAGAAACATACACAGACACCTGTATGTACATGTATGTCCACAGTAAAAGTAAGCAAAAAGGGAAAAGGGACATCAGAGTTCTGAAATCTAACTAATCTTTCTTAAGAGTATTCTCCATGGGGGCTGGAGATACAGAGCAACTTGCGTTATTCAATTTGGCTTTAGTCAGCAAAAGATGAAATACATTATTTAGCAAAGAAATGGAAGAAACATTTGGTCTCAGAGATGCTTGGTATAGTTTTCACATAATTATTTTGGTGGAAAATTGCTAAAGGAGCTTTTCTTCTTTTTTTTTTTTTGTTTTGTTTTTTTTGTTCCTCAAGGGTAATTCATTGTTTGTGGGGACTTCAATGGAACAATCACAGACACAATACAGAACACAAAAGCTTACAAGTTGATTCTAAGTTAACCTTCTCATTTTATAGACAAGGAAAGCACAGTTACCAGAAGGGAAGAATTTGCTCAAGATCATGAAGAGGGGTGGATATTAGCTCTGGATTTGCACTCATCAGTCCAGAGTTCCTTTCCTCTCCATAGGTCTCTTGACATGATTGTAGCACTGCCATTCCAAGACTAGCAGGAGACAGCATGACTTGGGCACTGCCTTGGTTCACTCTACTATTCTCAGGCTCCTCTGCTATTCTACTGGGTGCTTACCAGGGTGCAAGTCCCTAGACAGGCCTAGACACCAAGGGTTGACAGCTGAAAGGACCATCTGTTGTGCTCAATTCACCCAAATGTGTTAACAGCCAAGAGACAGCACAAAGCAGCAGTTAAAGTCTGTGCCTTTCTCCCACTGGACTGTCGTTTTATCACCTGCAGCTGCAGTCATTTGGAGCAGCCTGCTGAGTGCTGCCTCCCTTGGAGCCCTGTCTACTTCTTCAGTGGTGGCCTGCTGTGTCAAAGACGCCCATTCTTGCTCACAGTGCAGGTGGATATCATCAGGCCTTAAAACTCAGGCTGTGCTCAGCGCTCCTGTGCAATCTACTGCTTATTCTTACATTAGCTCCAGAAGTTGAGTTGCTGACCTTCTGTCAAGGTCTATGAGATTTTTCCTTGGTCCCAATTAACAAGATCTGGCTAAGTGTCCTAGACACTCCACTTTGGGAATGACAAATAAGTCATGTATGTCTAGGGGCTCTTGGCCTGCCTATTCCATGAAGAGAAAAGACAGAAAGCGTCACATGATTCAAAGTGCAATCTACTCCCAGCTCTTTTGAACTATCACTCTAATGTAGACTATCAGATAAAAGCATTACAGGACGGAGATTCTAGGTCTTTCATAAACTAGAGCCACAGCCCCTCTCAGAGGCTTTCTTTGCACTCCAGCCCAGGGTGGGTTCCCTGTATCCACTTCTTTGGCACTCAGTCACAGAGGGGAGCTCAAGATAGCACCTGACACAGGCCTCAGGTACTGAAAAGAGGTAAGATGATTTCCAAAAAGAGATTTTTTTTTTTCCTTACAGATCATTTTGGAAGGTGGGTGGTAAATGGGGATTGAACCCAGGGATGCTCTACCACTAAGCTACCTCCCCAGCCCTTTTTATTTTTTGAGACGGAACTAATTTGCTCAGACTGGTTTCAAACTTGAGAATCTCCTGCCTCAGACCCCCATGTAGCTGGGATTACTGTGCCTGGACTCTGCAGAAAATAATTTATATCTTTACACTCTTTCCCATCCTTCTATGGCAGTGGTTCTTACCAGGAGGCAATTTTGACCCCTCCAGGTGCCACTTACAATATCCACAGGCATTTCTGGTTGTCATGACTGGGGGTGCTGATATTAACACCTAGTGAGATGAGGTACAGAGACTACTGCTAATGTCCTCCAGTGCATAGGATAATCCAGTCCACAAAGCAAATAGTGTTGTGACCAAGAAAGCTTGTAATAGAGTAACTAACAAGCAGCAGACAGAACTGTTTCCCTCTTATTGGTGATGATAGCAAATAGTGAAATATCTGACATAAGTGTTGAAGAGAGGACAAAGATTTACTCAGGACCCAAATAACCATAAATTGACATTACCAAAGGCACAGACTCCTGCTTTGGGTTTCAGTCAGAAATATACTAGATGACAAGGTGGCAGCCCCAGAACAGCAGGGTAGACAGCAAAGAGTGCTCTCTACTGTTGACCTCCAATCACAGGGTGGCTGTTGAAAGGAGGAGGCAGAGGCACCCAAAATCTAAAGGCAGCTCAGCTGCCCAGCATGGCAAACTGAGTCACAACAAGAAGAAACTGTTCATATAGCATGCCCAGTACCTCTCTGCCTGGTCCTGGGCTAACACTGGGGGCACAGAGGTATGACAAAGTAGCTGTCCTTGAGGAGCTCCTAGTCTAGTGGAGACACGTAGTAGTAAACAATTACTGACATTTGCCTTTGGGTAGGCTGATCTAACTTCCATTTCCCCTTAAAAATTCTTCTGGGAAGGGAGAAAAACAATAAAGTAGAAAATAAAGCAGTGGAGCTACATTGCCGATTAAAATCTATATTGCTATGGCAGCCCCTCTGAGACGGGATCAGCTCCTGGGTTTGCACCAGCTGGGCTTGTGAAGCTTGTAAATAATTAAAAGGTAATTGGAAAGGGAGACCAAAGTATTAAGTGGATTTCTCTCTCTCAGGGCAACCAGGGAGTTTCATTGCTGCCAGTCACATTATCTTTCGGGATTATATTCTTGTTTTTTACTAACACATGCAGCTCCAGATAACCGCTGGAGAAGTAAACTAATTAGGGCTGCTTAAACTGCTTTTATAGGCTTGGAGATTGCAGGGAATGGAGACTTAAAACTTTCGATTGCCTTTTTAAGTAAACCAGCAGTAATAACCCTGCTACCAAGAAGGCAATAAGGCTCTGGAAGGTGAAGGAGGAGGAAGAGAGGGAGGGGAGGAGGAAAAGAGGGAGGGAACAGAAAGGAAGGGGGAGAGAGGGAGGGAGAGGAAGAGAAAAGGAAAGAGAGAGGGAAGGATGAAAGGAAAGAAACAGAAGCTCAGCATAGGATAACAAGGAGAATTTCACTCTGAAGTCTCAATAAAGTTGCTGATACAGAAACCCCCAAAGACCCATGATCAGGTATCAGCAGGGTCCTGGAAGCAGTTCTCTCCTAGGTCTGTATCCCTAGGGTGATAACACTGGAGTCACACAGATTGGTGGGAACCTTCTAGAGAGCATTTCTGGCTATGCTTCCTGAGGACTGATCTGGCTGGTGAACCCACTCCTATGATAGGATATTAAACCAGGAAGTCAAGTCAGTGCGCTCAAGACTCAGTCATATCATGGTCTACAGTGGGATAGCTATTGGGGTTGGTGAGAAGAGAAGGTAACGGAAGGAGGAAAGAATTGAGTGGGTGCATTTCAATGCAGATGCCCATGTACCCTACAGCTGAACTGTAGAATATGTTCCAACCAAACCAATGGATGCAAATGTCAAACAGCCAATGGGTAAGAAGAATTGTTGACTTTTCCTCTTTCTGGATCATTTCAGTTTCTCCAAAAAAAATCCTATTTACATTCTTAGTCTCTATGAAACTAGACACATCAATAAGAAGCCCCACACTCTAGTATAAATGAAGCCCAAGGCAGCCTATAAGACTGAGAATAAAGCATATTTGAATTTGAAATGACTCCAGAGACCACTTAATTAGAAGAGAGACAAAAATAAGGCAGGACCAAATGTGGATGTGCCAGTCATCTCTATCCTCTTCAATGTGGTTGTCAATTTTCAGACAACTCCTGAACCATTTACCTGAGCAGTAAATGATGCTCATCTTCCTGGACAAGGATGGGTGAGAAAGGATGGGTAACAATGACTAGCATACAGTAAACTCCCAATAAATAAGCCCTGAATCGGAATACTAAAGAGACTGCATAAAGAGACTCACCCCTCTTCTGCATAAAGATGAAGAGGTCATCCAGGAACTCTTTCCTTTCGGGATCACTGTCCAGTTCATACAGCTGCAATCCCAACCCCAAGAGAAAAACAATGAAACATTCCATTTCACTGTAAGAAATCTCATATCAGAGATAACTACAATGCAACTGACTGACCATTCACATCCTTATTAATTGGGGATCAGACACAACCCACTCCAGAACTGCCCCTATCTTTATCACGCAGGACATATTACAGACCTTGGCAAAATCTCGAGAGATCTCTCTTCCCCGACCTCCATCGGCATCATCACTCCAGGCCAAACCACCATTCTAAAGGGGAACAAAACACAATGATGAGAAGGGAATAGGAAGAGAAAGAGTGTGAAGGCAAAGCAATCATTTTTGGGGAAGATGATACCCTTCAGTGTTAGTGCTATCCTGGCTCAGACTAGAAATGACTGCTAGGTGACCACCACCTCCACCACCCTTACAAGAATTTTTTTGTTTTTTACTTTTTTGCTTTCCAATTATAGTTTAAAAGTAAGACAGAGTCAGAAGTATCTCCTCCACTGATGGAGAAGAGTAGGTGTTAATTATAGTTGATAAAGTTGTAAAAAGAGGCCACAAAGGCCCACTGTTCTAAAAACCTTTCATTCTCCAGTTGATCTTCCAGAAGTCATCACCCTGGTATCTCCTGAGCCACAGGTGTGAAGATACTTATACTAGTTTCCTACACAATGCCAATTGTGTAAGATAAAGGGCCAAAAGGAGCAGGGTAAAGACAGAGAGGTTGGAGAGGTTGTGGTCTCTATGCCAAGTCTCAAATCAGAAGCCCTAAGCCTAGTGATGAAAATGCCTTAGTGATATGAGGGTCACCACAGCCTGAACCTGTTCCCAAAGTACAGAGTTAAGAGTCTCTTGGGCACAGTTCACTTTCATTATGAAAATAATGAAAAATCTAAGCCTGATTGCTTGATTAAGTTAAACCAATACCATTCAACTGAACAGGAGAGAGAGTAAACACGCCTATGCTTATACTCTTTAAACTTGCTTCTTACCTTTAATCATTTGCGTAACTCTTACTCTTCAATTCTTTGCAAAAGTGTCTCCCTTCACCCCCAGCTGCACAAAAGACCCCAGGAGCAGTCTCTGTCTATTTGTAGCTTAAAATTTAACAGTAATTTGAAATCATCTATCATCACCACCAGAAGGAAATCTCCTTGAGAACAAAAGCATCTTATTTATCTTTATATCCCAGTGCATAGTACATTGGCACCAACTACACACCTCTTCAAAAAATATATAAACACACATTCCATATGGTACAGCCACAATGTCTCCATGCCAGTGGGGAGTATGAAATCTGTGTAACTTTATTGTTCACTCTTGATCCATGGGCAGGCCAATTGAGGGCCCAGTGGGTGCAACTGGATGCTCTGAACCTGTCACATGCTATCCTTTGTCTCCTATGACCACAGACACATGTGTGAACATCACCCAGATAGTTGGGATACATAAGTGGTAGGGGAGGGGGCCTGTGGGTCTTAGAGCAGAGGTTTCTTGGAAGCATACTCTTTGGACTGCATGGGGATCTAGTTCTAAAACCATGCCAAAAAAATGAGAGCCTGACTGGATTCCAATTTATCCCAGCTCTCCCTTTCATCAAGCTAGCCTGAAAGTAGGAGGCATCATTCAGTTATATTTAGAGGCCATATTTAGTTTTTTCTACTCAAAGTGGGCTCTGAGATGCAAAGCCACTTCCCAATAGCAGCAATTCAGCACACAGAAAGGTAAATCTAACAAAGAAGTGACACCCTGTCAGTTGAAATGAAACAGTCTACACCAAATTATTTCCCTGCTTATTTAGTAAAGTTGTATGGCCAGGAGTGGTGATGCATGCCAGCAGCTCAGGAGGTTGAGGCAGGAGGATCAAGAGTTCAAAATAGGCCTCAACAATGGTGAGGTGCTAAGCAACTCTGTGAGACTCTGTCTCTAAATAAAATACAGAAAATACAGTTGGGGATGTGGCTCACCGGGTGAGTGCCCCTGAGTTCAATCCCTGGTACCAAAAAAAGAAAGAAAAAAAAAAAAAAAAAAGAAGAAGAAGAAAAGAGGGGTGTAAGGAAGGGCTTGGTAAATGCTATCCTACCAGGTGCTCATCAGGTCTGGAGGCACACATTGCCTCCACATTAGAATTGTTCCTATGGCACCTTTAGTTCAGAGAATACAATAAGCAAGATGGAGAAACTCTGTAGCTTGTTTTTTTTTTTTTTTTTTAAACCTCAACTCCAATTGTAATCACGGTCACCACAAATATAGTGTCATCTGGTGGTGACTAGTACAATGAATAATCAAGATGAATTATGCCTGTCAGGTCAGCAAAACCAGACAGTTACATTCCCCCTTTCAAAGGATGCAGTAGGTCACCCTAATGCCCAGTGATTTTGTTTGAGCCAGTAATTCCTGCTGGAAAGTCAATTATCCCAGGAGTCCCCATCAGCTGAAAGACATTTAATGGGGGGATCATTGCTGCTTCTGTTATGTCAGCTGTTTATGGTGGCAGCTCAATTCCCAATTCTGCAGCCACAGATCTGAGGCCAATGTTGTTCATAAGAGGATTCTTTCTCTATAGGTTACCAAGAGATGAAAACCCCAGTTTTTTTGCTAATTACTGTAACTTGCAGACATGCTGAAGGCTCACTCAGAAACTATTTAACACTCAGTTGGATAGAGAGGACAGAATCCACAACCTAGAATCTCAAGACAGGGCTTTCCCAGCAGGACAGGAGTGTGAGAACAAGCATGCCAGTGTGAGCACCATGGAACTATGTGTGAAAATAAACACCCAAGTGTGAGCTCAGTTCGAGAGACAGAGAAGAATGTTTTGGTAGGGTGGGGGCTGGGACTCACTCTCCAGCTCTATCCAAACTGGAAGGGAATCTGAGCACCAGATACAGCTTAGAAATCTGCTTTCCAATAGAATTTTAGCCTAAAAGGCTTCCAACTCAGTGATCAGAGGACAGGAACACAGACCAGAAGAGGACAGAAATGAGACACTGAACTATCTGAGTAATCCCACTGTTTAAGCTGTTTCATAGAAAGGAATTGTCAGTTACTACTGAAAGAAAATGCAAGGAAAACAGTTGACTCAGAGTGGGCATGTTATCTTTAGCCTAGTTCTAATTCAAGGATGGCCCACTGATTTAAAATATTCAGTTGAGGCTGATGAAGAAATGTCTAATATGCAGTAATGTCTTTGTCTTGAGGTATTTAAACTTTGATCCTGCTTCACAGGATTTTCCATTTGAGATGAGTGTAATTCCTGTAGCCTGCCCAACCTTCATAGTTTCGCTGGAATGCCAGTCCCTGCACTCTGCCCACCAGGCAGATTCAACACCTTTCTACTCAAGTTCTGGCTATTTGTACCCTTGTCTCCACTCTTAAAGCATCTATGGGTATCCCCTGCCCCCAGCACATAGAAAGCACTGACATAAATGCTGCAAGACAGGGATGGGTACTCCCAGGACCTTCAACCTCTTAACTCCTCTGTCTCCACTAGTCTCTCCCTCCCCAACTGGGAAGATTATAAGCTTAACCAGTTATTCTTTCGGTTCTCTGATTGACTTCTATAAAAACATGGCTCACTTATACAATTCAAGTTTATGTGCAAGAAGTTTCTTGGCGTATCAGTGGGCTATGGGTGTGACTAACCAGAAAGTTATCAACACCAAAATAATTTTTCTAGGATGCTGAGTATTGGCTGACAGAGGCTACAGTGGTGGAAAAAAGCAGGAAATGGTGGAAGCAGGAGGAGTGTGGAGAAACACATGCAAAAAGAGCTCAACCCTTCTGGGTTCACAAGGGATCCAGGAAGATAGCATTTCAGATGAAGGGTTGCTGCATGCAAGTATACCCTGCTAAGGAACGAGTTCTGTTACCCCATTGGCAGCACACCACAGAATTAAATAACCCAGAAATGCATGTGGGAAGTCGGCAGTAGCCAGAGTGGTCACTTATTGTCATTTACAGCCTCCCCTACTTTAGAACTCTTTAAACATCTTTGATCTCACCAGGAGCTCACAGGAAACTGACAGTTTGTTACCAAATACCCACCCAACACTAGTTTTGGTTTCTATATCTACATTGGACTTATTTTCCCCAGGGAAGTCAAAGCGTTTGCCTTTAAATCCCTCCAGAATGGAAGTGAAAGAAGGTTGGGGGAGAAAGGACAAAGACACTAGTATTTGTGTGCTTTCTGTGTGTTAAGGTCTGGACCAGGAGCCTTAGAAGCTTTTTATTACTTAATTCTGCAAAGTATAGGGGATTATTTAAGAGTTGAGGAAACATTGGTTCAATGCTTCTAAGCAACTAGCCCAGGGCCTTAGGATTTCCAAGTAGCAGCAACAGAATGCATGCCTAGGTCTGTCTGGCTCACTTCGTAACATCTTGCAGCCTCAAGAGTTGAAAGAATAATGGAACAGAGTCTGGGCAGAGAGATTGAGAAGAAGAAAGAAGAGAAAAAAAGTGGGAATAAAATCCTCAGTTCGCCAAAGTCACAGCCCTGGGTGGCTCCCATCAACGGGAGATTCTTTTAATCCTTGATTCATGTCATTGGCATCATTTGGGTATTTCAACCAAATGAAATAACCAAACACAACACATGCCCCTAAGAATTATATGGGGGAAGTGAAATAAGAATTGCTAAACTTTATCCCTAGCTCCAAAACAAACCATCCACCCCATGTAGGATGAGCCCCCATACTCCCCCAGGGGACAGGAGGAGGGAAGGGTAGAGGAAGGGTGAGAGAAGGCAAGGGGCGGAGAGAAAAAAACTGACAGGTAGACGGGGAGATTACACTTCTGAGGGATCCAGAGAAAAATGGCACCCAGCACCCTAGCATGTACATATAAGGTGTTAAAAACAATAAACCCTAAATCTTTTTTAAAATTTTATTGTGGTGCTGGGGATCGAACCCAGGGCCTTGTGCTTGCAAGCTCTATCGACTGAGCTATCTCCCCACCCCCCTAAATCTAACTAACATAACTGCTACTCAAAATTAAAAAATTGTTTCTCTAACATCTCAATCTTAGAAGAAAATGAACAGATTCACTACAGTTGAAAATGTAAAAGCTGCCTGTGAAAGAGGAGCCACCCCCCACCTCTGACCCCTGTGTAAAGCAAAACTAGGGTGACTGGGCAGAAGTTGTCCGGGGAAAAGTTCCAAGTCTACAGATGAAGGCCTTTTCTTAACAATTAGAACTGCCTAGTATTGGAGTGAGCCTTCTCAGGAGGTGAGCAGCTTCCTGTCTCTGGATGATCATCTAACTCGGATGTCACAGTGTGGAATTCAACATGAGACATGGTTGGAGGAGATGATCTCTAGGGGCCCTATCTGCCCTGAGAAGCAAAGATCCGATGACAAATTTATTCAACACAGATTTCCTGAGAACCAACCAAGGAACAGCACTGTGCAAGCTGCTGAGGACAGCACCCCACCCACAAAAATATAGTCCCACCACTAAGAGCTTTACCATAAGTTAGAAAAACAAGGTGAAACATATATAGCATTTGATAATGCTAAGGGACAAGTATGAAAAACACAAAGTGCCTGAGTGGTGGAAGAAAATGCTGGGTGCTCAGAGGTGAAAGTTAAGCTAGCCTTGAAGAATGAGCTGAGGGGAGATTTACAGTTTAAATGAGCATGGAGTAGATGATCGAGGCATGTTTTGGCAGGGAGGATGTAAGGACAGCAAGTCTGAATAGTTAAGGTGGAAACAGTCTGTGAAATGCCTTAAATACCAGGAGGAAATTTAAACTCTGAACTGTGAACAGTGGGGAGGCAGGATGTTTTCTGAACACAAAAGCAAATGATTAAATCAACGTTCTGGATCATTGTTAATGGCCCCTTTATAAATATAAAACACAAATACACATGCACACAGATATCTAGTTAGATGGGAATTGTGAGTCTTTCACTTTTTTTTGTTGATTCATTCATGTACAAACTTTTTGTGGGGGGTAGTTGGGGGGACTAGGGATTGAACCCAGGGCCACTTTACCACTGAGTCACATTTCCAGCCCTTTTGCTAAGGCTGGCCTCGAACTTGCAATCCCCTGCCTCAGTCTTCCAAGTCTTCCAAGGATTAAAGGCATGTGTCACTGTGCCCGGCCATGTATAAACATTTGATCACCTAGGATATATTAGATACTGTGAAAGGTTCTGAGGGGGAAAAAACAAGACAGCTCAGGGCCTCTGACCTCATGGAGCTTACAGTCTAATGGGGGGAGAGAGAGACACTATAAAAAAACTAATTATGGGGGCTGGGGATATAAAACTCAGTAGTAAGTAGGACAGCTACTTAAAGCCTATGCAAGGTTTTGGGTTTATTCCCAGCATCACAAAACAAAACAAAACAAAACAAAAAAACACACACACAGTGTGTTAAAAAACCAACAGAACAAAAATTATGTTTGTGCTATTTTTTATTTAAAATTTGTTATTTTTTCTAGATTAATTTTTGACCCCTGTGTTAAAAACCTACCATTTGCTCTCCCTATTCCCCAACAAAGATTTGCATTTGGATGTCACTGAAAGGATGGAATAATTTATAGAAATGACCCCTTCATGATATTTAGGCTTTCAAGTAAGAGATTAGTCTGTTTCTTTATTTAATAAAATGTGTTTTAATCCCTCAGCAGTGATTTACAATGCTTCTGTAAATAGCACTGAAAACTTGAGGAAAAGCCAGTACTGAACTGGGTGGCTGTGCCCACAATGAGAATCTGGGTTTAGCAGGAGGAGGAGAACCAGGGACAAATGACTGTCATAAGAGGCAGCCAAGTCAGGAAATCAATTGGATTTGGACTAAAGGGATGAAAGAGAGAAGGAAAGGTGATTCTGAATTTCTATAGTGAACAAAACATATTCTATGCAAACAGAAGATGGGCAGGGGATCAAGCAGGAAGTCTCAGAGAACTAATGAAAACAGACCACTGCCTAGGCGATGAGGTCACAAAATCCAGCTCAGGAGAAAGCCAGGTTAAGGTAGCAAGCAGGAGCAGAAGACAAAGACTTACTGCCAAACTTCTGTTGTGAAGAATGTAAATTCTCCTGACCCAAGAAGGCTACCCTGGGCCTTTCCTTTTACTGAGACTAGGGGAAGGAGGGGACCCAACCAGACCACGCCTTTAAGATCTTAGGAGCCAGCACTGCATTCCTTAGAGCTGTACCTCCCCAGAGACAGGAGCCTGACTTTAAAAGCAATTAAGTATCTAGGCTATTTTAGGATTACTTCTTGACCACCTGGAATATCTTATTAAAGCACAGCTCAGATGTCCAAAGCAATTTTAGTTCCCATTCCTCACTCCTACCCAAGGCAAAAGTTAACTCTTTCCTCGGGGTTAAGTACAGGGCTAAGCTACCAATTCTTCACTTGGGTTCCCCACTCTGAAACCTCTAAGAAATGATCCTATCCTTAAACACCACTGAGCACACTGACAACTTTAAAAATGGATATTCTTGAGTGTTTTCTGAAGACACAGAGTGGTAATGTGTTTCCTTTTTTTTTTTTTTTTTTTTTTTTGGGTACTATCTATTATCTGATAGATATGAACCCCAAAGTCAAGGATTTAGGCTGATTTCTAGGACCTGAAACTCAAAGTAGTCATTAGCAAAAATTACTAGACTTCAAAGGGGCTGATCACAAGCTCCCAGATTCTAATTAATTGCTCTGAAATACAGACTGTAACCAAAGTGTTTGAGCTGAATATGGAGGTGGTTCTTAGTGATTTAGGAAAAAACAAAACTAAAAAATCCTCAACACATAAACTACCTTACCTTTGACTAGATCTGTAGCTCTGTAAACATGATTTATGTTCTACATCTGTGACTGCTTTGGTTGGTGACCTAGCTGGTGATGTTGTAATATTAATAGTCCAATTGCTAGATTTTGGTGTGAAGAAAAGAAAAACATTCTTTGCCCTTCCACTAGTTTCAACAAATTTCAGGAGGTAATGAGACATGAGGGTAATGGGCAGGGTGACAGAAGAATCCTAAAGGAGAGGGGAGCCCCAGGAAGTAAAACAGATACTGTTATAAGCAACACTGTTGGACTACAAAACCTTTCTGATAAGATCAGGATTACTGCTCTTAACTAAATCACTCAGGACTTGGAAGCACTAGAGTTATAATTATCAGATGCACACCTTCCGCTGTCAGGTAACTTTAGGAGGAACCAGAAAGAGCCTGCCTAACTCTTAGTAGCAACAAGGATCAATTCAAATTCGGTGGCTTGGAAAAAAGAGCTAAGGGATACTTTTCTGATGAAGCAATAGAAAGGGGATAGGGTGGGGGAGTGGGGAGTGGAAAGTCCTGTCTTCCATTTAGGTACATATTCACTCCTCCAGGCAATCAAGAAGACTGCTGAAATGGGGTAGTTTTACCAAAGGAGGGAGAAAAACTAAAATGTAACACTGGTAAAGAGAAAACCCTGATACCAAGGGATGAAATGGCCCAGCCAAGTCCAAGTCTAAGAGCCACAGAGCAAAGTCCTACCTCCTTTTCTCTGTGGAATCTGGCACTATGGATTCCTGTAACCCCAGACTGCAACTTGTACTTCCACAGTGGTTGCTGATATGCATTCATACCACAGAACTCAACTCAGAGTCAGAGCTGGAAAGCCTAGTAGGAGAGCACCTATCTGGTGTCACAGCAGAGAAAACGGACCTGAAGAGGTTAGGAAACTGACCAAAAATCACTGCTCCACAAATATTTCATAGAACTATTTTTCAAGTTACATGATTTAAATGCATAAGAAAAAAATTTTTTTATTTTATTTACTTAAATTTCTGGTACCAGGGAACTGAACCCAGAGGTGCTTTACCACTGGGCTACATTCCAGCTCCCCACTTTTTAATTTTTTTTAATTTGTTCTAGTTATACATGACAGAATGCATTTATGCATTTTGGTAAATCATACATGAATGGAGTATAATTTCTAATTTTTCTGATTGTACATATTGTAGGATCACATCAGTAATGCAGAAGTCCCTTTTTATTTTGAGACAGAGCCCTGTTAGTTGCTTAGGGCCTTGCAAAGTTGTTGAGGCTGGCCTCAAACTGGCAATCCTCCTGCATCAGGCTCCCTAGTCACTGGGATTATAGGTGTGTGCCACCATGTCCGGGCCATACACAGACTTTCAGAACTTCCTCCAGGGTACCTACCCAGCCCATACGTCCCTTTCAGGATATTATGGTGTGAGCATTCCTGTTTTGATAGTGGCTATCCCTGTGCTGTCTGCCACTTTTACTAGATTGATTCTCTTTCACACAGAGATGGTGACTGACTCCTCTGTGAGGCTCGTGTACCCAGCATAAGCCTGGCAGATGGTGGGCTCAAATAAGTATTGGTATCCAAAGAACAAGTTAATAGTAATAAACTTAGGAGAAATCAATATAATCTAAGTGATGAATCAGAACACATTTAAAAGAAGGCTGATTTCAAGTCCTAAGCTACGGGAACTTAGAAGGCAGTATAATCCATTTCCAAAAGAGATTTTGTTTTTTGGCTACTAGGGACTGAACCCAGGGGTGCTCTACAACTGAGCCACATCCCCAGTCCTTTTCTATTTTTTATTTTGAGACAGGGTCTTGCTAAATTGTTTAAGGCCTCAAAGTTGCTGAGGCTGGTTCAGAACTTGTGATCCTCCTACCTCAGCCTCCCAAGTTGCTGGGATTATAGGCATGTGCCACCATGACCAGCTCCCCTAAATAGAGTTTAAGTTTAAGATCTAAGAGGTAAAACTGAGTGTACATCAAAAAAGGAGCTGATCATTCATATATATGTAAAATTAGCAAAGCTTCAAAGAATGATAGGCACTATTCTAGCATTTTATGTATATGAAACACTAAATACTCCCAGCACAATGCTCGGAGGCAGGTACTATTGCCATTTTTGAGATGAGAAAATCAAGGCAAAAGGAAGTTGAGTGGTAGAGTGTAGTGGGCACACCTATCATTCCAGGGACTTGGGAGACAAAGGCAGGAGAATAGCAAGTTCAAGGCCAGTCTCAACAATTTAGAGAGGCCCTAAACAACTTAGCAAGACCCTGTCTCAAAAAATAAAAAGGGCTGGGGATGTAGTTCAGTTGGGTTAAATTCCCAATACCAAAAAAGGAGGGAAAAAAAAAAAAGTTGAGTGACTTGAAGAAGGTTATAAATGACCAAAGGGTACAGTTCACAACTGCAGTGCAGTTTTAAGTTCCTGATTGAACAGCCTCACTTTCTCAGTCTCCTCCTGATGTAATTCTGCTCTAATAAATCTATTCTAAGGAAATAAGTAGAAATATGGTACAATCTTATTTGTAAGAGCAAAGAATTCGAAAGGGCCTAAATGTCTGACATTAAGGGACCAAGCAATATGCAAAGGCACTATCTATATGACAGAATGTTATACGGTCATTAAAACTGCTTTTTAAAAACATCTGATCCTGGGTTGGGGTTGTAGCTTAGTGGTTGAGCATTTGCCTAGTAGGTGTGAGACACTGGGTTCAATTCTCAGCATCATATAAAAAAATAAATAAATAAAATAAAGATATTATATCCATCTACAACTAATATATATATATATATATACATATATATATATATATGCAAGAATCACAGGTCAAATTGAAAGACAAAGAAATATTCAAAAACACAGACAAAGTCCTATGAAAAGAATAAGAAATGGTCAAAAGCTGAAAGCAGGCAATTTATAAAACAGATATAACAATCCCCAACACCACACACACACACACACAAAACATATAAAAGGTATATAAACATACGAAAAGACAGTTAAAATAAGAACTAGAAGGATATGGTGGCACAGGCTTATAATCCTAGCTACTTAAGAGGTTAAAGCAGGGGGATACCAAGTTCCAAGCCAGCCTGTGTGATTTAGGCCCTGGGTTTAATCCCCAGTATCACCAAAAAACAAAACAAAACAAAACAAAAAAAACTGATAACAACAAGTTGGGTTGGGGAAACACATTCTAGTAGCAAATAATATATTTGAGGGTAATCTAGCAGTAAATATTGTATATAAAAAGTTAATATGTATACATAGCCAACATACCTAATACAATCCCCTAAATAACCTATCCCACTGCAGAAATGCATATACCAGTGCATAGAATTATATAGTGTATACAAAGAATCTGTATTTATGCTAAACACACAAAAAGCACAAGTACACTCAAGTTCACACATTCTGTTACTATACACTTAGGTAAACACAGAGAAACAGCCCAATAAGTGTCTCACTCCTAATTTTGCTCACCTCTGGAGAGGATGGGATGGGAAGACACAGTGTAGGTAATACAATGTTGAAATGTTTTTTTAAACTATGTTTGTACTCTAAATTTTTCTATATTTCGATTTTTTATAAATGCTTGAAAAGTTTGAGATAATTAATTATAAAAACCCAAATAAGGGCTAGGGATGTAGTTCAGTGGTAGAGCTCTGGCTCAGTATGTGTGAGACCCTAGGTTCAATCTCTGGGTTTAAAAAAAAAAAAAAGAAAGAAAGAAAGGAAAAGAAAAACTAGATAAAATGTAAGAGTCTCCACCTCCTACACATATATCTAAACATGAAAACAAAGAAAGCAGGGTCCATAGTGTCAGAAACAAAAAGGAAGAAGTCAGTGAGCAAGCATCAAAGCTGAAGAGCTCAAGGGAGAATGACACTCAGCTTAGGGCTGAGGAGTACAGATTAAGTCACACACACACACCCATCCCAGGAGAGAAGTCCAGGTTGCAAATCTCCTGCATGTCAGGAACCAGAACTGAAATAACTACATTTAAGCCAGAGGCCTTGAAAGACTAATTCCATTACCACCTCAGAAAAACTGCCCACCAACCCAGAGAAGCAGCAAGGAACCTTGTCATCTGCCAGGGAATTTATGGGAAAAAAGTGTCCATAGAAACTCATGCTTTCATTAGGCACAGATGTAGACTTCAAATTTACATCATCCAAACGAGTGCAACCAGCCACGGAGCCCCAGAAGAAAGAAAAAATTCCCCTTAGAAGTACTTCCATGGAAACAAATCCCCACTCAAAATGAGAAAAACAAATCCCACAAGAGAAAATAAACCATTATACAGGAGACTGATAGGATAGATAAAGAGTTTGCACCTGAAGAATTAAGAGAAAATAAGATTAATTTAAAGGCATCTTTTGAATAGTCACGTTTAAAAGTGGTGAAAAAAAGCAGTGCAAAGGACACACACCTTTGTTGCCTTTTGTTTGTTTAAAATTTTCGTAATAAAAAATTTTAGTAAATTTCACAATATAAAGTTTAAAAAGCTAAAAATGTTCAAAGAGCTAAAGGAAGGAATAGAAATCACAAGGTAAGAACAGACAAAATTTTAAATATCCCTCCAAAATTTATAAACAAACAAGATAATTGAGATAAAAATTTAAAGAGTAGTAAAGTAGAGCAGATAGAGCTGAAGAGGGAATTAGAAACTGGAAAACTGAATGTGAATGCAGAATGCCATAAGAGACAAGGTTATTTAAAAAAAAAAAAAAAAAAAAAAAAAAGATACCTAGAAGACTTCGTGAGAAGGCTCCCATACTCCTATTAGAATACTGGTTCAGGGCTGGAGTTATGGCTCAGTGGTAGAGCACTTGCCTAGCATATGTGAGGCACTGGGTTTGATTCTCAGCACCACATAAAAATAAACAAACAAAATAAAGGTATTGTGTTCATCTACAACTAAAAAATACTAAAAAAAAAAAAAAAAAAAAAAAAAAAAAAATACTGGTCCAAAAAATAAAAAAATAAAGCCCAAGTGAGGGGCAATGGGGGAACATGATGACAACACACAAATAAGGCTGAAAGGGCATACAAAGACCCAAGTTAAAAAAAAAAAAAATGGTGGTAGGAAAAAAAAAAAAGCCCCAAGCGGAATAAATAAAGTTCAAATTTAGAATACAGTCATGAAGGTACAAAATAGCAGTCACGTAGGGCATGGTTACATGTCTATAATCCCAGCAACTCAGAAGGGTGAGGTAGGAAGATGGCAAGTTTGAGGCCAGCATCAGCAACTTAGAGGGGCCCTAAGCAATTTAGTGAGACCATGTCTCAAAACATAAATAAATAGAGCTGCAGATGTAGCTCAATGGCAATACAGTCCTGGGTTTAATATTCAGCACCCCCAAGCCCCTCACCCCACCAAAAAAGAGTAATCAATAAAAACACATGTAGCCTGAGCTAATTGGGAGGCTGAGGCAGGAAAATTGTTTGAGCCCAGAAGTGGTAGACCAGCTGGGCAACACAGTAAGATCCTATCACAAAACAAACCTTTAATCCCAGGAATTGGGGAATATGAGGCAGGAAGATTGCAAGTTTAAGGCCAGTCTCAGCAACTAAGAAGCCCTAAGCAACCAAGTGATACCCTGTCT
Organism: Sciurus carolinensis; assembly: GCF_902686445.1. Classification (NCBI taxonomy): domain Eukaryota; kingdom Metazoa; phylum Chordata; class Mammalia; order Rodentia; family Sciuridae; genus Sciurus; species Sciurus carolinensis. Next base: position 81,732,831 of record NC_062214.1, read on the forward strand.
CAAAATAAAAATAGGAGGATGCGGTTGTGGCTCAGTAGTAGAGTAAGCACCTAGCATGTATGAGGCACTGGGTTCTATTCTCAGCACCACCAAAAATAAAAAAAATATAAAATAAAGGTATTTGTATCCATCTACATCTTAAAAAAAGTTAAAATTAATAAATAAAAAGGGTCGAGGATGTGGTTCAGTGGTTAAGTACTCCTGCGTTCAATTCCCAGTCCCAAAACAAAAACAAAACAAACCCCAAAAAACCCAACCCAGTAAAAGAACTAAAATAGAAAGCCTAACTTCCAAAACAGTAGAAGAGACACTGAATAAATCTCTTAATCAAAATCAAAAGGCAGAAAGAAAATAAAAGTAAAGAAAAAGTATGAATAAATTGAAATAAGAGGACAGAAATAGATAATCCAAATGTATCATCAATCCCAATAACCAAATAAATTAAATTAACCAAATAAATACTAATCAAAAGAAAGTAAGTCTTACATTGGAATATTTTAATTCACCTTTCTTTGATCACACAAAGAAAACTTAAGGTAAAGAAGACTTTAAACAGAAATCAGTACACATGATTCATTATATACAACATTGCCTCTAACAAATAGCAAATATGCACTCTTTCCAAATACATTTGGATCATTTATTGAGACTAATTCTACACAAGGTCAAAACAAAAGATTGTCTTAAATTCCAGAGAATCAGAAGTAGGCCAGTTCTCTAACAATGTAATAATATTAGAAAAAAGATAAAACACACATTGGAAACCAAACACCACTTCTAAACAACCAACCCATGGGCTAAAGAACCAATCACAACTGAAATCAGGAAGTGTTTAATAATAACCGACAATGAAAGCATTACACATGAAAACTTGTGAGATATCTAGATCTAGAGAAAAATCCCACAGCCTCAAATACATTTACTAAGTTACAAGAATTTCAGAAAATATGCTAAACATCCAACCCAAATGGCTTAAAGATAGAACAAATAAATACAAGAAAAACTAAGGAAGAAATCTAAATATCAGTGGATCATATCAAAATCAATATCCAGGTTGTGTTGACACACTACAGTTTTATACAATGTTGCCATGGGAAAAATCAGACAAAATGTATGAAAGTGATCATTTTGTATTATTTCTTACAACTCCATGTGAATCTACAATTATCTCAATAAAATTTTCAACTAATGAAGAAAAGAATGTGTGGGCTGGGGTTGTGGCTCAGTGGTAGTACATTTGCCTATTACGAGTGAGGCACTGGGTTCAATCCCCAGCACCACGTAAAACTAAATAAGCCAAATAAAGGCACTGTATTCATTGGGGAAAAAAAAAAAAATGTGGTCAAAATCCAAAAACTAACATTATTAAAGGGGCTGGTGAAGAAATGGGAGCAGTGAGTACTGGTATGTTCATTGCTGGTGGGAAAGCAAAATGATGTAGTCACTTTGAAAGAGTGTGGTTGTTTCTTACAAAACTAAAAATATTCTTACCATACTATCCTGCAATTGCACTTTTTAATATTTACCCAAACTGAAACCTATGTCCACAGAGAAATCTGCATATGGACATTGATAGCAGCTTTATTTATAAGTTGCCAAAACTTGGAAGCAAGCAAGACATCCTTCAATAGGTGAGTGGATAAACTGTGGTACACAATGAAATATTATTCAATGTGGAAATCAGCTATGAAGTCATGAAAAGACATGAAAGAACACTAAATGCATATTACTAAGTGAAAAACATTAATCTGAAAAGGCTACATGCTAAATGATACTAACCATACAACATTCAGGAAAGAGCAAAACCATGAAGACAGTAGAAGGATCAGTGGTTGTCAGAGATTAGTGGTAAGAGAGGGATAAATAAGTGGAGTACAGAGGATTTTTAGGGCTGTAAAGCTGCTCTGTATGATACCATAATAGTGGATACATGTCATCACACATTTGTCAAAATCCACAGACTGTACAATAAAAGTGCACCTTAGTGTAAACTATGGACTCTGAATGATAATAATGGATCACTGTAGGCTTATCAATTGTAAAAAATGTGTCCTCTGGTGCAGGATTTTGAAGGTGTGTATGTGTGGGGGAGGACAGTATGTGGGAAACCAGTTTACCTTCTGTTCAATTTTGCTGTGAACCTAAAACTGCTCTAAAAAAATGTGTTTTTTAAAAATATGAAATGAAGTCACTCACATTAAAAAAACAGTAAATGAAAGTGAGACAAAGAAAAGAAATATTAATTGAGTGCCTACTATGTACCATTACTGTACAATGACAAGCAAATCAAATTGTGTCCCTGTTCTCTTGGAGCTTACCATCTAGTCTAGGAATCAAACAACCACACACACAAATGTAAAATAATAATGCTCAATGAAAGCATATAAAGGTAGAATCTGATTTACATTGAGACAAAGCTTCTGAGGAAGTAACCAATAAAGGTAATCCAGCATATGCAAAAGTGAGGGTGATTAAAGTACAGCAATAAGTCAGGAGATTGACAATGATAAGGCTAGACAAGTAGAGAGGGCCAGATCATGAAGATTTTGGATTTTATAATTAGAGCAACAGATGTCATACTTGGAGGGCATTAAAAGAGTGATTATTTGTTTTTTAGATCCCTCTAGCTACTGTGTACAGAATGGATTAGAATTTGGGGACACAGAAATTTGTTGAGAGCTACAGCAGTAGGAAAGTGGCTTGGATTGGGTAGGTTATGCTGGAGAAGAGAAGCAGCAAGATTCTAAATATCCAGATAATTTTTGGTGATGGCCAGACACAAGGAGTGACAAAGTAGGAGATATGAAAGATCAACTCCAAGGTTTTTTGGTATAATTGACTAAGTGGATAAAAATGTCATTTACTGAGAAGGGAAATAGAGAAGGAAATGATGTGGAGGAGCTTAGAAATCAAGAGTTCAGTTTTACACATATTAAACTTGAGATGTGATTAAAATATTCTAAATGGAAATTCCAAGCAAGTTGCTGGGAATATGTGCATTGAGCTCAGACTAGAAATGTGAACCCCCCCCAAAAAATATATATATATATATGTGTGTATATATATATATACACACACACACATAGGAATCACTGGCTTGTAGGCAGTTTTTAAAGCCACAAAAATAAAAGAGGCAGGGAATACAGAGAAGAGGACTTAGGCTTAAATTCTGAGGAACTTAAGTTTTAGAAGTCAAGATAGAACAGAAAGCATAAGAGAGATAAGGAAAATACGCAGAAAGAAGCCAGTATTTCAAGGAAGAAGTGGTCTATTATATTCAACAAAGCCGAGAAATCAAGAGTATGGGCAGTCTTGGCTAAGTAACATGGTAGTCATTAGAAATCCAAACAATTTAAGGGACAGGGTTCAGACTGGAGTGTGTTGAGGAGTGAGCAGGAGGTGGTAAAAGAGAACTAAGGAGTACAAACAATTCTTTGGAGAAGCTTTGCTGCAGGGAGGGGGTAGGCAGGAATACCTGGGGGAGAGGAGTAGTAGAAGGAAAATTCTTTAAACATGATCTCTCATTCCTTGTTAGTAACTGAATAAGGGCTATTTTAAGACTGAAAAAGAGTTTTAAATTTTTTATAGCTGGGAGATAGATGAGTACAAATGTGTAGATGTCAGAAGAGCATGAGTTCAAAGAATCAGGAAATTGAGGGGTTCACTGATGGAACAAGTTCCTGAAAATCTAGGAGAGGATGGGTTCCAGGACATGAATAGAGGGATTAAAGAGTGATAAGAACTGAGTTTAATCAGTGATCATGTACTTATAAGGATTTAACATCTATAAAGCTTACTTCTACCTAAAGAGAAAATATGCACATCTCCTTATCCTAATATGGAAAGCAGCAGCTTCAAAAGTACAATGGTTTATGCTCCCACAATGCTGAAAGGTTTCAGAGACCTGATCTCTGTATAGTGTACACATTTTACAAAAAACTTTCATACTATTTTTCTTTCATGTTTGTAATATCTTAAAATAGCTTCCTGAAGATGGTGGAAAAGAATTATCATCCTCTGGAATAAATGGATGCATAGGTTGAAAGAGGAAAGTTAGGAGACTAGAACTTTTTTTTTTTTTTTTTTTAATATTTTTTAGTTGTAGATAGACACAATACCTTTTATTTATTTATATTTTTTAATGTGGTGCTGAGGATCAAACCCAGTGCCTCACACGTGCCAGGCAAGTGATCTATCATTGAGTCACAAACCCAGGCCAGGTTAGGGCATTTGTCCAAAGTACTTGTCCAGTAAGCAAGTGGTAGAGCTAAATATCTAAATCCACATTCTGTGCCTCCCAAACCAAAGTTGAGTCAATTATTAAATCTGTTACTAAGTAACAAGTCTGCCAAGTAACTGTGACTTAATCTTTTGGGGTTAATGTCTAGAAAGGCAACCAAGCTCTCTCACAAATCACCACAGATGTCATGGGGTACTGGGCTGGAAGAACCCCTGCTTAGAGTCAAGTAAGAGATCTCAAGTTCTTAGACTCAGTCCTCTCCCAGGTAGCAGTGCGTTCACTCAGATGATTTCAGAAGGAGATCACCAACAACCCATACACTGAAAATAGAAGTGAAGAAAACTCTAGAATGATAAACTCCTCAGTTACTGAGACTGAAACACAAAGGAGCTAAGTCTAGAGCAGTGTCTGTGAAAAGCATAGCATATGCTTTTTTTTCCAGTGACACAATCTAGAGGTTTTCTCAACCTAGACATTTTATACTGGGAAATACTTTTCTTTGTGTGGGGAACCAGACTGTGCACTGTAGAACATTTAGCAGTATCTCTGGCCTCTATCCACTAGATGCTATTAGCACATCTACACTTACCCCAGTCACAGCAACCAAAAATGTCTCCTAACATTGCCAAATATCTCCTGGGAGAAGGGGAGGGCCACCTACAATTGAGTACCACTGATCTAGATAGACTCTACAGTGATTATAGAAGCCAAGGGTATGTAAGACATCCCTACAAAGAGTAAGGAAAGCCTACAATTTTTTCTTTTCTTTTTAGGGTAACAGTTTACACAAAAAGTCTCAAATGTTTCATAGTCATGCATTATGTACCAAGAAAAACAGGTTTAGCCCAAAGACTCACATTTTACTTAGAGGGATAGATTCTAGAAAGCAGGCAGTCATAGCATTTAGGAGAAAAAGGCAGACACCTCTTTGTTCACTAATTGCTCAGCAGGAAGTCATCTCTCACAGTAAAACAAGATGATTTTGTTAATAAAATAGTAAACAGTTATAAATAATAAATAGTAAAACTTTTATTTTCAGGGAAAATCAATTATTTATGTGTGTGGGGGAGAAACAGACAAAATTCTCTCCTGTCATCTTCCCTCTGTCTCCCAGTGCCCATCTAATATGGTCCTTTGTGTCTGCCATGAAGCTTCCTCTACTTCAGTCCTGCAGAGATGCTGCTCCAATGAATTCAGAGAAAGCCTACACAGCTGTCATGAGCTGAGAGTGCTCCAAATAACTTCCAGGTGTTTAGAACTGGCAATACACTCTCCTTGTTAATGCATGATTAGCAAGCTTTAGGAAGTGTTGGGAATTCTTTAATTGCAAGTTTTCTGAAATTAAGACTCTTGATCCTAGAAGGCAAGTGAGACAAAATCTTGTAAAATATGCAAGAAGAGAGGGGGAGAAGGAGAGGGCTTACATTTATTGAGTAATGACTCCTAGTGTTTTGCAGTGAGCTAGCTACGCAAAAATCACACACAGCAACCCAAATGACTGCAAAAGTATGCAGAAAACCAGACATATACTCTCTGGCCCCACATGCCATCAAGCCATCACTCATCTTCCTATTCTGTGGAAAGAAGTCTGTGCCCTTCTGGAAACCTAGCTCTATTACCAGGCTCAAGACAGACAAAGTCTATATTGCCTGAACCACCCTTTATCCAGGACAGCAGAAGACCACCCCTAAAAGGCCTGCAACAACAGCCCCTCCCCATTGGCTGTGTGATCTCCTTTGAGAGAAGAAACACTCAGTTCTTTGTTGTCTTGTTCTACAATTATTTACTCTGCCCATAGAAATCTGGTTTTAGAATGCTGGGCTAGGTGGTGTCATTTATTCTCCCCATCACTCTGGTGTCAGAATATTATACTCTTAATGATCCAGACCTTCAGAAGCAAACATTTTCTAAGAGTTTATTCAAAGAGAATCCATAAAAATAAATCTGACTTCACATAGTCTAAAAAAGGGATTTCAGAAACAAAGGGTAACCTATGGCACCCTTAAGTTTTCTAGTTTTGCTTTTTGGTTGGCAGGTACCTCTCCTACCCTCATCTCACCCATTCACACACCCGCTTCCCACTGCCACACACACCAAATCTTCCAAAATAGAGTACTCTTGTTGGTTTGCCAAGCTATGCTATGATGTTAAAAACAAAACAAAACAAAACTAACTTTTTTACTTTGGTGAATGAAACAAAACTGTTTTAAAATACCTATATAATAGCCAGATGTGGTAGTGCATGCCTGAAATCCCAACAGTTCTGGAGGCTGAGGCAGAAAGACCTCAAGTTGGAGGCCAGCCTGGGCAACTTAGCAAGACCCCATCTCAAAATAAAAAGGGCTGGGGAATGTTGCTTAGTGGTAAAGTGCTTCTGAGGTCAATCCTCAGTACTGCAAAAAATTTATCTATCTATCTATCTATCTATCTATCTATCTATCTATCTTAGAAATATCTACACAATAGCACAGACTGGAGATTTGGCTTTAGCTGACCCTGGACAAAGTAATTCACTCCAATCCACCTTGAGGTTTCCACAGTGCCATCATGCCAGTTCCTTGGAAAGACATGACTTATTTCAAGGAGCATACCCCTGGCACAAAGAAGCCTTCTGTACAAATTTGTAGTTTAAAAGAAAATGCACACTGTAACTAACACATTACCTATAAGATCTTATGTCAACTGTAAAAAAGTCTTTCAATTGCTGAGGCAAGAGCAGCCCAAATTATGCTCTCTAGAAGTTAAGTTACATTAAAAAAAAAAAAAAAAAAAAAAAACCCAAAAGACTAAACAATAAACAGCTAGTCTCATGGTTTGCAAGAACCAAGGATAGATTTTTACTCTTCCTTTTAAAACACAACTAGAAAAATTTTAATCTCCAAGCATATTACTTCTTTAAAAATCAAGACTTAGATAAAGGAAAACACCAAACTCATTTTGAAAAATAAAATCCATGAGAGGAATTGGAGATGTCCATCTAAGATTTTAAGTCAGTGTCACCCAATGCCCCCCTGACCCAGTTCTTGATTTCCAAATTCAGAGGGGAGGTAAACTTAGGGTGAGGGATTAGGCCTCTGCTACTCTGGCATTTATAAAAACATTTTGGCAAGTGATCTGCCAGGCAGTCTATAATTAGTGAGTGTGTTTCAGGAACCTAAATGAACTCAAAGGGTTTCAAATGCCAACAGCCAGCCCCCAGAGTGCTGAGTTCTGTAGCCACGCAGTGGCTACAATCCAGAACTTGAGGGAGTCTGCCTTGCCACAGCACACACGTGTGTGCACACACAAGCCAGTTCTGAAGAGTCTTTTTTCAAAGCTCTAATGGCTTGACCTCAACACCTGCTGCACTTCCTGAAGACAGACAGGCTCTGGAGCTCCACTTGTTCCTCGCACGCGGCTGTACTTTCTAGGAACGACCGCACACACGCAGAGGCTGGCCAGCTGCCAAGGTGGGGGCAGCCCAGTCGCCTCAAGCCTGAACTTTCCCAGCGCTGTCAGGGCAGGATCCCGCTATGAGCTGACTCAGCGGCCAGCATGGAACTCTGCCAACCATACAGCAGTGCGGGGCTGCCAGCAACTCACAGATGTTTTGCTAAACCAAAGCAATCAGCCAGGAGGCCGGTCTGGGCTGGCAGCCAGGGAGCTTGCTGTCGTGGAAGTTGGGATTCTCTGATTCTAGTCCTAGTTCTACTGCTATCTCCCAGGGTCATGTGAGGGAAACCCTTTGTACATCTCAGTACTTTCTCTGTTTCAGAGGCACGTCAGTGTAGATGCAGGAGAAGATGGCACTGTTTGCATAAGACAGCTCCTGGAGCACTACTAGCTACCATGTGCTTGGCACTGCACAGATGCTCACACGGACTAGCTCACTAATCCTCACAGTATCCTCGCGAGGCACGTTCATTACTCATTATTCCACAAATGACAAGACACAGGCTTAGAGCAAACCACAGAGGTAAGATACCGAAAAGATGGGATTTGAGCCTTATTTCTCATTCTAGAATCTTCTACACACTGCTGTTGTAAAACAGGACAACTGCACAGGACTCCTTGATCCAAAGATGCTTGATTTTTAAGTTTCCAAAGGACCTTTCTTACATCTCTCAGTTGTTCTGTGTTAACCCACAGTTCTTCAAAAATAATTTCTAAATAGCACCACTTGGAACACATGAAGAGCATGTGCATATTCTGAGTATCCAGGTACTAATGGCTTTATCATGAACTCCCGACCTAAACCATCTCATTGTTTGAGTGAGGACAAACTACAGTGTAAATCATGAAGAAAAAATAAATTAAAACTAAAAGGCTTAGAATGAGAATACATATTCCCTAAGGCTCCACCCTCCAAGACAATTTATTAGAACTCCACAGTCTGTCTTTTAAAAAAGTTTCCCAACTGACTCTGATGTTTAGAAGTCACTTCAGGAATGTTTAGAAGTTTTCCTTGGCTAAAAAGGGAATTTTGAGGTGCACCCTTCTTTCTTTCTATGAGGATGATATAAGGGTGAAATGAAACCATGTCTACAAGCCTCTTTACTGGGAAACATACAGTACAAGAGCTTCTTGTCAGCTCTGTTCAGCTATAAGACAACTCTCCCTTAAAGAGTATGATCCTGGGTTAGCTTGCAAATAAGAAGCTCTTGGGCAAGATTGTTCTTTTACATTATTAGAAAAACTCCAGTGTCATGCATTTCATTTTTAGGTGCATCCTCATAACAAACATAACACTGTTGCAACCTCATTCTTCCTAAAAAAAAAAAAAGATCGCACTGATGTTCTTTTAGGTCAAACTTGAAACAGTTTACATTAAGAGTAACTTATGCATCCTATTGGTTTAATCAAGAAAACAAATGTTAATTTGTGTGTGTGTGTGGGACTGGTGGTGATGGTGATTGAACCTCGAGCCTCAGGCATACTAAATACATATATTACCACTAAGCTATACCCCCAGCCCAAGAAAACAAATATTAAGTGAAAAAACTATTCAAAGTCTATTCATGACTAGGTGAGGGTCAGTGAAGTGGGGTTAGCAGGCCCAGGCTGGCACAGCACCAGAGCATCCAGTACTCTTTCTAGCTAGCCTTTAGGAATAAATGGCTTCCTATAGCGGAAAGACTGACCTGCTTAAGCTGCTCATCCAGATTCCAGCTTGGCTGTCCAGCTGTGGAGACAGATGGTGGGGCCTTGGAAGCATCTTTGGTATGGTCTTCTTTAGCTTGTTGTCCGTGTGGTGGTAGCCCTGGTGCTGGAAGCAGACTGGACATGGGTGCTACTCTGGGGTCTTGGCGAGTTGCTTTTTGCACATGAAAATATTTGGAAGCAGCCTGGGCCCCTTTTTCAGCCACCTCTGCAACATCCTCATCCTCATCCTCATCTTCTAAACCACCTTCTTCTTCCTCAGGCTCTGAATTCACGTTGCTCCGTTCAAAAACTCGGGCCACCGATGGAACTCTGGCTAAGGGACCCAGAGCGGGGCTGCCAGAAGGTCTCCCAGGTGTGGCAGAAAGGTGAGTTGGCTGTGTGACTAGTTTGGGGGCATACAGGAACTGGGCTTCTCTCATCTGCTGTCCCTGCTTCTCTCTGGCATCCATTTGCAGAGGAGCCAGATGTGGCTGCTTCTGCTGCTGCTGCTGCTGCTGCTGCTGCTGCAGTGGTTCCATTACTACTTCAAGCTTTGCCCACAGATTGGCATGGCTCTGAACCTGAGCACAGCCCAGCAGGCACACTGGGTCTATACTTTATTTGATTAACCAAAACCACAGAGGAAAGGAAAAAAAAAAAAAAAAAAAAAACTATGTAAAACAGGTATAAAAGGATTTCTTTTCTCCAGTAAAGAGTCATAAGTTCTGAACACTAAACATAAATTTAGTGCTTCTAAACCAGATTTTCAAGGAGTGTTGGGGTTTTGAGGGGTGGGTAGGGAAAGGTGTGAAGAGGAACAGGATCTAAGAGGGGAAATGGGGTGAATCTCAGTAGTGGTATACTGTTGAGGATTTTTAAAGAAGCAATTCAGATGATATTCAGGCTCCTAATATCTATTTTCTGATCTCTGTCCCTCTACATTATCAAACAATCTGTTTATTACTGAAAAGGCAACTGGGTTTATATTACACAGGGATTATAACTATGAAAGTCACAATAATAAAGTAGGAAAAAGGCCTGCCAGCAAAAGAGAGAATACTGCTTATATACCCAGGCCCACTGAAGAAGGATATTACCATCCAAGCTGACACAGAGCTATCAGGCAGACAGAACGACTTCCCTTAATAGAAGAAGCAAAACCAACCAAACTGCTCTTGGGTTTAAACTTTGAAAATTTCCCAGATCAAATTGCCAGCCTGCTTGTCGAGTGTACTGAGGCAGGCAAACTAGACATTATAGCCTCAGAAAGAATCCAATTTCAACAACATGAAAGAAAGAAACACACAAGGAGGCAAGAGTCTCAAATTGCAACCCTTGCTCAAAAACAAACAGGGAGAATTCCTCTGGAGATTTTAAAGTTAATTAATTTGAAACAGGTATCAATATTATCTACACAAGTTAATGCTGCTTCTCTTTTATAAATGGCCAAGTAAATATCTTCACATTCCCTTTCTTTCTGATTAACTTCTGTTATGATACTCATTCTATGACGAATACAAAAAGAAAAGGCTTTCAGGCCAAAAACATTCTGGGGGCAGGTTTATCTGCATTCTTACCAGTCTCCAAACACATACCCCTTTCACACCCTCTCTACCTCTACCCCCACCCTCTTCTCCAGACTCCTCACTTGAGTTATGTTTTCTCAGCAAGTCTCCATAAGTGAATTACTATGCAGGAGCAAATTTTAGGGTGAACAGGACTTGCAGCATGGTGTACAATTTTGTCATCACATGAAAGAAGCTGCACTGCACAGGTTGGGACTTGATACTTGCATTGTTTCAGTGTTTTGGGATTGGGTTTGAAAGATCAAAAAAAAATGTAAATGTCTTTAGCACCTTTAAAAATTCATGGGGAAGTAATCACATCCATAGCAATAAAAATGGTCTGGATTAAGTTTTTTAAATAGGTTTGAGTACAAAAGATACAAACTTTAAAGCAAGGCAGAAAAGCTGAGATTAAATTTTCTCATTTTCTCTCCATTTTAGAAGCACTGGTTGTGCCTTCTGTAGGCTGCAAAAGATTCAAATTCCAATTTGCCTCACACTGCCTCTATTTCCTCTCCTGGCACTTTAGAAAGTGTGAGTTTGAGATATGCCTGAAGCAATATTTTCATTCTGCTCTAGTTCTTCTTAGTGTCAAAAGGAATGAAAAAATTTAAACCCCCGTTAAAACTAGTTGGCAAAAATGTTCATTTATTTATTTATTTCATTGAACCTAGGACCTTGCACATACTAGGCAAGTGCTCAACCACCGAACTACATGCCTAGCCCAAAAATGTTCATTTAAAAAAAAAAAAAAGCCAACTTGGATCAGAGAAAATTAAAGAATAAAGCAAATGATCTGGTAGCCATTAAAAAATGTCCTTGTAATTGTAAAATGAGTCACAATCGAAATGATTTTTCAACCAAGTCCTGCCAGTCACTGAACGGCTGCTTCTTGTCTTGTGGCACCATGTTCTCTATGCTGTCCCCAGCAGAGGGGGAGGTTTCCCACAGCCTCTTCAGTAAGACTGAGATGACTCAGTTCTACAACTCAATATATACATTCTTCCCCCAAAGAGCCCATCTTCCCCCAGCCCCTCAGTAGCCAGAGATCCAAACAATACCACCTGCCTACATTTACAGAACTTAAGTCTCAGAAATCTAAACCACTTCATCCCCTCACACAGTTCCTCCCCTATTTCCCCTAAAGTTCCGAGACCACCAAGCCTGGCAAAACCGACAGCTTGTAGCTTTGAGCCGGGCCTCGCTGACCATTCCCTTTACCTTCGCTGCCAGATCCTCTGGCCCCGGGCCCCTCCAATCTCCCCTCCCAGGTCACTCCAGTGGCCCCCTCCCATTCTTTATCCCTCCACCCTATCCAGCCCTATCACTTTTACCTCTACCAAGCTCTCTCAGTCAATTCACTGGCTCTTCTCAGATCGCCCCAACCCCACCTAGCCTCGCCTCCTAGGTTCCCGTGGGATCCCTTACCCTTCTTTTTACCTTTATCTCAAATCATGCCTTGGGGAACAGGACGCCCCGGGGCTCCTCCCCAGCGCTCTCACTTTTCCTCAGCGGTCCCCGCGCTCCGCGGGCCCGCGCCTTCGTGTCTCCCCCTACGCACCTGCCTCCCCTCCCACCTCGGTCACCTCCACCTGCCACAGCCCCACTCCCGCGGCGGCCAAGAAAGCCAGGACCCGCGCAGCCTACCTGTGCGGGCGCTCCCGGTCCGCCGCGGCAAAGGAGCCGCTCCGTGCCCGGCGCGGCAGCAGCGTCTCCTACTCCTCCGCAGCCGGGGGCCACAGCCGGGGCGGGGCCCGCACCGGAAGCGGCGCCGCGGGGCCGGACCGTGGGCCGGGAGGGCGGGGGAAGGGTGGGGCCCACGGGCTGGGGCGGGGCTTGAGACCGGAAGCAGCCAAAATGGGAACGGGGGTGGGGGATGGGGCGAGGCGGAAGTTACTCTAGGGACGGCCCCACCCGACTGAGTCGTGAGGGGAAGCGAGTTGAAGCGGGCGGAAGCTTCAGCCAATAGGAAAGCACCGACACAGAAGAGTTCCGGTGGGAGACTTCCGCGGGGAGTTGAAAAGAGCCGGGCTTTACAGAGTTTCTCGAGTGTTTTCTGGTGGCGGAGGTTGGTGTGGGGCAAGCGGTAGGTTGAGAAAAAGTCTAATAAAAAACGGTCTTAGGAGTTTTTTTTTTTGCTTCTGTCCTCTCCCAGTCTCCTACTCTCAAATTGGTTGTTCTCAGTCATTTCCGCTGTTAGATCAACTTTTATTTTTCCTTCGACTGAGACCTGACTGTCCCCTGAAAATGCTACATCCCCTGGAACCCTCTCACATGGATTAATATTCTCACTTACCAGGGTTCAAAAGTAGAGACTGTGTGCCGAATATTGTCACTCCGTGTAAAAACCCTTGCTTCTCCGATGCTTCCTCTTAAGACTTACTGTTCGTTTACCCGCCTCTGTAGTGAACATTTGTCGTTTTGCGCATGAAGCTCCCTTGTATTATTTTTTCCTCTCTGATCTACCTTGATCATTTCTGAGTTTAGAGTGGACAACCCATTGAACATCGAGCCTCATCTGTAGCAACACTTACATCAGCTTCTAATCCCAGTCAACTCCTGAACCTTGTCACCAGAAACACGGTGTCGGCATGAATCAGTAATTTGAACATACCTCTATCCAGCCTGTTACCCTCTCAGTTTAACTGCTCAAGAATTTTAGCATAACTGTTCTTTCAGCTTATCGGAACCTCTAATCTCCTGAAAGACTCTATTTTATCTCTTAGCTATTAACTCCCTCCACTCTTAACTTTCCTCCTTATCCATAGATTCAACGATACACCATTACAATACTGCTCTTACTGTCAGTCCTGCTCTAACACTCCCTATATTCCAAGACCTCCATCCTGTATGGACCTATGTACTTCTTCATGCTTGTACTTTGTTGTGGAAAATTGTCCTGCTTCATAGATCGGCATCGCTAAACTGATTATAAACTTTCAACAGATTCTGAACTTCTGACTGGAAACTTCATTATATTCATCTAGTCAACTTGCTCTCCACTGTCTCTGCAAATCTCTAATGCTGCAGTTCCCGTACCACTTCCCCTGATTTCCTTACCATAAAGTAACAAAATGTAGAATGCCCAGAAATTTTGAAATCTATTTACAAGTGTTACAATTCTTTCTCTTCTATAAATTATACTTTTAGCAATATTAATTGATAGCAATATTAATTGAACTCTCATTATATGCCAGCTAGGAATATCTCAGTGCTTATTGAACACTGGACAAAGCAAATTTCCTGTCCTCCAGGATCTTTACTAAGTCAGGGATACAGAAAAACAAAAATATAGTCCAAAACAGGGAAGGGATTAGACAATAGTGTCAGGTAGCTTCTATTTTAAATGGTAGAAAAGAACTCACTGATAAAGATCACTTAAGCAGAAACTGGAATTGACTTGATGGAGGGTGAACCATGTGTATATCTAGAGAAAGTATTCCAGGAGAGGAGACAGCAAATTTAAATACTCTGAGTCAGGACCATGCTTGACCTGATATAGAAATAGACCCCTATGATTGATGCCCAGTGAGTGAAGGGAAAAGCAGTAGGAGATAAGATTAGAGAGGTAGGGCTGGGGTTGTAGCTCAGTGGTTGAGTGCTTGCTTAGCATGCATGAGACCCTGGGTTCGATCCTCAGCACCATATAAAAATAAAATAAAGGTATTGTGTCCACCTACAACTACAAAATATGTTTATTAAAAAAAAAAAAAAAGGTATAACCAATCAGAGCTTTGTAGGACATGGCAACAACTTTGCCAGTCACCACTGAAACCACTGGAGAGTTTCAAGCAGAAGAATGATTTGATCAGATTTAAGTCTCTAAAAGGACCATCTAACTCAGGGTGTAAAATAGACATGAGGATAGAGGGGTAAAAGTGGAAGCACTAATCCTGTCAAAAGATGGCGGTGTCCTGAATTAGATGATGGTAGTGGAGGTGGTGAAAGGTGGTCAGACTCCAGGTGCACTTTTAAAGAGGAACTACCAAGATTTGCTGAGGGACTGCTTTGGTATAGGTTAGAGGAAAGAGTCAAGGAGAATACCAAGATTTTTGACCCAAGTAACTGGTAGAATAGTGGTGTCACTGACCTGGGGGACACTATCAGAAACCAATCCCAATTGAATATTTCTTGGCAATAAAGAGGAATGCAGAATTGATATACACAATAACTTGGCATTATAGCATTACAGTGAAATATTTTGAGCTTGGCATAGTGGCATACACCTGCAATCCCAGCGATTAGGAGACTGAGGCAAGAGGATTGAAAGTTTAAGACCAGCCTCAGTGATTTAGACCCTGTTTCTAAATAAATAAAGGGCTGGGAATGTAGCTCAGTGGTAGAGCACTTGCATAGCATGTGCAAAGTTCAATCCCCAGTACTGTAAACAAATACATAAATATATAACATGTTTTGCTGAGTGAAACAAGTCAGTTTAAAAAATGACATTCTTGGAAAAAATATATTTTTGTACTGGGGATTGAACGGAGGGGCACTTTACCACTGAGCTGTATTCCCAGCCCTTTTCAGTTTAATTTGAGATAGGGTCTTAATAAATTGCTTAGGGCCTTGCTAAGTTGCCAAGGCTAACCTCAAACTTGCAATCCTCTTGCCTCAGCCTTCCAGGTTGCTGGGATTATAGGCATGCACCACCACACCCAGCTACATTCTTGCCCTCATTAATGGGGCATAAGTCAAGGATTCCCAGCAGCTAAAAGGGGATGGAGGGGTATTTTTAAAGGGATAGTAAAAAGGAGGGTTTGGTGGTCACAGAACTTTTCTGAATACAGATTGGTGGTAGTTACATGACTGTATACATGTATTAAAATCCCTAGAATTGTATATAAGAAAAATAAAGTTAATTTTATTGTATGGAGTGATTTTTCTTAAAAGCCAAACCTTTCATATATGTTCAAGTTTCCCTTCTCAATTCTCTGGGATCTCCCTTTAGCCTCTTGCAAATATTGGATACTTCCATCAATTTCAAGCAAACTTTTTTCACTCATTGTCTTAATCTGTTTTGTAGTGCTATAACAATGCCTGAGGCAGAATAATTTATTTTAAATAAAAAAATTAGTTCTGAGTGCTGGGGTTGTAGCTCAGTGGTAGAGTGCTTGCTTAGCACGTGTGAGGCATTGGGTTCAATCCTCAACATCACATAAAAATAAATAAATAGGGGCTGGGATTGTGGCTTAGTGGTCGAGTGCTTGCCTAGCATGTTTGAGGCACTGGGTTTGATTCTCAGCACTACATAAAAACAAATGAATAGAATAATGGTCTCTCAACATCTAAAAATATTTAAAAATAAATAAAGATATTGTGTCCATCTACAAAAAAAAATTTTAAAAATTAGTTCTGGAGGCTGGGAAGTTCAATGTTGAGGTGCCCCATTGGAAGAGGACCTTCATGTCTACAGCCATACCATCTTGAATGCACCTGATCTTATCTGAAGAGGACCTTCACTGCTGTGTCATCTCAGTGGAAAACTGAAGGGCAAGAGGGCACAAGATGAGCTGGGATTGTGGGTCAGTGGTAGAGCACTTGCCTAGCATGTGTGATGCACTGGGTTCGATTCTCAACACTGCATACAAGTAAATAAAGGTTCATCAACAGTTAATAAAAATATTTTTTAAAAAAGAGGGCAAGAGAGGACCAAAGTTAACTTTTAAAATAAGTCTCTCCTGCAATAATAATTCTTTCATGAAGGTAGAGCCCTCATGATCTTATCATACCTCTTGTTAGACCCCCTCACCAAATACTGTTGCAATTGAAAATTAAGTTTCCAGTGTATGAACTTTGGGGGATGCATTCAAACTATAACACCCATCTTTTGCAAAATAAAAAAAGGTCTTTCCCTTGATCCCACATTCCATGACTATTCCATTCAGTTTCCCTTCCTGTCAGTATTCAGAGAAACTGTTCTCACTGCAGCCCAAGTGCTCCAATCTTTTTCCTTCTTAGAATGCTTTATGGCTTCCCATTGCTCCTGAGGTCAAGGCCTAAATTCCTTCACAGGGCCTACAGGGCATTAGGAAGATCTAGCTTCTTACCTACCTCTTTGGTTTTATCTCTTTGCCTCAGGACCCAGGAAAGCAACCCTACTAGATGATGTCAGTAACTGAAACCAAAAAGTGCTCCTCTTCCTATCACAGAAATATGGTTAAGTCCTAAGATATATACCCATTCATATTGCAAAGAATGTAATTGAATCTCTGTTTAAGCTTTCAAAGTGTGATGGACTGAACAGAATAGCCGGTGGTTTGAGCTCCTCCCATCAAGAGGCGGAGTCTATTATTCCATTCTCTGAAACTAGAATTGGTCATGTATCTTGCTGTGGTCCATGGGCATTAGCAAACATGATGCAAGAGAGTCTTATAAAAGTGGTTACAAATGGGCCTAGTTCTCTTGCTGCTGGGATTTCTTCCACCATCATGTGAATGACTGGGTTAACCTGATGGATGATAGCAGATATATGGTCCTTACCCCATCTGACATCTAACCAAGTGTCAGACATATGAGTGTGGAATCTTAGACCAACTAGCCTGCCAACTACCAGACATGTGAGCCTGACCATTCTATACTATCGAAGATCAGAACTCCCCAGTAAACAGGTTAATGAAAAATAATAAGTGTTTATTGTTTTAGAGTTAAATCAATAAATTCTGAGATAATTTGCAATAAAAGATAACTGATACTCAAGATATTTCTTTATGTCAATCATGTTGGATTTAGTTTGGTGTACTTGGAACTGCTGAGCATCTGAAGAAGAGACCCACCAAACTTCATCTTTATATAGTTGGCCTCCGTTACCTTAAATTAAGTTCTCCCATCAAATTGTTTATCGTTTTGCTTATTTATAGCAAAAATGTGTAAAGAATACATGTAAGGGATAGTTTACATATTATATCTTTTATTATTATTTCAACTTGTTTAGTAAAGATAATGTAATTTGCATGGTTTTAATTGATTCTATTACAGTTGTTCCCCCTCATCTACAGTTTATATTTTTGCAGTTTTAGTTACCCATGGTCAATCTCGGTCCAAAATGATTAATGGGAAATTCCAGAAATAAACAATGCATGAGTTTTAAATTGCTGTTCTGAGTAGCATGATAAAATCTCACACCGTCCTGCTCCTTCCTGCCCCCCAGGATGTGAATCATCCTTTTATCTAGCATATCCATACTGTATACGTTACCTGCCTGTTAGTGGCTTAGTAGCCAATCAGTTGTTAGTTCAACTGTTGCAGTATCACAGTCCTTATGATCAAATGAACATAATTTTACTTATGGTAAAATGTTTCCAAAGCACAAAAATAATGGGGCTGGAAGTTTGGAAACCCCAAGAAGAATGTGTACAGGGCTTCCTGTAAGTGAAAAATAAAAAAGTACAATAAATTATTTTGACAGAAAGTGAGAACACATTTACATGACTTTTATTACAATACATTGTTATATTTGTTTGATTTTATTAGTCACAGTTAATTTCTTACTGTGTCTATAAATTAAACTTTATTATAGGCATATATGTATAGAAAATGGTACTATATATTCATAGGGTTTGGTAGTATCTGAGGTTTCAGGGATCCATTGGGGGTCTTGGAATGTATGTCCTGTGGATAAGGGAGACTACTGTACCACTCCTAAAAAAAAAAAATGTCAAACTTCCTTTTGCCCTGTGTATTCAAAATCTGTGCCAAGAGTAAAAGAAAGTACACATGGGCAGGATATCTCAAATTATTCGATTTGCTTTACGTCATTCCAGAGAAAACTCTAGTGACCAATTCAGAGTTAGAAATTAAAATTAAGCACTTGACATGCCTTGGGTAGCAAGTCCTGAGGCTAAAAGGCAGACCTTTCTCATCTACAGTCTGTCACTAGGCAAACTTGGAAGGTTTAAAACCTTTGCATAAAGAGAAATGGGGACATCCTGGCTTTCCAGGATTTACCCGCTACCTCTGCTATAGCTCTCTGTTTAAGATAAAGTGATGAAGGACAAAAGCATGCACATCGTTTTCTGAGGACACTAACTGGAACCAAGTACCTCAAAATCTTTTTATATAAAATTACACGAATTAACTATAAAGTTGTGGTGGCATTTCAATATCCTTCTTGATTTTGAAACAATGTTTAATGCACATATATATGCATATTAAGTCACTGCATATTCAATACATTTCAGCAAAAAAAAATTTTTGTTAAACCGGGGATTGAACCCAGGAGCACTTAACCACTGAGTCACATCCCAGCCTCCCCGCCCAGAAATATATATATATATATATATATATATATTTTTTTTTTTTTTTTAATTTAGAGGCAGGTCTTCACTGAGTTGCTTAGGCCTTGCTGAGGCTGGCTTTGAACTCTAGATTCTCCTGCCTCAGCCTTCCAAGCCACTGGTATTACAAGTGGGTGCCACTGCACCCAGTAGCAAATGTTTTTTTTTAAAAAGTTGAATTGTATAAATATCATATATTATTTTCCCTCCCTTCTCCTTTCTTCTTTCTCTCCCTTCTTCCTCCCTCTATCCTTTCTTTCTCCCTTTCTTTCTTTCTTTCCCTTTCTTTCTGAATTCAGGGCCTTGCCCATGGTAAGCAAACACTGAACTACACCATCAGTCCAAAGCATCATTTTTATGTATATTTTATTATAATTTTAGTCTTAAATGTACAGTGCATGGAAGCTGAGAAGCAGAAGATAAATAACTATTTTAGCAAATACTAATATAGTTAGTCATAACTAATGAGGAAAAAATTCCTTTAGTCTGTTTTTCTGATAGCCAGTGTTATTGATGTATTTCTGTCTATCTTAATGAAATTTAATTTTTAGAATGAGACTCAAAGAAGATATTAAATGTTTTGCCTTTAAAATTATTTATGATTGCATTTTCAACTTGAATCTGCTCCACAAGTTTTTCAGGATTAATCGCCCTAGTAAGGCAGGAAAGAACTGTCCTGAAGTCACTGTTCCTTTTGTTGTCACTGAAAATTAAAATGTAACCAGAGGATGAAGGGTTCTGATTGTCCTCAGATCAAGGAATACCTCAGGAACCTCTATTAGCATGTGTGAAGCTTCTGCTGAGGAAATGGTATAAATAGTAAATGTGTATATAGAAAGAATGTGACAGAAGGAGTCCCTGAAAGGAGGTGTATGGAGTAGACACATTCTGAGGGGACCCGGCTAGTTGTGGGGGTGGATGAACCAGTAACGTCATGTGCAGCCTGATTGAGCTTCCAGAGTGTGATCCTATGGGAAGGGTAGGGAAGGGCATCTACCCATCCATCTGCCTCCTGGGTCTCCCTCCTCTTTCATAAAACTGTTTGTATTTTAAATCAGACAATTGGTATTTGGGTCTGGTGACTTAGTTGTGTGATAAGGCAGCTTCCATTAGCCACTTAATATTGAGGAAATGCCAGCATCTAGTTCCTGAGGCCCCAAGCTAAACTTTAAGAACTTTTCAAAGTGATGAGTCTTGGGAGTAAATTCTCCTGGAGGTAACTGTTCTCTTACCACATTCCCTTTCAACTTGCTCTCACAAGCAAAGTTCCTTTCCAAACTCATAACCGTGACTTGCCAACATTCTGATGAACTGACTTACCTTTATTATTGTTTTTCTCATCTGGGAATAGAAGAGATCAGACCTGGAGGACAAGCAAAAGGGCTGATCCCAAAGTGATTCATCTTTGAAAATATTGTATTGTACTGCTCTCTGTGATTCTTAATTGAAAGCTGTCTTTGGAAAGCTCCATCCAGATTTCTGTGGTGGCTCCAGCACTCAACAGTCCCACAGATTGCCAGAGCAAAAGGGAGCAGGAGGCAATTCAAGCCATCTGTCCTTAAACAAGACATCTGGTCACAGTCCTGTGCCTCTGGTCAGAGCTCTTTAGGAGCCATCTGGCCCCTGATCTGACAGAGTGTGATAAGCCAGACCCTGTCAAGTGTTAGTGTTGGTGAAACTAACGAGAGGAAGCCCAAGCCAAAGTCAGCCTGGCAGTGAAGTTGGCTGACTGGGAGAATTGTGGGGCTAATCAATTGCTGCCAATGTGTCCACAGACCCCCACCCAGGCCTGGGAAGTTTACGTATATCAAAAATCTTTTGTTTCTAAACTCTGATACTGAAAGACAGTAATGAACATTTTCTGTTATTAAGGTTGATTGGAATTCTTCTTTGTTTCTGGCACACACACACACACATACACACACATAAACTATCAATTTCAGCATGAGAAACTATAGAAAACACTATAAACACGGAGGACATTAGGCAGGTATTTTAGAAGCATGAACTCAGAGAATACAAGGCATTCTGGAGAAAGTTTGATAGAAAAGGAGTTTCCTAAATGCAGGGTGAGGAGTCTTGTTTTGTTAGATTTGAAACGTTTGGACTTCTGCTTCATTGCGGGACACAGCACATACCACATAACTATGTTTCTGTTGCAAATTGAATGATATTTTATCCCTAATTCTTAGCTAAACGAAGCTAAATACAGTATACTGGATTTCCTGACATTTTATTAAGGTGAAATATATCCAACATCAGAGAGAGTAAAAAGTTGTTTTCACTCTAGGCCTTTACTCAACTGCTTTATGACAAGAGCACATGTTGAATAACTAGATTGATACAAATCAATCTCAACATAGATTTTTAGCCTTTCTACAATTTCAGGGACTAACTTCTAACCTTACTGGGGAATCTGACTCAGAAATAATCACCTTTGAATACTAAACTTTAGTTTCTCTAAAATAAAGTGGAAGTTTGATTTCATAATGCTTATAATGGTACTGAGATTATGTGGGAAGAGAATAAGCAGTTATATAAAGTTAACTGATGTAAAATCTTCCTGACCAATTCCTTTCTATATGCCCTACCCACAGAAAAAAGGAGTAAATTACTTAGCTTAACACTGCGGTCCTCAAGCAATGAATCATTTCCTAATATGGGCAGTTCTGCCCTCCAGTTTCACTTCTGGAATTCAAGTGCTAGAAGAATGGTATTTACATTTGTGTATGTTTCTACAACTCCTTCCCTTCTCATTCCACAAAGCTATGAAGTCTCTGTGTTGTTTCCTTTAACATTAATTATGGCATCAGCAATGACTGAATTTCCTGAACCTACACTGCAAGATCAGACCTGATAACAATCTAACCCTAGTATCTGGATTACAAAATTCAAATGAATAGCTACGGAACTTGAGGAATCTCTGCTTATTAAAAATGATCACCAAAAATGTAGTTGGCATGTGAAGATGTCAAGATGTCAGTGGCACATTTAAAAAAGAAACCAGCAAGTTACAAGTATGTGAAATAAAATCATTTTGAAAAGGAAAATACTTAACGATGATTTAATCTTTTGAAAAACATTTTTTTTTTTGGTACTGAGGATTGAACCCAGGGGCGCTTAACCACTGAACCATATCCCCAGCCTCTTTTAATATTTTGTTTAGAGACAGGGTCTCCCTAAGTTGCTTAAGGCTTCGCTAAATTGCTAAGGCTGGCTCTGAATCACTCCTCCTGCCTCAGCCTCTGGAGCCGCTGGGATTACAGGCATTCACCACAGCCCCCGGCTGAAACACAATTTTTCTTCTGAACAATAAAGGTAGTTGTGGTGTATGTCCTGCCTTTAGACTAAAGGTTAACTTTTGGTTTCTTTGATAATTAAAAATTATAAAGGAAAAATCTAGAGTATAGTACTTGTTAACTGAATTTTATCATCTGTTGAACTCTTCATTATCATTTAATACTCCCAATCCTTAGAGGAGTTCAGTAACTTACTTGCGGTTCTATCACATGTTACAGGTAGTAGAACCGGGGTTTGAACCTGGTAGGTCTCACTGTAATCCATGCTATTAGGCCACTTTGCTATGGTCCTCTGGCCAATGTAAATATTTGACTCGTAACCACTTGAGTTTATTTTTCAATATGCACTTTACCGCAGTGTACTGCAGAGAATCAACAGGGGTGTGTATTAGCTTTGCAATTTGGTTAAAACTAGGAAGTCTCAAGTTGGTAAGTAGAACTAGACAATGCTGGATGTGAAGCTGACCTATTCCTTGTATTTGCAGAGTACCAATTGAAAGAACTTGAAAGAATGGAATATAGAACAATAGCAAAAAAAAAAACCTCAACAGCATAAACATTCATCACTAGGGAACTGGTTAAATAACAAGTGGCACTCAAGCTATTCAAAAAGCAAAAATAATGTCTGGGGTATAGCTCAGTGATAGAACACATACTTAGCATATATGAGGCTGTGGGTTCAATCTCCATCACCAATAATAGTTATAATAACAATTTAAAATCACCAGGTTCATTACGTGGTGTTTAGTATGTTACTATTAATAATTATTTTTAAAAGGGACACATACATTCATAATCATTATGTTGAACAAGCATGACTCAAGGGGTGTGTATCAGTTACTCTAGGCAGCAAATAATCTACAATATGACTTAATTTCTTGCTTGCACAACATTCCTGTGCAGATATTCAGGTCAGCGAGGTGGCGCTTCTCCACTGTTTTCATTCCGAGTCTCAGGCTCCTTCCATCTTGGTGCCTACAAACCTCTATATCAGAAAGTGGCTACATTGCTTCAGCTCACATTACATTGGAGAAAACTTTGTCACATGGTCACCCTCAAATTGAAGAGGAGTATGGGAAACAGTGTAGTTGTGTGCCTAAAGAAAATAATGGGACCAAGCACAGTAGCACATATCTGTAATCCTAGTAGTGGCTCAGGAGGCTGAGGCAGGAGGATTACAAGTTCAAGACCAGCCTTCAGGAAATTAGTGAGACCCTGTTTCCAAATAAAAAATAAAAAGGACTGGGGATGTAGCGCCCTGGTAAAGTGCTATCTGTTAAATCCTCAGTATGAAAGAGAGAGAGAGAGAGAGAGAAAGAAATGACTTTGATGGACAGCAAAAGGCTCTGTTACAGTCAGCTTCTCTGATCACCCATATCATATTCACCCTTCCCCCAAGGGAGATGACCAAAAAAAAAATCCTATCCAATTATGTCACTCATATAAAAATCTGGAATGCATTCTTTTCTAATTGGTCCGGATGGATTTCCTCACGGCTCAGCAATTTATGAACTGAGAGCCAGGTTGTTGTTTTATTACCACTCCGATAAAGCTCCCCACCCAATTTGCAATGATGTAGCAGGGACAGGTAACAACAATAAAAACATCTATTGGAAAAGGAAAATGAGAAACACTCAGCTATGGTGTCCAAAGCAATTATGGAATCCTGCTAAATATGTATCATGAAGATGCCCTTTCCTGGCAGTAGGGAAAGTTCCTAGATTAGACCAGATTTTGCGCTTTAGGGAAGACTCTCTTGTCACTGTTCTCCTTATACCTTGATTCTTCCCTCTCCTAGTTCTTCCTGATCATTGTTGTCCTTGGCTTTCTGTGGAGTGGGAAGCAAGTCTTCCTTGATATGAACATAGTTTTGACAGCTTGCTTCCTGATGATGCAAGTTTGGATATCCAAGTGTTGTTTCATATCTTTACTTATTTTTAAAATATTTTTTCAGTTGTCAATGGACCTTTATTTTATTTATATGTGCTGCTGAGAATTGAACCCAGTGCCTTACACATGCTAGACAAGTGCTCTATCACTGAGCAACAACCCCGAACCCATCATTGCTTTACTTATTTATTCAGAATAGGTTTATATATATTTTTGGCAATATAATTCCCTCAGAAACTTTTTGGATCTATTTACTTCACAACAGTTTCTTATGCAAGAAACTATGCCTAAAGGGTGAACCAAAATAAATATTTACTCCTTTAAATTGATTTTCTCAGGTATTTTGTAAGAGCAATGAAGAGCAGACTCACAGACTTGCTATGAAAAAGGAGTGTGTGGGGCTGAGGGTATGGCTCCGTGGTAGAGCGCTTGCCTAGCACGTGTGAGTCACTTGGTTTGATCTTAGCACCACATAAATAAATGAATGAATGAATAAGTAAATAAAAATTAGTGTGTCCATCTACAACTAAAAGTATTTTTTTAAAAATGGAGTATATGACTGACTTCATTCCTTCCTAATTCAATGCTTCTACTCTTTTTCTCATTCTGCTAGCCACTGCTCATGGGCCTCCAAGTTGACTGGTTGCTAGTTTATATGGTGAGTCTGTTTAGACTATAAAAATGTTCCTTTCCTGGGTGCATGTAGTCCCATGGTGAGAGAACCATACCTCTGAATTAGAAACAGGCAACTTTTCTTCCAAGTAGACACAACTCTGTCCCAGAACATATGTTTGGGAGAATGGAACTCAGATCACATTTCAGTCCCCATTGTACCTTCAGCCAGGTAACCTTGAATAGTGAATGAATCACACACCTATGGGCCTGTTAAAGTTGGAACATAAGCCCAAAGTAATAGAGAAGACAGTAAGGTTTGTACTAATAAGTATTGTCATGAATGCATAAATGGCACCTGCACTCTCTGGTGTTGGCAAATGTTTAAGACTTACTTTTTTTGGTGGGAGTGGACTATATTCCTGAGTTTTTTAAAGCTCCCTCCTCCTATCATTGGGGAGCTCATTTTGGAAGTTTCTTTTGCATAGATGAATGTATATTACATTTACAATTGTTGGTTTATAATTCTTCTAGGTATCTGGTGATAGGTCTCCATCTTCCTTCTGCTGAAGTCTACTCACTTCTCTAGGCAGCTTACTTAAACCCAATCCAAGACAACTCTTCTCCAGAACCCGTGCATGTCTTTACCACATTTGGACTAACATACCAATTTGACCCTTCTTGCGAGTTCTGCTACATTCTAAACCATAGCCTTATCTCTACCCCACAGGATGTCTGATCCGCCCTTCACCTTTCATATGTCCCAGGCATAACTCAGACATCAACCCACAACCTCTCTCAAGTTGAAAGGAACACATATTATGTTCTGTTACACAATCCCAGTAAAATTCCTTATATTAACATGAGGCGAGGGGCATATACCCCTAAGAATGAGGTTAGGGTTGGTGGCAATGACTTAGCACACCTATAGTTTTCTCTCAAAACTTTGCATCTCCTATATTTTATTCAATTGTTCCTAACACATTTTTTTTTTCTGTACTGAGAAATGTTTAATCACTGAGGCACACCTCCCAACCCTTTTTATTTTTTGTTTTGAGATATGGTCTTGCTAGGTTGCTTAGTGCTTTGCTAAACTGCTGAAGCTGGCTTTAAACTTGCAATCCTCCTGCCTCAGGCTCTCGAGTAGCCAGGATTACAGGTGTGTGCCACCAGGTCCAGTTCTCTAACACCTTTTCTAGGGAAGATGGAGGTGGATGATGAGGTAAGCATGAAAACTTGTTTTCCATAATTTCTTTTAGCAAATCCTTTGTTGATGGGCTTATATCTAACTTTGAAATGTGCCCTTCTCTTTTGGGATCTCAGCCAAACCTGAGACTTAGAGAGGTTTATTTAAACGTCCCTAGAGCAGGCACACATCTGTAATGCCAGCTACTCCGGATTACTCCTGCTGAGGCAGGAGGATTGCAAATTTGAGGCTGGCCTGGGCAATTTATCAAGACCCTATCTCAAAATGAAAATAAAAAGGGATGGGGACATGGCCTAGCAGTAGCATGCCCTTGGGTTTGATCCCCACGACCACAAAGTAAAACAAATAAAAAGGAACACACAAAACAACCTATAAAAACATCCTATGTATAGCACATCTCTGGAAATATACATATGGAACAGGAAATACTTGTTACCTTTGGTGGGAAATTTGTTGTTTAAGGGTCGGAATGGGAGGAAGAATTTTTCACATATACTTGTTTGAATTGTTTTAATTTTAAGCTATATATATGTACCATCTATTCAAAAACTTTAAGGAGGGGCTGGAGTTGTGGTTCAGTGGTAGAGCGCTCGTCTCCCATGTGTAAGGCACTGGGTTTGATCCTCACCACCACATCAAAATAAATAAATAAAATAAAGATATTGTGTCCATCAACAACTAAAAAAAAAAAAAAACGATAAGGAAATGTCGCTCTTACATATATTGAAGTACATTCATCCAGTAGAGTATTTTGTAAATCTTAAAAAGAATGCACTTTATAGAGCTTGGGCTGTGGCTCAGTGGTGGAGCACTTGCCTTGCACGTGTGAGGCACTGGGTTTGATCCTCCACATGTCATAAAAATACATAAATGAAATAAATGTGTTGTGCCCATCTACAACTAAAAAAAAATTAAAAGAATGAGCTATATACTCTGATGTAGAAGTCTCAAAGACGGTCAGGGTTATGGCTCTGTGGTAGAGTATTTGCCTAGCATGTGTGAGGCACTGGGTTCTATTCTCAGTACCACATATAAATAAATGAATAAAATAAAGGTCTATCAGTATCTGAAAAATATTTTAAAAAAGAAAAGTCTCAGAGATTTTTTTATTAGGTAGTAAAAAGGAGGTGCAGACTATTTCATAATGTGCTTATTTGTATGTAATGAAACTATGAATTAATGTACTATGAATATGTGAAGAACATTTCTGGAAAGATTTTATTAAGATAGGCTAAATTATGTTGTACTAACTAACACATTAAACTTGAATTCTCAGTTCCTAAGCAGAATGAAGATGTGTATTTTTGGTGTACATGCACAAAATTTTGATGCATGCTCATGTCCAGTACAAGATGGGCAATACTTCAGAGCTGCTGTTCTCCTTGTGGTGACTTGGGGATCAAATTGTTTCTGTTTCATAACTCCACCATGTAAATGAATGGCTTCCATAATCGCTCAGGAAAGGAAGAGAGAGTTGGAGAATCAAATATGCTGACATTAAATGCTTTGGTACAAGAGTGCACAGATCACTTCTATTCATAACCCTTAAGCCAGAACAAGTCTCATCCTAGCCTCACTCTAAATCAGAGAAGGAAATACTGTCATGCTTCATGCCCCCACAAATGCAAATGTAATGGAGTTCAATACTATGTAGCATTGTCTCTGCTACAAGAACATATACACACATAGAGCAGTAATAGGAGGAGAGAGTCTGAGGATACAATATCAGAAGGAGATTTACTTCTCCTACTAACATTGTTTAATACTATTTACTAAATTATTTAGAATTTTTCTTTCTTTCTTTTTTTCGTGGTGCTGGGGATTGAACTCAGGGTCTTGTTCACGTGAGGTAAGCACTCTTCCAACTGAGCTATATCCCCAGCCCAAATTATTTAGAACTTTTAAACCTTTGTTTTGAGTCTAGTTTTTTAATTAAAAAATTTTCTTTTAGCATCATTGGATACTAAAACTAGTGGATGAGTTTTATGATGAATAGGATATAATCTCAAAAGGTTTCACCACAAGAGACTTATTAATTACAAATAGGCAAAGAATAATTTTCCAGTAGAAAATTCATCAGATAAGCTGGGTGCAATGGTACATTCCTGTAATCCCAGTGACTGGGGAGGCAGAGGCAGGAGGATCCTAAGTTCAAAGTCAGCCTCAGCAACTTAGTGAGGCCCTAAGCAACTTAGTGAGACCCTGTCTCAAAATTAAAAAGGAAGGGTTAGAAAAAAGGAAGGAAGGAAGGAAGGAGAGAAAGAAAGACAGCAGATAACACCTTAGTTTAGGAATCAGTTAAAATATCAGTAATAAATAGACATCATGTGCCTTCTGATTTAATGATCTGAAAAGAACACAGCATATTTATGCTATTTCTGCAAAAGATACATAACCTGATTCTAATTATGAAAAAAATAAACAGATAAAACTAAATCAAAGAACTTCATATAAAATATTCTTCAAGCGGCAAGTTGTGGAAGGAAAAGGAAGATTGAGGCATTTTTTCCAGATTGAAAGAAACTCAGAAACTGTCAAGTAAATGCTATGTGTGATTCTTTTTGTCCAGGCTTGGTTTCTGAAACAGAAAAAAATAATTTTTCTTTTTTCTGTAAAGAACATTATTGAGACGATTAATAACATCTGACTAAAGGTGTTGTTTTGGCATTGTAATTGTGTTACTGTTATGTAAGAGAATACTATATTATCATTTTAGGAAACAGATCCATATCCAAGTACTTAGGGATAAAATTTCATTATGTTATCAATTTATTCTCAAATGGTTCTGGAAAAATAATT
Source organism: Sciurus carolinensis (assembly GCF_902686445.1). Classification (NCBI taxonomy): domain Eukaryota; kingdom Metazoa; phylum Chordata; class Mammalia; order Rodentia; family Sciuridae; genus Sciurus; species Sciurus carolinensis. The sequence goes on from NC_062214.1 coordinate 81,761,840, forward strand.
ATCTATTAATCCATTTGTGTGTGTCTCTCTGTGTATATGTGTCTGGAAAGAGAGAGAATGACAGCATGTACAAGGTCCTTGGTTCCATCACTGGAACTACAAAAAAAAAAAAAAAAGTTAACTTTTTTTGAATTTGAATAAAGGGAGGTCTTTGACTTTTCGAAAGCATTTTACAAGTTTGAATTATTTCAAAAGGAACAAGTAGTTAACTAATTAAGTTTAGGTTTATGAACTTTTGCACTAGATATAATGCTGATCAACAATTCTACTTTTAACAAAGCTGGAGGTATCCATAAAATCCTTCGACCTCCTTTTTTACACTTAAATTGGTGGGTTTTGCACATGAGGCATCTAGACTAGGGTCTTTAGGATGAAGTTGTGAAGATTAAAAGACTAAGAGAACAGAAAAAGAAAAACAAGGAGATATCAAGTGTCACATCACCAGGACTAACTACATAACTGGGGAAAGAGGGTGCAGAGAAAAATGAAAATGTGGGCCCCTTGTTTATAAGTTATTAAGACTTTCAAAACCATAACAGCAGAACACTAACCCAACACAGGGCCCTATTAAGAATAGGCCTTGAGTGATGGCACAAGTTACACACCCAGGAAGCAGGTCTTGCATGTCACAACCTAACAAATATGTCTACGTTCAGTTATTGTCCCGGAGTCAGTTAAGGTCCTGCTACTGAGGTACTTTCTGTTGAAAGGATAGACCCCTGATTCAAATAGCTTCACTCATAAGGAGATGTAGGCCAGCAGAAGGTTGTTTGTAGGCTTTGTATGGCCACTGGCACTCCAAGTCATCAAAGGCCCAGGTTCTTTCAGACAATTCTCTGTACCCTGCTGTCTTCAGTACATACATGGGATTTTCCCTCAAGCCCAAAAACATCTATGTGAGAAATGGGCCTTCTCTTCTTATTGTCTTTGACAGGAGCATGGATGACTTTCCCAAGTGTTTCTTACATCTCATTAGCCTCAACTGGGTCTCCTGTCCGTGGCAGGGGGAATGTGGAGCTATACTGGATTAAGTCATTAGGGTGCTCCTCTTGCAGCTCAGGTTGGGGCCATCTTCGTGTAAAGCACAGGTAACTTGGAGGAGGGTGGATGCCTGAAGAAAATCAGGGCTCTGATGAGAAAGAAAAAGAGTATCTGCCATGGTACCAGTCTCTAGTATTGCTGAATCAAACACAGGTGGTTACAATGCCATGAGAGCTGCTAGTCGTGTGAAGGATGAAGCCCAGAGAAAGAAGCAGAGATGAGGCTGCAAAGCTTGTAAGGGGTACAATCTTGTGCTTCACGGTAGGCAATTTGGGCTTCATTCAGTAGGTCAATGAAACCACTGGTGCTACACAATAAATCTTAGGTGGTTCACAGAAGAATATTTTTTTTTTCAATAGATGTATGCTTGCTTTTTTCCCCCCTTTTGGTAGTGGGTATTGAACCCAGAGGTGCTTTGCTATATCCTCTGTCCTTTTAATTTTTTTATTTTGAGACAAGTTCTCACTAAGTTGCTTAGGGCCTTGCTAAGTTACTGAGGATGGCCTCAAACTTGTATTTCTTCCTTACCTTCCCAAGTCCCTAGGATTAGAGGCATGCACCCTGCACCTGGATAGATGTATGTTTATTCTTATGTGCATTTTAAAGATAGGTAGTAAGCAGAGCACAAAAGCCACTAACCATAAAGAAAAAAGACTTATAATTTGAATTTATTAAAACGAAGAACTACTGTTCATTAGAGGAGCAAGAAAGCAAGCCATGCTGGGTTACTTGGGAGGTGGAGGCAGGAGGATCACAAGTTCAAGTTCAGCTTAGGCAATATAAAATAACAAGACCCCTCCCCCCAAAAAAGTGAGCCTTATAAAGAACAGACATGCACACACACACACACACACACACACACACACACACTCACAATTTGTGTGATAGGAGATAGGAGAAGATGTATGTAATTTGTGGCAAGACTTAGAAGATTCCTTGTGGTTCTGGAGTAAAGCCATATCATCTGCCGTGGGGAGTCACCCTTTGAAAAATACACATTGTACTGTACTGCAAATCAGTAAGAAAAAAGAAAAAAGAAAAAAAGACAACTAAATTAAGGCCAAAAAACATGAACAAGCACTTCATGAACAAAGCTAATTGACTGATAAACATGAAAACTTTTTCAACCTCATTAGTCATCAGGGAAATGCACATTAAACCACAATGAGATACCACTTTATACCAACAAGAACAACTAAAATTAAAGTAACTTGATGATATCAAGTATTGAAGATATGAAACAATTGGAATGCTCATTAAGTGCTCCTGAGAGTGTAAATTAGTAGTCACTTTGGGAAACTATTTGGCGATGTCTACTAAAACTAAACATAGTCTTGGCAATTTAACTCCTAGGCATATACCCTGAGAAATTCATACATGTGTTTATTAAAAGACAAACAAGAATGTTAATAGCAGCATTCTTTTAAAAATAATTTTTAGCTGTCAATGTACCTTTTTAAATTTTTTTTATTTGTGTTGCTGAGAATTGAACCCAGTGCTTCACACGTTCTAGGCAAGTGCTCTACCACTTAGCTACAGCCCCATTCCTCATTCTTTTTTTTTTTTTTTTTCCTTTTTTAAATTTTTATAAAAAGAGATGTAATTCACTTACAGTCAAATTCAGGGGATACTATTTGCACATTTCCTCACAATATCTGATCTCAAATTATACTACAGAACTGTAATAGCAAAAACAGCATGGTATGGCATCAAAATAGACCTGTAGACCAATGGAACAGAATAGAAAACACGGAGAAAAATGCATATTTATAGAGCTATCTGATACTTGACAAAGGTGACAAATATATAAGTTGCAGGAAAGCCTTTTTATAAACAGTATTGGTAATACTTGATATCCATATATAGAATGAAACTAGATCCCTATCTTTTGCCCTGCATGAAAGTAAAATCAAAATGGATCAAAGACTTAGGAATAACATCAGACATTTTACACCTGGTTAAAAAAAAACGTAGAGTCAGTACTCCATCACAAAGATACAGGTCTCATTCTTCATGATAAATAAAACTTAGAAACAACCTAGATATCCATCAATGGTAGACTAGATAGACACATGGGTGTGAGCATACAATGTAACACTGTATTTCAGTGAGAAAGAATAAATCATGACTACTTGCAACAAGATGGACGAATTTCACAAACATAATGTTGAGGGAAAGAAACCAGATGCAAAAAAATGCATTTCTATTTACATAGTGTTCCATTTCATTTACATAAAATTCAAAACCAGGTTAAAAAAATATACCCTCATTCCTTGCAGCATTATTTACAATAGCTAAGTATGGAAGCAACTCAAGTGTTCTTTTTAAAAAAAATTTAGAAAATATTTTTGGTTGCCAATGGATTTTTTAGTTTATTTATTTATATGTGGTGCTGACTATCGAATCCAGGACCTCACACATGACAGCCAAGTGCTGTACCACTGAGCCACAACTCCAGCCCCAACCCTAGTATTCTTAATGCATGAATGAATAAACAAAATGTGGTGTAGACATACAATAGAGTATTATTTGGCCTTAAAAAGAAAGAAAATTCTGATACATGCCACAATGTGGGTGAACCTTGGAGATATTATGCTAAGTGAAATAGTCCAGTTACAAAAAGACCAACACTGTCCGATTCCATTTCTATGAAATACCTAGAATATTCAAATTCATAGAGACAGAAAATAGAATGGTGGTTGCCAGAGGCTGGCAAGATGGGTGTGGGAGTTGTTGTTTAATGGATTCAGTTTCAGTTTTACAAGATGAAAAGAGTTCTAATTGCAGCTATTCTGGAAGCGGAGGTAGGAGGATTACAAGTTCAAGGCCAGCCTGGGCAACTAACTTACTTAGACTCTGTCTCAAAATAAAAAATAAAAAGGGCTCGGGATGTTGGTCAGTGATAGAGCACTTAGCTAACATATGTACAGCCCTGGATTTAATCCCTAGTTAAAAAAGAAAAAAGAGTTAAGAAGATTAGTTGCAAAATATGTTAGTGTACTTGACAGTACTGAACTACACACTTAAAGATGGTTTAGATGGTAAATTTTATGTTATGTGTATTTGAGTGTAATTATAAATTAAAATTAAAAAACCCAGATAAAAAAAGTCTATGGTGATAGAACGATAGTGGTTACAGAGCTGACCGATAATTATGCTCTATGGAAAGGTACAATATTTATCAAGATCATGAAGAATTTGCTGATGATTTGTCCACCAGAATCTCTATAAAAAAGTGAAGTAGTGGCTCTTTTCCAGAGGATTGGACTGATAATAGAAGACACTGTTGCAGAACATGGTTCAATGATAGCGATGGGGATAATTGAACTCTGAAACAATAAAGGGCCAGGTGGCAGTGCTTAACTTGTAAAAGCTAGGCAATGACAGTGATCATAATGATGAGATTAGACTGGAAGCCTCGGGGACCTGGCCCACAGTTATGGAGGTGATTAATAGAGTGTTCCTAAAGGCAACACAGATGGACAATTTTCAAGGATACTGCTCACCTTGTACTAGCAGAAGAAATTAAGAATAGCAGACTGGAAGACTGAAGACAATAGCCCCAAGAAAAACTCATAATCCTGAGGAGAAAGACCCTCAACACTACAGAAAGAGTATGTGATAATGACTCCCCACTTGTCTCTCAAAGAGACCTATGGCTATTTACTGGGATAACTACACTGAAGCAGGGGGATGCCTAGATACATCATGGTCTGTTGGAGGCAGGGTCTGTGTTGACATCGATATGAGAGACCTGCAGTGTCAATATGGCTCCTCCCTGTTAGAGTTGGGGAAGCACATGAGGGCCAGAGAGTAAATGGAAGTTTGTCTTGTGCCTGGTTTACAGTATGTCCTTGGGTCTTCTCAGGAGTTTTCCAATCCCTGAGTATGTAATTGGGATTGGTTATTTCTGGGGAACAAAGATAAGTGCTAGGAGTATGGATAATAGAAATTAGTTCCTTCCTTAAGGATACAAAGGATGCAGGGATACTGGTTTCTCACACATCTCCATTTAATTCACCATTATTGACCCTGCAGAAACTAGGTGAATACTGCAGGATGACTATTGACATGTACCATGAATTCAACCAGATACGATAGCCCCAACTGCAGCTGGTGAATTCCCCACGTGGCATTTTTGCTACAATAGATTGCTTTGGCTTTTAAAATCACACTGCAATCGTGGATTTGGAAAATGTGTTCTTTTCTCTCTGAATCAGGAAAAAAAAAAAAAAAAAGACAGAAAGATGTTTTCATTTACATGGAACGAACAATAAAAACTCAAAGTTTTCCAGATTACGTCTCCTACTCATGTCATGATTTAGTCCCAAGAGATTTGGACTGTCTGGACATACTTTAGAGTACAACATTGATCCATTACCTTGATGACATTATGTTAATGAGCCAGGTGAACAAGAGGTGATAGTACACTGGAGGCCTTGGGAAGATAAGTGCACTCCAGAGGGAGCACTGTGAAGATTTATACTCATAAAGTTTTTAGAAATTCAGTAGTTAGGGGTGTTGTTGGGATATCCCTTCCAAAGGAAAAGATAAATTATTGCGCCTTGCACCTTCTACCACAGAGACCTGTATCTCTTCAGGTTCTGGGGCACAGCACTGCTCAAGTCTACATGCCAGGCATCACGAAGGCTGATAGCTTTGCGTGAGGCCTCGAGCAGGCTCAGAGCAACTGAGCTTTGCTAGAAGTACTGGTTATAGTGCAAAGAGGGCTGGAGATGATCAGAGATGGGAGAAGACACTGTGTGTGATTTGTACCAAGCCCTAGAAGGTAGAAGGGTCCTGGGGACTCTGGAGCAAGACCATGCCATCTGCAGTAGTGAATTAAACACCTTTTAAAAAACAGCTATGTCATACTACTGGGACTTGGTAGAAAAAGAATGACTGGCCACGAGACACCAAATGATTGTGCAGCTGGAATTTCCATCATTATTTGAATTCTCTCAGAACCACCAGATCATAAGCTCGGGAGTGCCCAGCAACAGTCCAGTATTGAAATGATATGTCTAGCATCACTCACAATTAGAACCAAAGATAGGAGAAAGTTGCACAAGCAGATAGACAAAACTCCCATAGTCCCAACCACTGTGGAACAAGGGATTCTCCCTCCACTTCTACTTATGACTGTACAGGGAATCCTAGATGACTAGTTGAAGGTGACCCAATCTCTGTGCTTGGTTTACAGATGGATCAACTTAGTCTACAGGTATAAGTAATACATGGACAACAAGCAGTATCACTTAGGCATGAAAGACAATGCTGGGGGGGGGGTCATCCCAGAATTTCAGCCGATGCCCTGAATGATCTTTATGTAGAAAGAGCAATAAACCTAAATTAGAATATTAGAACCACATACCTGTGGGTTCTGCATCTGTGGATTCAATCAACCACAAATCAAAAATATTTGGAGAAAAATTACTTTGATATTGAATATATACAGACTTTTCTCCTTGTTCATTATTCCCTGAACAATATAGTATAACAACTATTTATAGCATTTACATTGTATTAGGTATTATGAGTAATCTAGCGATGGGAGCCAGGCATAATGACTCAGGCTTGTAATCCTAGCTACTTGGGAGACTGAGGCAGAAGGATCTCAAGTTTGAGGACAACCTCAGCAACTTAGTGAAACCCTGTCTCAAAAAAATTTTAAAAATAATAAAAAGGACTGGGATTTAGCTCAGTGGTAGAGCATCTCTGGGTTTAATCCCCAGTAACAAAAATTTAAAAAATAATAATAAGGTAAAATAAAATAAAATGACATAGTCTTTCATATAACCTGCATATTTTAGATCATCTCTAGGTGACTTTGTGTGTGTATGATACCAGGGATTGAACCCAGGGGTGCTCTACCACTGAGCTACATTCCCAGGCCTTTTGTTTTTTTATTTTGAGACAGGGTCAGTTGCTTAGGGTCTTGCTAAGATGCTGAGGCTGGCCTCGAACTTGCAATCCTTCTGCCTCAGACTCCTGAGTCCCTGATATTACAGGCATGTGCCTCTGAGCCTGGCTACTATGTCATTTTACATAAGGGACTTGAGCATTTGTGGGGTTTGGCATCCACTCTCTGGGGGGAGGGCAGTGGTCCTGGAATCAATTTGCCAGGGATACAGAGGGACAACTCTATACATAGACTCAGGCAGTGGCAAATGTCTTGTTTGAATGTCTGGGACATGGAAGGAAAGTCTTAGAAGATTGAAAGCAAAGATCTGATATGAGCCTGTTGGATGGATACATGGGATTGGACTTAAAGTGTGAAGGTTTTAAATAGCCAAGAAGACAAAAATGACTCAGCCAGTTGACCTAAGCCAGCCTTTGTAGTCAGCTGCCCCATGCAAGAATAAAAGGCACATGAATAAGGTGGCCACAGTGACAGAGATGGAGGCCACCCATGGGGCCAATGGCATGAACTCTCACTTACCAGATCTGATCTAATCACTACTTCCTCTGCCAAATGTTCAACCTCCCAATTAACAAAGATCAGCTGGGAATTCTGGATAAGCCATTCCTTGAGGAGACCAACTTAACTACATTGAACCCCTTCCATTCTGGAAGCACCAGAGTTCATGCTCACAGAAACAACATATATTTCAGGCATGGGTTTGCCTTTCCTGCCCTAGGGTCTCAGCCAACCCCACTATCTCAGGGGTTATGGGGTGTTTGATCCACTGGCATGGGGTCCTACATAACTGCACCAGACTGGGAATCGATGGCTATGGTATTTAGTATAGGTCATGTCCAGTGCTGTGCCACCCAGAAGATGCTTGTCTGATAAGAACGTGGGGCATCTGCTGAAGGCACAATTGAAGCAGGGACAATACTAAGATGGGGGTGCCATCCTCTAGGATACAAAATGTGCATTGGGTCAGTATAAGGGGAATAATGCTCAGGCACATCCATGTATCCTCAAACCCTTACTAACAGATCCGTCTGCCCCAAGTATTTGGAATTATACAAGCATGAGTAATATGCTCCTTTCTTTTTAGAGGTACATCAAATTATTCCTTTTGAGGGTCAACAATTATTTTGTATTGACATAAGTATACAGTACACATAAGTTCTAATTCTATGTTTGTAATTTTATTTTGTATTTCTTTTTTGTATTTTATTTTTATATTTCCCCCAACAGGACTGGTGTTTAAAATAAGATTTCCCCCCTTCTTTTTATTTTGAAATAATTTAATATATACTGAAATATCTCAATTCTAGTGCAAAAAAAAAAAACCCTTTTAAGTCATTCAAGAGAATGTTGCCAATAGTATGCTGCCTACCATGAGAATTCTTTAATGTGTATTTCCTGGGAACAGCAATAGTTTCTTGCATAAATACAATGTATCCATCAAAACCAGGTCAATTGATGATGATACTTTACTACAGTCTAACACATGGATGCCATTTGAATTTCACTACTTATCCCAGAATAATGTCCTTGCAAAAGAATCCAACCTAGGATCACACACTGCTTTGGGTTTTCATCCCTCTTTAGTCTTCTTTAGTCTGGAATAGTTCCTCAGTCTTTCCTTGACCTTCATGACCACTTTTGAAGATAATAGGCCAGTTATTTTTAGATTGTCTCTTGATCTGGGTTTGTTTGATGTAACCTCAAGTCTAGAATCAAGTTATGCATCTTTGACAGAAACATCACAGAAATGATTCTGTTCTTCTCACTCCATCCTCTCAGGTGGTACACGATTTCCATTTATTGTGTTACCTTTGATGTTAACTTGATTTACTTAAGATGGTGCCTTCCAGCCTTCTTAAAAATCAGAATCTAAGATAAGGGTGCTAAGTAGGCTCCTTGCTTTAGGATGTTGTGCTCCCAGTCCCTCTCAGAGGACAGAGCTAGTAAATATAAGTTGTATAATTCATGTACTTATACATATATTTTATCTATTTATATCAAATGAACACCATGGATTTGCTCCAAAATCTCCCATTCCAAACTAACACCACAAGGTTCACTCTAGTTTCTCCATTACTGCATTTGTCCTTTCATTTTTAATTATAAGAAACTTGGCTTCCATTAACTTTTTTTTTTTTTTTTTTTTTTTTTTGTACTGGGAATTAAACTCAGGGGCACTTGACCACTGAGCCACATTCCCAGTCCTATTTCATATTTTATTTAGAGACAGGGTCTTACTGAGTTGCATAGGCCCTCGCTTTTGTTGAGGCTGGCTTTGAACTCAAGATCTTCCTGCCTCAGCCTTCTGAGATGCTGGGATTACATGTGTGCACCCAGAAGCTTTCGTTAGCTTTAACATACTTATTTATTTATTAAATCAAAACATTTATTTATTTATTTATTTATGTGGTGCTGAGGATGTTACCTAGTGCTTCACAGGTGCTAGGCAAGTGCTCTCCCACTGAGTGACAACCCCAGCCACTATATTTACTTATTTGATCCATATTTTCTTCCATACCTCCATGAACCCTCTCCTTGTCTTGGACTCTGATAGTCCCAGGTGAGTGGCTACCATTGCCACCTCCACTTTACTGTGGAAACCTCTTCATATTTGGGCTCCAACACCCTGCTCTTGTCTACTCTCTCTCTCCCCACCATGGACTCCCTCCTCACTCTACCCACTGGTAAAACAGGGCTACCTACTGAGCCTACTGGTAAAACGGGGCTTTTTAAAGCCAAGAGATTAAGAACGTGCACTATAAATTGCAACTATGATGAAATCAGTCATACATCTTCACACAGGCCTGCCTGAGGACCAAACCTAACAATATTCTGAACTTATGTTGGAGTTTTAAAAATACCAGTTGTGTTTCAGCATAAAATCTACTTGGAACTTATTTTTGTATATGGTATAAAATGGGACACCAGCACCATTTGTTGTATAATCAACCTTTTCTCACTGAATTAAATTTTCATTGTTCATACATTATATTTTATAAATAGATATCTATTCTTGGACTTTCTATTCTGTCCCACTGGTTTATTTGTCTATTCCTATACCAATGTTATACTGATATCTATTTCTATACCATTTTATACTGATACTATTTGCAGGTACATTGTTCCTTCCAAATGAATTTTAAGATAATTTAAAAGAAATCTGTTGGGATTATAATTGGAATTTTATTAGTTTTATATAAATCTGTGGAGAGTTGGCCTTTTTGTGACATTAAGTCTTTTTTTTTTTAATCTTTTTCATGAATTGATTTATTTATCATTATGAAGTGCCCCCTGTTTAATTCTGGCAATTTTTTTTTATTATTGTAAACAAATGGGATACATGTTGTTTCTCTGTTTGTACATGGAGTCAAGGCATACCATTTGTGTAATCATAAATTTACATAGGGCAATGTTGTTTGATTCATTCTGTTTTTTTTTTCCCTCCCCCCCCACCCCGACATTAAGTCTTGATATACAAGAATGAACAATGGAGGCCATAGCCTATTCTTTGTACAGATATTGTTCCATTTTTTTATTCAACATAATTTTTGAGCACCTGCTACACACCAGGCACTGTTCTAGATGTGAACAACAGACACAGTTCCTGTATTTTTGAAGCTTACATTCTAGCAGTGGCGGGAGACAGGTAATAAATAAATATATAAAATGTATGTTTTATACATATATACTGAAGCTTATATTGTGGTAGGAAGAGATGACTAATATACCCAGAATATAGGTTTCAAATCTGCAGATTCAACTAACCACAGATAAAAAGTATTTGAAAAAAATTGCATCTGTCCTGAAATTTTAAAGTCATTGTTCCCTAAATAATGCAGTATAACACAACTTACATTGTATTGGGTATTTTAAGTGACCTAGAGAGTAAAGTATACAGGAAGATGTGTATAGGTTATATGCAAATACGCCATTTTATGTAAGGGACTTGAACAACTGCAGATTTTGGTATCCTGAATGAGGGTGGGTGGGTCCCCATGGATACTGAGGGAAACTGTATATAACAAGTAAATAATACACAGTATGGCAGATGTTGTTAAATGCCACGGTAAATAATGAATCCAGTTGAAGGGATGTAGAGTGATGGGAGGGGGATTGTTATGTAATTTAGGGTGATAAGGTGATGTGGTCATATCTGAGCACAGCTGTGAAGGAAATGAAGGAGTAATCTGTACATCACTCCTCAATGCAAAGGCAGGAACAAGCTTGTTGTGTTATCCTGGCAGAGGAAGAGCAAGCACCTTGCATGGCTAGACTGGAGAGTCAGGGGTGGAGGGGCATGAGGTGGGAACAGAAAGGTAGCTTGGGGAGGGGAAGAGGGCCTTGGAGACCCGCAGAGAGGACTTTGGCTGTAAGTCTGAGTGAGAACGGATATTAGCCTGAGTTTTCATCAGAGGGGTAACACGATCTGATCAAAGTTTTCCAAAGATCATTTTGGTGGAAGAGGGTGGTGGAGGTGGTGAGAAACGAAGGATTCTGATTGGCCTAGGTGAGGTGCGCCCATAGTCCACCAGAGGGCACTGCACAAGCGTCCAGTTACGCTGAGCTGCGACCACAGGTGCTTTCATTACTTACCTACGAATAATGATAGGTGTGATTCCCACCTACATAGCAATCTCCCCTCTCCTTTTCGCTATTAGAACTTAGATTCTCTTCGGGACAGTGGTGCACCCAACCTCAAAGGAGAAATCGCGTTGGTGTAAGCACCACCTGCAATTCTGCGATAGTGATCTTCTAATGTCATTGCCTTCCTTTGTTTCCAAGACTTTCCTAATCTCTCCATTAGCCTCCCCTCCTGTACACTTACATGCATCAACTAGTGTATTAATGTAGTCTGGGAAGACTGCTTTGCTGAGAGTGACTGGGTGCTCTCTGCCATTATTTCTTATGGAAACATTGCCTTTTAAACTTTTAACGCTGAATTAAAATGATGCTTTAAAAATTTAACTAATGTGAACTGGGGTTGTAGCTCAGTGGTTGAACACTTGCCTAGCATGTGTGAGGCACTGGGTTGTATCCTCAGCACCACATAAAAATAAGTAAATAAAATAAAGGTATTGTGTCCATCTACAACTAAAAAAAAAAAAAAAAAAAAAAAAAAATTCAACTAATGAACATGGTGAAGAAATGTGAGATGACCAAAAAGAGTTTATAGCAGCACTGTCCAATAAAACCACAACACAAGCCACATATGTAACTTTAAATTTAAAATTACATACATACCCAATTTTAAATGTAAAAAGAAGCAGGTGAAATTAAGTTTAATCATATATTTTATTTAACCCAACATATAAAAATATTATTTTAAAATATAATCAATTTTAAATATATATATATATATACATATATATATATATATATTTTAAGGTGGTGCTGGGAAACGAACACACTGCCTCACACATGCTAGGAAAATGCTCTACAACTGAGCCACAACCCCAGTCCCTTAAATATATTTAATTAGATAGTTTACATTTATTTTTTAAAATTAAGTCTTCATAAACTAGTGAGCAGTTTATACTCACAGCATATCTCCGTTTGGACTGGTCACATTTCCAGGTCTTAATACCCACACGTGGCTGGTGTCAGCTGAACTGGCCAGTACAGGTTTGCAGTATGTGGAAGAATGTCTTATTCTCCTTCAGGATCCGTTATTCTCTTTCTTTCATTCTAGAACTCCTCCCCCAGGTAAACAATGCATGTGTATGTCCAGCTTGAGACACCGTTTCCCATCCATCTAAGAGTTAGGTGTAGCCACATCTTGGTTGTCTATTGCTGTGTAACAAGTAACTGCAAACTTAGTGGTTTAAAACGACACCCACTTATTATTTCAGAGTTCAGAGTCAAAAGTGTGGGTTTGGCTGGGTTCTCAGCTCAGGATCCCACAAGGTTGAAATTAAGGTGTCCACTGGCCTGGGACTTGTCCGGAGGTTCTGGGGAAGAACCTGTTTCTAAATTCATTCGGGTTGGCAGAATCCCATCCTTTGGGGCTATAGATCTGAAAACCTGGTTCCCTGATGGCTCTGGGCTGCAGGCTGCTGTTTCTACAGAAGCTTGGAAGCCTTCACAGGGGCCCCTGTGACTTTCCCTTCTGCCCACCAGATAGAAAAAAAGTGCTTCTACTGGGCTTGGGATTAGAATGGGCCCACGTGAATGATCTCCCTTTTACCTTAGAACATAATCCCAGGAATAAAATTTGTCCTCAAGGGGGAAGGAAGGGATTTCTATATAAGAAGGAGGATCAGTGAGGGAATTCTCAGAATTCTGCCTCTGTGCCGTGTGATTACGTTCTAATCAATAGAAAGTTAATGGCAACTCTATTCTTCTAGTTGTTTGGGTCAGAATACTGGGTGCCATCCTTGACCTCACTTTTCTTCATGCTTCACTGGGCAGTCAGCAGATTGTGTCAGCTGTACTTTCCAAACACATTCAGAATTCAGGCCTTCTCACCACCTTCCATAGTTTTATCTTGGGCTGGTCACCATCATTTCTCAGGTGAATCATTATAGTAACCCCTTAATAGCTTTTCCCTCAGTCATCTGTTCTTTTTTTTTCTTTTTTGCAGTACTGTAGATTGAACCCAGGGTGATTGAACCTGGACAACAAGGTTCACTTTGATCTTCTTGTTAGTGACCTCCTGTCCTTCCATGCTTCTCAATCCTTTCACCATAGGTCTCCTTACACATGCAAAAAATCCCTTAGGGCTTTTACACCTGCTATTATCTTTTCCTAGAATGTTCTTCCCCACTGAGCTACATCTCCAGTTCTTTTGTTTTTTATTCTATTTTTTATTATAAGACAGGATTTGACTAATTTACCCAGGCTGGCCTCTACCTTGTGATCTGCCTACCTCAACCTCCTGAATAGCTGGGATTACAGGTGTGCACCACCAATTCCAGCAGCAATCTGTTCTTTTTTTCCCTCCCTGGATACTGGGGATTGACTGAACCCAGGGGCGCTCTATCACAGAGCTACGTCCCCAACCCTTTTTATTTTGAGATAAGGTCTTGCTAAATTGCTGAGATTGGCCTTGAATTTGTGATCATCCTACTTCAGCCTCCCAGGTCACTGGAATTACAGGCGTGTGCCATTGCATTCAGCAGCAATCTGTTCTTAACATATCAACCTGAGTGATCCTGGTACAACATATGCCAGATCATGTCATTCAGCACCCTTCAGTGGGTTCCCATTTTAGAAGAAAAATTAATCTCCTGAGGCTAGGGGTGTAGCTCAGTGGTAGAGCATTTCCCTAACATGCAGGAGTGCCTGGGTTGGATTCCCAGCACTGTAAAAAGAACAAGTCAAAACTTTTATTATGGACAACAAGGTTCACTTTGGTCTTCTTGTTAGTGACCTCCTATTCTTCCATGCTTCTCAATCCTTTCACCATAGGTCTCCTTAAACATGCCAAAAATCCCTTAGGGCTTTTACACTTGCTATTATCTTTTCCTAGAATGTTCTTCCCTAAGATGTCTGCATAACTAACTCTCACATTTCCCTTTGGATCTTAATTCTAAATTTGCCTTTCTAGTGAGGTCTTTCATGTCCTCCTCTTCATATTCCCCTGTCTTACTTTTTTCTCCTTAGTACTATGCAACATTCTACATTTAAAAATTTTACATCTTGTTTGTCTCTCACTAATATGTAATTCATTAGAATAGGAATTCCCTCTTCTTCCCTTTCTTTTGTTCATTATCATATCATCCTAGCATGTGGTAAACATTCAAAATTGTTGGTTGAATGAATAATACTAAGAAAGGGAGATGAGGGAAGTGAAGGCATTCTAAGACCTTTGTTGTTTGGAAGGAAGGTAGTGACATAGATTATCTTTAAATTTTGCTAAGCCAGATGTGCACACTGTACTTTTAAGGGTTATCACTGAAAGGACAGAGATAGAATTGTGACTTCAACATCTGTGGGAAGAAAAGGGCAAAAAAAAAAAAAAAAAGAAATTTTGATTAAACCAATGGAAGGCAGCAATGATGGAAAAGCAGCAAAGAAAAGATACAGTGAAAAGAAAGCATGAAGCTTCCAGATTCCTATAAAATAATTGGGGTATACACCTAAATCCCTTCACAATCCTTCAAAAACCATACAGACAATGAAAGCAAGTTAAATCACCCCAGCCTGTAGCATGCTGCTCACCTGCAGCATCTCTCTGAGACAGAGAATACCTCAAACTTCAATTTATATGTAAATGGAGAGATAAATATCTGAAACCAGCAGAGCCAACTGCTAAGGCTTCCAGAAATAGTCAGGGGAGTGGCTGGAGAGAGCAGAGAGCAGCTGGGTCCTAAGAGGTGGCTAAAAAATTGATAGCACTAGCAGGGATTGTGGAGGAGCAGATTCTACTCAGAAAGAGGAAATAGGGAGGACAGATTTGAGACCTGTGGATCAGACCACTGGCTACTGGGTGATCAAAAGGAACATTTGTGAAAACTGATGATAGATAACTTTTAAAAATACCTATAGAATAAAACAACATTCCCTGATCATAATGCAATACTATTATACATTTTTTGGGGGTAATAGGGATTAAACCCAGGAATGCTCTCCTGAGCTACTTTTATGCTCTCCTGAGCCCTTTTTATTTCTTTTATTTTAAGACAGGATTTCACTAAGTTGCCCAGGTTAGCCTTGAACTTGAGATCCTCCTGCCTCACTTCCCGAGCTGCTGGGATCGCAGGTGTGGGCCACTTCACCCGCCCCCTGCTTCCTGGGTGCTATAAGAGGAGTAGTGTTGTCCCACCACACCCTTCTGCCATGATGCTCCATCTCGCCTTGGGCCCAGTGTGGGAAGCCATCTTATCTAGCAGAATCAGAGGAGGTTGAGCCTCATGACACAGAGGCCTGACTTGTCGGAACTGGCAGACATGGAGGTCTGTCCCAGATTGCCAGGGGGTATGTGGCACTGTGGGAGTGGTTCCCTGCCTTGTTATATGATAGTTTCCCTGAGCAAATTGGCTCCCATAACTACCCCATCCTGTTCATCACAGAAGAAGCCACTCCCGTTCCTGTCCCCTTTCCCTGTGTGACTATAAACAAAAGAGAGTTGGGCTACTACATGTTGTTAGAGGCCAGATCTGGTATGACCAGATCCCATCACATGCCCTCTCATTTAAAAAAAATATTGGCTCTTGTGTGTTTACTGTTTATGAGTAATTGATTGATTTATAGCCAACATCATCCTCCGCAGTTAACCCTTTTCTCATCCACTCTGGACATGGCTGAGAAACCCCCACAGCCCAGAGCAATGGACTGAACTTATGAAACTATTAGCCACTCTTGTAAGTTGTTCTTGTCAGATTTTGGTTATAGCAACAAAAAGTTGACTGAAACACCTACCTCATCCCCCAAATCTGTCCTTACTTCAGTCACTTTCCCTTGTTTCTAAAAGGCCAGTACATTGACTTGGACAGAGGTAGATATGAGAAGTTTGTTGTAAATAAATGATTGAAAACTAGTGGCACAAAACTAGTCCCATCAACTCAGGAAGTTGAGGCAGGAAAATTGCTTGAGACCAGGTGTTTGGGGTCAACCTGGGTAACATAGTAAAAAATAAATGACATGTAAAAAGAACTAGTTTAGTTTGCTTTCTTCTTTAATGGAAAGCTTACTTATAGGACTCTGTGACTAGAATCCACAATGTTGGAAAAACCTTCTGAAGTCATAGTATCAATTCTTGAACCACAGTACTGGGCAAAAAAGGAATTTATTTCCTTAGAAGTAGAATTTCTATTTGCAGGATGAGATGGGCAAGGAAGGGTATGGGGTTCATCAGGTGAACTCAATAATGGATGAGACTAGAGCTTAACTTCACTCAAAGACATAAAAGCAATAATAGGGTGACAGGTGGATCATGTAGCAGCTGTTCTTACATTCAATTTGTTTAATTTACAGAATAATTTTATAAAAGACATATTATTTAATACAATTTAGTATATTCTAGAAAAATAAGTGAAACCATATTTCTTGTGTCCCTTCTGTTTATCTGGTCCTGGACCAGAATCATTTTAATGGCTGCTGACAATGAACTAATCATCTGAGTTCAAAACTCAGCTCAGAAATTTCTAAGCCATATGATCTTGATAAATGTGACTCTATAGGGATTTTTTAAAAGCCTTGTTTTTAAAAATGAAAATGAAAATAAAATAAAAATATCTAAAAAGAACAAATCAATTCAACTGCTGTTCCTTAGGAAAAAGTCAATCAAGAAGACACACCCATTAGCTAACCCAACCAAGAACAAAAAGCAAAAGGCATAAATATGTACGAAAAGAAATGACAAGGGACATAACTATTGAATCAGAAGAAAAATTTTAAAATTTCAGTCACTACTTTTTATAAGTCTGGACAAACATATCTGAAAACCTACACTGAATAAATAATTTCTTAGGAAAAGTTTACCAAAATTGACCCCAGTAAAACTGAAAATTGAAATAAAGAATTAGCTCTCAGAAAGTCCCAAGGCCCACATGGATTCACAGGAAAATCTATCAAATCTTTGAAGCTATTTAAAGTGTTCCAGAGCTTAGAAAGGAAAACTCCCACTTTATTTTTAAACAGCCACATGGGGGCTGGGAGTGTAGCTCAGTGGTAGAGCATATGCTTAGTATGAGCAAGACCCTGGGTTCAATTCCCATTCCAAACAAATAAACAAACAAACCCAAAACAATAAGAAAAAACACTGCCTCCCCCAAAGAAAACAAAAAAATTCCATGCATTTTAAAGAAAGTAAGAGGTAAAAAAGCACCATAATACCCCTTTGGCTTTCCACAGTGTCAGTTACTCAGAGTCACCCACGGTGTGAAAATATTAAGTGGAAAATTCCAGAAATAAAAAAAATCACTAAGTTTTAAATTATGCACCTTTCTGTCAGTGGGCCTTGCACCTTTCTGAGTAGCACGATGAAATCTGTCAATGTCCTATTCTGTCCTCATGTGTGCACGAATCCTCCCTTTGTCCAGCATCCATGCTGTATATGCCACCAGCCTGTTCGTCACTTAGTAGCTGTCTTGATTACCAGATACTGGCATGGCGTTCCAGTGCTTGTGTTCAGCAACCCTTATGCGGTAGTACAATGCTGCATTACAGTGCCTATGTCACTCACCTTGTTTTCTCTCTACATCATTACATGAAAAAGGGTGAATATGGTATAATAAGATAATTTTAAGAGAGAACATTCACATAATCTTTATTTCAATATATTATTATAATTTTTCTATTTTTATTGTTGTTGTTATTCTCTTGTTGTGCCTAATTGATAAATTAAACTTTATCTTAGGTGTGTATATATGTATGTATAGGGGAAAACTACAGTGCTACATATAGGGTTGGGTGCTACATGGTACCAGGCATCCAATGGATGTCTTGGAATGGATCCTGGTGGATAAAGGGGACTACTGTAGACTTTAACATGTATTCACATATTCACCATTTCAGATGTCCTTCATTCTTTTCTGAAGATACATGTTTCATCTGGTTCTGTGGGAAAAGAAGTAGAAAGGAGAGAGGAAGTGACCTCTGTGCCAGAAACTGAAGCTTTTCCAGAATTCCAGGCATGGTTTTGCTTGTTTCTCATTGACCAGAAAACTGATGGTCACCCAGTTGCAAGGGAGTTGGGAGATTGCAATATTTTAGTTGGGCACTTTTCTGCACTGATGGATTCAGGGTTCTAGTAATAAAGAAGAAAAGCAGTTGGGTGCACTGTACACCTGTAATCCCAGTGTCTCAGAAGGCTGAGGCAGGAGGATCATAAATTCAAGGCCAGCATCAGCAACTTAGTGAGGCCCTGTCTCAAACTAAAAAATAAAATGGGCTGAGGATGTGGCTCAGTGGTTAAGTGCTGCTGGGTTCCATCCCCAGAGAAGAGGGAGGAGGAGGAGGTGAAGGAAGAGGAAGTAGAGGAGGAAGAAAGGAGGAAAGAGTGGGTAGAGAGAAAGCTGTGACAGTTTGGTTTACTCTTTTGACCTTCCATCGGTACATGCATGGAACTCTTTGAGAAAGATAGTTCAGAAGTCTCATCTACATACTACATCCATCTCAAAACCCAGAATCTCTAGTTGATGCATCATTTTCTTCATTTAATCCTATGTGAATCTTCATTGTCCATAATCTATAAACTAAAAGGCCAGTTATCTTCCCCCAACATGCCTCAGACAAGAGTGGGGAAGGAACTTCTTTGGGAAACTTCTCTATGGGAAAGGGAAGGAAGGCAGAAATCCCTGTTTTAAGCACTTCAAATCTCTGGCAAATATCAGATCTACAGCAGGTGTCTGATTCTGCTGGACATGAGTGGCCTGTGCTCCCTTGCAGATAGGGATTAATTTCTTTACTCAAACCATCTACTCTCTAAGAAGAGCTCTGTTTTCTTTTGTAATCTATGGTATTGGGTCTAACTTGTTTGGTTCGTTATTCTCTTTAATCATATCTGAAATAAACTTGGGAGAGAGTAACCCTTCTTATTGTGTAAGATCAGGGATATGTGCTTGAAAAATTGACAGCTTTTGCCATCCAGGTTTTTACATTTTTATTTTTGGTGATATGATTCCCTCGAAAGCATTATAGGCTCCCAGTATATTTGCCTCTGGTTGCTTCTGTGTGTGAGTTATCATAGCCAAAAACCTACATAGCCATGCATGAATGTCCTCCTCTATTTCCTGTTGGCTCCTGTGTTCTGTCTATTCCTCTAACCTTTGACTTTCTGTTTACTGACTTGAGATAATTTGAAAAAACAGACTCTAGTGGGAGATCACTTTGCAGAGCCCACTTCCTCTGTTCAGTAGTGGATTTTTAAAGGAAGATGATTAGGAAGACCCGGGACAGCAGTTTTATCTTCTTTCAAAGTATTGCTTGACCTGCAACCACCATTTCTGTTTGGAGCACAGTAGCAATGTGAATCTCCAAATAATGAAATGCTCAAAGTAGATTGGAAAGTTATGGCAGAGAATGCCTTCCTTAATGAAGTGGTACTTCCTTCCCTTTCTCCTTTAGCCTGGATAATTCTGGTTGAACCGATCTCTTTCAGGAATTAAAGTGGAACAACGTCATCAGCACATACTAACCTTCTGAATTATTTGTTATTTCCCTTAATATTACAAACTTTGTTGACATGTGACGTCTCTCATAAAAATAGCAGATTGATCAAATGTTTCACCACTGCAAAATAAGGCTATCAGTATTCCAGTTCTGCAGTCTCTACACTGTCACTGCCCAAAGTTCCATCTCTACCACTCAACAAAGTTCACATTTCAGATTATATGACTTGTAGCCTTCCACTTCAGTGTGCTAAATTCTCTATTTGATAGGATTGCATTTGACTGCATATAACAGAAATTCATCAAAGTGGCTTAACCTAATAAGGAGTCTACTTTTCTTATATTATAAGGAGTCTGGGACAGACAGTCTGGGGCCGGAGCAGCAGTTGAAGGAATCAGGCTCTTTTTATTTATCCTCATTGTGCGTCTTTTGGCTTCACGATTACAAATAGTTCTATTTATTTTGGGTATGGTGTCTGCTTTGCAGGTAGGAAGAAGGGATGAAGAAAAGCACAATGCACAGTAGAATTGAGTCTGCTCCCTCTTTTTTGGGGGGCGGGGAGGGTGTACCAGGGATTGAACTCAGGGGCACTTAACCACTGAGCCAAATCCCCAAGCCTTTTTATCTTTTATTTTGTGACAGGATCTCTCTAAATTGCTCAGGACCTCGCTAAGTTGCTGAGACTGGCTTTGATCTTGTGATCCTCCTGTCTCAGCCTCCAAGCTGCTGGGATTACAGGCATGCATCACCATGCCTGGTGAGTCTATCCCCTTTTTAATGTTTATTTTTAATTGCATATTTAATAGCTATTCCAGAAATTAGCTAGTAACTTTCACTTCCATCTCATTGGCCACAATGTCACCCTTAATGTCACTCCAGGAGAATGTGGGGAGATGAATATTTTTGAACTATGTATAAAATGGAGTTTCTATAAGTAAGTAAGAGAAGAATAGATGTTGAATAGACAACCAGGTCAGCCAGAACAATGCAAACTTGTTTACAAAAAAAAAAAATTGTTTTGGTACAGGGGATTGAACACGGGAGTATTTTGCCACTGAGGTGCATGGACAGTCTTTTTTTATTTTTTAAAACAGTGTTTCCCTACGTTGCTGAGGTTGACCTTAAATTTGTGATCCTCCTGCTTCAGCCTCCTGAGTCACTGGGATTATAGGCATTCATGACTGTGACCAGTCAAGAAATGAAATTTCTTGGCTCAAGTCACTGAAACGTCCAGAGATTGTGCCAATTTGTTCCAGAACTTACTGAAATCACCAGTAACCCTGGTAATCTCCAGCCCTTTACTCTGCCTTACTACTCCTTGATGTCAGAATAGTCTGAGGCTGGCTCCCTGAAGAGTCCATCAATGGCTTGCTGGGATTCATGTCCAATAAGCAATACAGAGGATCAGGATCCCAGTGTTTGTGGCTACCATGCTGAACCCATCACTGGACTGTGCTGATTGGATTCGCCAATGTGGTAAGTTTCAAATGTAAATCTAGGAAGAAATAATTCTAGGAGCTACATGGATTGATCCCCAAAAGGAAAGTATTGACTGTTGAAAAGAGACCAGTGATCTCTGGAAAGGGAGATGGGGAAAATGATGATAAGAAGACGACAAGCAAATGTTATCTGGGATGGCTAAAGAAAGAGCTCATCAGAAGGGGGATTAGTTACCACCAGAATCACAGAAAATAGGACAGTCTCTGAGATGACATTGGCAGTGTTCATCTGGGCACTGCTGGGGAAGAGGGAGCCCTGGTCCAAGGTCATGGTCCTGTCCAGTTTCAGGTTTTCATCTTTACCGTGAGGGTCTTGGAAGCAAGTTCCTCTTCTTTGTCAGAAGTACATTCCTTGTCTTTTTTATCCCGTCTTCTGTGCTGGTGCTTGACTCTCTAGTCTACTGATTATATTTGGTTTCTGTTGATGTTTTCTTAAAGGGAGAGAGTGTCCTAATCAGAAACCATAATGCCTGGCAGCTGTGGTTGACAGCATGAATCAATTTATCAGTATTCTGGTGTTGATATTGATTTCTGATTCACTGCATACGCAGAAACTCTTTTCTGAGCCTGTGTGGCTGAGTACCACAGAAGTCCTGGTGTTTTCAAGATATCTGACAACTTGTGAGTTTGTGAGCAACCAGATGATGCATTTCTCTTAGAGACCCCCACGTTGCCAGGTGCCTAACTCATCACCTACTTCTTGGGTATTAGTTTGAGGCCTCAGAGTTCAGCATTTTATGCTGGAATCCCATTGTGTGTATCGTTCCTGATTTTGGTAAGGCTGGGTTTCAGCTGTTACAAAATTCTTTTTCATCTTAACATCTCTTGCTGTGAGCTTCATAACATGACTTGCTGCCCTCTGGTCTTAGAACAGAAGAGCTATGAGGCAAGCTTGAATCTCACTTTATCAGACATTTCATCCTTAAAAGAGAATGTCCAAATATTTATATGAAAATTTACTCATGCTCATTAGTCATAAGGAATATGTAAATGAAAACCAAACTGAGATGCTACTTAATACCTATTGGAATTACTTAAAAAGATTAATAATACCAAATGTTGGCAAGGATGTGGAGAAACTGAGCCTCCTTTATAGTTCTGGTGGGAGTGTAAATTGGTACAGCCACTGGGAAGTCTGGCATTCTAATACTGAACCTACACTTATCTTATATCCCAGCAATTCTATTCCTAAGTACTTTACTTATACAACAGTAATGTATACACATGCTCACCAAAAGACATGTTTAAGAATTTTCATTATTCTCACAAGATTTAAAAGGAAAATAACCCAAATATGTATGAACACTAGCATTAAAAAATACATTGTTATTATACCTATATTGTGAGATACCATAATGCAACAAAAGTGAAGGAACTACTGTTATTCACAGCAACCTGCATGAACCTCATTAGCATAATTTCTAATGAAAGAAGTCAGACAAAAAAAGATTATATGTACAGGGGATTATTCCATTTAGAAGAAGTTTAGAAACAGACAAAACTAATTTATGATATTAGAAGTTAGAGTAATGTTTACCTTTGGGGGAAGAGTGGGTTATGACTGGGAGCAGCAGGAGAGGGGCTTCAGAGGTGTTGTTAAGGTTTTTATTCTTTTTTTTTTCTTTAAAAATGTTTTCGTCATACATGTATATAGGGTAATAACGTCTATCTCTTTCTACCATCCTTCCATCCCCACTGCCCCACCCCTCCCATCATTCCCCTCTGCATGATCCAAAGTTCCTTCATTCTTCCCTACCCATCCTTCACTGTGGATCAGCATCTGCTTATCAGAGAAAACATTTATCCTTTGGTTTTTGGGGATTGGCTTATTTCACTTAGGATGATATTCTCTAGTTCCATCCATTTACCTGCAAATTCCATAATTTCATTCTTCTTTAAGGTTTAGTTATAGTCCATTGTATATATGCACCACATTTTTTAATCCATTTATCTGTTGAAGGGCATCTAGGTTGGTTCCATAGTTTAGCTATTATAAATTGAGCTGCTATAAACATTGATGTGGCTGTGTCACTGTAGTGACATAAACTGAGGAGTGGGATAGCTGGGTCAAATGGTGGTTCTATTCCAAGTTTTCTTAGGAATCTCCATACTGCTTTCCAAAGTGGTGGCACCAATCTGTAGTCCCACCAACAATGTATGTACAGTGTACATTTTCCCCTACATCCTCACCAACATTTATTATTATTACTCGTATTCTTGATAATCACCATTCTGACTGGCATAAGATAAAATCTTAGTTTTGATTTGCATTTCTCTAATTGCAAGAGATGATGAACAGTTTTTCATACGTTTGTTGATCAATTGTATTTCTTCTTCTGTAAAGTGTCTGTTTAGTTCCTTAGCCCATTTATTGACTGGGGTTTTTTTTTTTTTTTTGGTGTTAAGTTTTTTGAGTTCTTTGTATATCCTGGAGATTAGTGCTGTATCTGAGGTGTGTGTGGTAAAGATGTTTTCCCATTCTGTAGGTTCCCTCTTCATGTATTGATTGTTTCCTTTGCTGAGAAGAAGCTTTTTAGATTGAATCCATCCCATTTATTGATTCTGGATTTACTTCTTGTGTTTTAGAAGTCTTGTTGAGAAAGTCAAGTCCTAAGCTAACATGATGAAGATATGGGCCTACTTTTTCTTCTATTAGGTGCAGGGTCTCTGTTTTAGTGCCCAAGTCTTTGATCCCCTTTGAGTTGACTTTTGTGCAGGGTGAGAGATAGAAGTTTAACTTCATTTTGCTGTATATGGATTTCCAGTTTTCCCAGCACCATTTGTTGAATAGTCTATCTTTTCTCCAACATACATTTTTGGCACCTTTGTGTAGTATGCGATAACTGTATTTATGTGGATTTATCTCTTTGTCTTCTGTTTTGTACCATTGGTCTACATGTCTATTTTTGTGCCAATAGCATGCTGTTTTTGTTACTATTGCTCTGTAGTATAGTTTAAGGTATGGTAGTTTAATGCCTCTTGGTTTCCTCTTCTTGCAAAGGATTGCCTTGGTTATTCTGGGTCTCTTAATTTTCCAAATGAATTTCATGATTACTTTTTCTATTTCTATGAAGAATATAGATTGCATTAAATCTGTATAACACTTGTGATAGTATGACCATTTGACAATATTAATTCTGCCTATCCAAGAGCATGGGAGATGTTTACAGCTTCTAAAGTCTTCTTCAATTTCTTTCTTTAGTTTTCTGTAGTTTTCATTGTAGAGGTCTTTCACTTCTTTTGTTAGATTGATTCCCAAGTATTTTTTCTTTAGTCTATTGTGAATGGGGTAGTTTTCCTAATTTCTTTTGTAGTGGATTCATTGCTTAAATATAAAACTGCATTTGATTTATGGGTATTGATTTTATATCCTGTTACTTTGCTGAATTCATTTATGAGTTCTAGAAGTTTTCTGGTGGAATTTTTTTGATCTT
This sequence comes from Sciurus carolinensis, assembly GCF_902686445.1. NCBI lineage: Eukaryota > Metazoa > Chordata > Mammalia > Rodentia > Sciuridae > Sciurus > Sciurus carolinensis. The sequence goes on from NC_062214.1 coordinate 81,786,790, forward strand.
CTAAGTATAGAATCATGTTGTTGGCAAATAGTGATAGTTTGAGTTCTTTTTTTCCTATTCGTATGCCTTTAATTTCTTTCACCTGATTGCTCTAGCTAGCGTTTCAAGGACAATGTTGAATAGAAGTGGTGAAAGAGGGCATCCCTGTCTTGTTCCAGTTTTTAGGGGGAATGTTTTCAATTTTTCTCCATTTGGAATGATGTTGGTCATGGGCTTAGCATAGATAGCTTTTACAATGTTGAAGTATATTCCTACTAGCCCTAGTTTTTCTAGTGTTTTGAACATGAATAGGTGCTATATTTTGCCAAATGCTTTTTCTGCATCTATTGAGATAATTATATGCTTTTTGTCTTTAAGTCTATTGATGTGATGTATTATGTTTTTTGATTTCTGTATGTTGAACCAACCTTGCATTTCAGGGATGAACCCCACGTGGTCATGGTGCACTATCTTGTTAATATGTTTTTGTATGAGATTTGCCAGAATTTTGTTGAGAATTTTTGCATTTATGTCATCAGGAATATTGGTCTGAAGTTTTCTTTCCTTGATGTGTTTTGGAATAAGGGCGTTGCCAGCCTCAGAATGAGTTTGGAGGGGCTCCCTCCTTTTCTATTTCATGGAATAATTTGAGGAGTATTGGTGTTAATTCTTCTTTAAAGGTCTTGTAGAACTTGGCTGAGAATCTGTTTGGTCCTGGGCTTTTCTTAGTTGGTAGGTTTTTGATGGTGTCTTCTATTTCATAGCTTGAAGTTGATCTGTTTTGATTGTGTATGTCCTCCTGCATCAGTTTGGGTAGATCATATGACTCTAGAAATTTGTTGATGTCTTCAAGTTTTCTATTTTATTAGAGTATAAATTTTCCAAAATAGTTTCTATTTATCTTTTGTATTTCAATAGTATCCATCATATTTCCTTTTTCATCACGAATTTTAGTAATTTGAGTTTTCTCTCTCTTTCTCTTTGCTAGTGTGACTAAGTGTTTATCAATTGTATTTATTTTTCAAAGAACCAACTTTTTCTTTTGTCAGTTTTTTCAATTGTTTCTTTTGTTTCAATTTCATAGATTTCAGCTCTGATTTTAATTATTTCCTGTCTTCTGCTACTTTTGGTGTTGATTTGTTTTTCTTTTTTCTAGGGCTTTGAGATGTAATGTTAGTTCATTTATTTGTTGAGTTTTATTCTTTTAAAGTATGAACTCAACACAATGAACTTTGCTCTTAGCACTGACTTCATAGCGTCCCAGAGATTTTGATATGTTTTATCGGTGTTCTCATTTACCTCTAAGTATTTTTATTTCATCCTTGGTTTCTTCTTTTATCCATTCATCATTCAACAGCATGCTATTTTGTCTCCAGGTGTTGAAGTAGCTTCTGTTTATTTTATCATTGATTTCAAGTTTCATTCTGTTATGATCTGATAGAATGAAGGATAGTATTTCTATTTTTTTGTACTTGCTGAGAGTTGCTTTGTGACATAATATATGGCCTATTTTAGAGAAGGATCCATGTGCGGCTGAGAAGAAAGTATACTTGCTCGATGATGGATAAAATATATATGTCTGTTAAGTCTAAATCATTGATTGTACTATTTAATTCTATAGTTTCTTTGTTTAGTTTTTGTTTGGAAGATCTATCCAGTAGTGAAAGAGGTGTGTTAAAGTCACCCAGTATTATTGTGTTGCAGTCCATTTGATTCTTGAAATTGAGAAGGGTTTGTTTGATATATGTTGACACTCCATTGTTTGGGGCATATATATTTACAGTTGTTATGTCTTGTTGGTGTATGATTCCCTTAAGCAGTATGAAATGTTCACCTTTATCCCTTCTGACTAACTTTGGTTTGAAGTTTGCTTTGTCTGATATGAGGTGGGAACCCCTGCTTGTTTATGCGGTCTATGTGAGAGATATGTTTTTTTCCCAACCTTTCACCTTCAGTCTGTGGATGTCTTTTCCTAGGAGGTGAGACTCTTGAAGACAGTATATTGTTGGGTCTTTTTAAAAAATCCAATCTGCCAGTCTATGTTTTTTTCATTGACATTCAGGGTTATTATTGAGATATGATTTGTATTACCAGTCATTTTGGTTTATTTTTGGTTTTTAACTTGACTTAGTTTCTCCTTCAATTTACCTTTCCTTTAGTGTGTTTCCTCCCTTTGCTGGTTTTCATTTTTTTTTCATTTCCTCATTATAATGAGTCTTGGTGTGGGTCTGCTGTAATTTTGTATATTTGGGGTTCCGTAAGCCTCTTGTAGTTGATTTTCCATTTCATTCTTAAGATTTGGGAAGTTTTCTGATATTATATCATTGAAAAGATTGTGGGACTGGGGATATAGCTCAGTTGGTAGAGTGATTACCTCATATGCCCAAGGTCCTGGGTTCAATCCCCAGCACCACACACACACACACACACACACACACACACACACAAAATAATGAATAAATAAAATAAATAACTAAATAAAAAAGATTGTGCATTACTTTGGTGTGTATCTCCATGCCTTCATCTATTCTGATAAATCTTAAATTTGTTTTTCTCATGTTGTCCCATATTTCTTAGAATTTCCATTCATGGTTTCTTATTATTTTCTCTGTGTGGTCAACTTTATTTTCAAGAGTATATATTTTGTTTTCATTATTTGAGGATCTGTCTTCCAAGTGGTCTAGTCTGTTGGTGATACTTTCCATTGAATTTTTAATTTGGTTTATTGGTTCATTCATTTTGAGGATTTCTGCTTGATTCCTTTTTATAATCTCTGCCTCTTTATTGAAGTGATCTTTCACTTCCTGCATTTTCTCTCCAATACCATCCTTTATTTTGAAGATCAATCTATGTATTTTCTAAACTACTTCTTTGACATTTCTTTTACTGTGTTGTCTATGGATTCTATTGTTGGAACATCTTGATTTGTTTGAGGCACTTTGTTCCCTTGGTTTTTCATGTTACTTGTGTGTCTTCTCATCTTGTGGTATGGAACTGAGGCAGTATAGATTGTACCCTGTAGTCTTATAGTGTCCCTGAAAGCTTCCAGTATGGTAGTTTCCCTGAAGGCTTCTCCACTTGGAAGGGGGAGATCAATATTAATAACACCTAATGCAAACGATATAACACCTTAAACCAAATGGCTCCTATTAAGGCATTTACAGTTTTGTCACAATAGACAGAAATGATGTGTTCAATTATTGTCTACAATGTAAACAGTCAGTTTGCTAAGAGGGTTTACCATTTCAAATGATGGACAATGAGGGAAAAGAAGTAGTGTAAGATGTGATGCTTATGAGGGAGAGGTAGAGAAGATAGAGGTAAAAATTTATAGTAAGAGCGAGGGAGGAATTAATAGAGGTTGGTTGTTAGTATGAGAGAAGTGAGAAAGAGAATCTAGGGAGACAGGGAGGTGAGAAAAAAATATGTACAGATTTTTTTAAAAAAGTAAATATATAAGAATACACAACAAAACTGTCATATACTATTCAGACATCCCATTCCTCAATAAACTGATGCATGAAAAATATTTGGATTAAAAAATGGTAGAGGTGTGAGAGAGAGGGCAAAAAAATTTTTAAAGGGAGGAAAGTCTCAATGTAAAATTGAATGATTGCTTCTGTTAGCTTTCAAAAATTTTCTCAGCTTCCCTTCTCCACTGATAGGTGGGGTTGGCTGAAGTTTGATGTTAGTGCCAATTCTGTGGGTGCCGAACCAGTTGGGTGGGTGAGCTGATAGCAAGATGCCCTCACACCCTCTTACAGTCTTCCCACTCATTGTAGCTGCTCCCTTTCATCCCTGCACACTTCAGGATTCACTGGGCTGGAGAAAGCCCAGTGTTATCCAGTTTCTTCAACTTCTGCTTCCCCCAGGGTACTCCCCCTAGTCTCCAGCTTTCCACAGGCTTGCCAGACCCAGACTGGCACACGCAGCCCCAGCTGCAATTTGATGGACCTGAGCTTCAGCTTCCCCAGGCCCTGTCTTGCTATAGTCCCAAGATCTTAATGCCCCTTCAATTTGCAGAGAGACCACCAGGGATGCACTCACACATAGGAGCGACCCTGCAAGGAGGCAGCCAGATACCACAGTAAGCAGAAAGACCTCAGGTACAACCAGACCTGCAGGCACCCCAATATATCTCTAGGCCCTGGTCTGAGTCCCCAGACTTTCGTGGCCACGCCCCAGAGATAGTGGCAACTGCAGCAGAAAACCTATAGGCCCTGGCTGTTGTCTCAAGGTGGTGGCAGCTGGGTGTAACCAAACCTGAGGGACTGAGATAATGGACTTCCAGGCAACAGAGGGCAGCAGGCGATCCACTGGTGGTCTGTGAGCAGTCTGCGGGCTAAGGAATTTGATTGGTAGGTGGACATTGGGCAGTGTGAGATGGATAGGTGAAAGGCAGGCAATGGGCAGGCAAAAGTTGGGCAAATGGGCTAATGGTGAATGATAAGTGGTGGTCAGTGAGTGATCCACACTCAAAAGGCAGGCAATATGTTGACAGATAGCAGGTGGCAGACAAATGGGGTAAATAGAAGGGGACTGGTGGACAGCGACAACCGCCTTGCTTGAATCCTGAGTTATGGAGCAAAAAGGAATGCAGCCTACCTCTAGTCCGACATCTTGGATCCCCACGGTTTTTATTCTTAATCTGGGCAGTGATTACATAGATGTGTTCACTCTGAAAATCCATCAAGTTGTGCTATTATAATTTGTACGCTTTCCATGGCTGGGCTTGCTCATACGTCTGTAGGTAGTCTGACAGACAGCTAACTTAGACTGGCTTCAGTTGGGGCAATTCAAGAGACTGGGCTCTACAACACATCTGACATGCTCTCATGATAATAGTAGAGGTGCACAAAGGGAGTTCCAATGTTAAAGTTCATTTCAAACTTCTGCTTCCATCATATCAACCACTATTCCATCGGTCAAAGTAAGTTACATGGTGGAAGCTAGTTAGAATCAAGGGGCAGTGCAGGCTGTTCCACTCTTAATGGGAGGGAAACTGCCAAATTCCATAATAAAGTCCTCAGCTGCATGGACAGTGATGCATAATCTATCACAATCTTAGAGAAAGAGAATTGAATAGTCAGTGACCAGATAATGAACACATATAATAACTGAGAGAAACACAGGGTGATTTAGGGACACAGAAGAGGGAAAGCTCCATATTTTAGCTTATATTAAAAATTATTCTTTGAGGCCTTACACCTGCCCGGAGCCTTGCTGCACTAAACTGCAGTGTGTCTGTGCCCTAGGACGTGTGGAGATGGTCCATCAGGGAAACTGCAAGTACCAGGCCTAGAAAAATGAGACAGTCTATAAGACAGAGACTGGTGCTGGGAAGCTGCTTCAGTGACGGCCCAGCTGCGGCAAGAACAGCAAGCCCAAACTCTCTTCCTGACTCCAGAGTGGGATGAACCTACAGATTTTTTTTCATCAATTACAGTGGCAGTGATAAGGACATTGATGCTGGAGATAGCAAGACCGAGAACAGTCTGGACATGCCCTCGTCCCCCATGAGAAAACAGAGCTCTTCCTATTTCAATAGAGACACTACTGAAGAGGAGTCTGAGTCCTTGAATGACTTTGACTTCCTTCACAAGGCTGAAGAAACTGCAAGATGAAGCCAAGATTACCTTCGCTTTGGCCAACCCCATGGACAAAATGCAAGTGGAGGTGGAGAAACAGAACAGGAAAAAGTCTCTGTAACTGATCTCCTGCCTCACCTACCTCATATCAGGGAGTGCTTGATGAAGAGAAGCCTGAAGCCCCCAGACCTGCGTGGTGTGACCCTGGCCAGTTGCAGGTGATAGTCAATGCCCTCCACTCCCAAACCGAAAGCTTGAATGAAGAGTTGGTGAAGTTGCTCCTCACCAAGACCAACTGCATACAGAGCAAGATGCCATGCTGGTGGACATCAAAGTCTTGACCAGACATGTTGAAGTCAGCAGAAGCACATGGCAGAGAAGATGCCTGCAAAGTGAGGAACCATCAGCCAGAGCCCAGAGGAGTTGACCTTCCTTCTGTGGTTTGAAGTGCTGTTGCTGAAAGTGGCGCAGAGTCAGACAAACTGCTGTGTCAGTCATAGATGATGTCTGAAGCTTTATGTTCTATGGATCTGCCTTTGCTTCTTAATTTATTTTAATTTTTTACTTGTGCCACTTAATATTAGGCATTTTAATAAAATATTGTTATAAAACTATACTGTACTTACACAGTCACAAATCATGGTTGATCAGAGGGTGGTTTTAACTGTATTTTTACTTGTTTAGAGGTTTTCAGTTGGAGCAGTGTTTCGCTGTAGTTTTAAGAACTGTAAATGACATTGCTACACATGCCTGCCTCCTTGTGAAGTGGTAGCTCTCCCTAATATGTACCTCAATCAGTTTTCAACATTTTGTGAATGTTGACTACTGAAGTTCATTTTCAGATGTGCTGTTAGCATTATGTTGGCTTCAGACAGTTTCTTGAAAGTTTTACGTATAAATATGTAAAAAAATTAAAACTTTGTTTAAAAAATTATGCATGGAAAAACTCATGAATAGACCTGTCCCCTTCAGGACTGTGAATTTCTTGCATCTGCTTCATTTCCACATTTCCCACAGCTCTAAGCATAAGGTCTTGCATAGAACAAGCATTTGAACATTTGTGAGACAAAATTTCATCCACAAAAGTAGTCATCTCTTTGTTCATTTTCATTTCTGCTTCCAGGAGAAGAAAGAGACCCATGTATGTAGAAAGAAATATCTTTGTATTTTACGATAATTTCAGTGAACTCATAGTTTCCATTCTTAGAATAGACACCACTCAAGTGAAGAATTGGTGGAGTTGCAGAGTAGTGATTGATGAGTGGAATCCTTCAAACTTGAAAGGGTTTTTTTTTTTAATTGTCTTCTGTTTCTTTTCAAAATTGTAGTTATATATGATGTAAAACTAATAATTTTAACCATTTTAAGCATATAGTTTATAATATTGTACAAATATCACCACCATCCATCTCCAGAACCTTTTTCATTTTCCCAAACTAAAACTGTCCCATTAAACAATTATTTCCCATTACCTCCTATTGCCAGGCCTGGGCAGCATTCACTTTACTTTCTGTCTTTATAATTGTAACTACCATAGTTATCTCATATGAATGGAATCATATGATATTTGTCTTTTGGTAACTGACTTATTTCACTAACATATTGAGTGACATAGATTTTTAATCACCCTATATTCTCCTTAGGAAATGGGCAACTAATTGATAAAACCAAATACAATACCCATGGACATTGTAACAAAACTAAGTGTTATGAACTGAAATGTGTGCCCCTGCCTCCCAAACTAATATGTTGAACCCTGAATGTTACTTTAAATGTGATTTGGAAATAGGACTTTTAGGAGGTAATTAAGATTAAATGATGGGGGCTGAAGTTGTAGCTAAGTGGTAGAGCGCCTGCCTGGCACATGTGAGGCACTGGGTTTGATCCTCAGCACCAATAAAAATAAATAAAATAAAGGTATTGTGTCCATCTACAACTAAAAAAATTTTTTAAAAGATTAAATTAGGGGCTGTGGTTGTCGCTCAGTGCTAGAGTACTTACCTAGTATGAGGCACTGGATTCAATCCTCAGCACAGTTCAGAAGTGAGCATTAAACATTATTTGTAGAATTAAGAAGTTAAAAGAAGGTAAAATATTTGATAGGTATAAGCTTAAGTGATATATAGTACATCTGTTAAAATGGAAAAAAAGTAATGGAGGGAATAGAATAATAACATATGCAGAAATATTTATCTCAAGGAGGTTTGAGCAATTTTTTATTATTGGTGCATTATTATTATACATACTAGTGGATTTTGTCATATTCATACATGCACAAACAGAAAAAATTTTAAACTTTTCTCAATAGTTATATTGGTTATGATAGTATTAGTATTGTTATTTTGAGATGGTTGGATATGTGTTGTGGGATAATATAAATGGGTAATTATGGGATATTAAAATTCTGTAATCGCATATGTTGTAGAGCATTGGGATTCCAATGTCAAAGAAAGGAAATAAAGATATAATTTAGAAAAGATTAAGCTGGGCATGGTGGCACATGCCTGTAATCCCAGCGGCTTGGGAGACTGAGGCAGGAATATCGAGAGTTCAAAGCCAGCCTCAGCAAAAGTGAGGTGCTAAGCAACTCAGTGAGATCCTATCTCTAAATAAAACACAAAATAGGGCTGGGGATGTTGCTAAGTGGTTAGCGCCCCTGCGTTTAATACTTGGTACCAAAACAGAGAGAGAGAGAGAGAGAGAGAGAGAGAGAGAGAGAGAGAGATTAAATTAAAACCCTGTAGCAAAACAAATGATCTCTATTTCTAATTCTGAACATAGTTCTTTCTCTAGACCCACCCACTAAAGCAGCATGGAAATAATGACCAATCCAGTAGCAATAAACATTCCTACTTCCAAGATTGTGTTCTTGAAATGTGATTTCCCAACTAAAAGCTATGTGAGTGTCTTAACGAAATGACTAATTCTTATGTCTGGGGAAGGAAATAAACAAGATGAACCTGGAACTTGTCATGACAGACAGCAAGAACACTACCAAAAACTAGAACTTATATAAAAAGGACTCAGGAATCAAATTGAAGAAGTTCCATTTCTCTGGTACCATTGAACATGAGCAAATACAAGTAAATATATGGGAAAGTGGGAGCTGAGTTTCTTACTGTTGGAAAATGGGTGAAAACTACAGAGAAAGGAAAGGACATAAAAATTTATGTAATGTTGGATTGGAATTTGAGATATTGATATGAATTCATTATATATACCATTATATATACAATGAGTTATATATGTATAATAATATATAGTATTATATATGTATAATGAAATCAGGATGAAAAAAGTAGAGTTGATTAACCTACACCCAACTGGGACACTTAATGTAATCTTCTTTTTAAAAATAGGATCTTGCTATATTGCACAGGCTGGCCTTGAACTTGTGATCCTTCTGTCTCAGCCCCCAAGTAGCTGGGATTAGCGTGCTCCACCATGTCTAGTGATGGTTGATGTAATTTGAATGAGATCTGTGGATTAGATGGCAGTACTGTTTAATTTCTAGATTCTGATGGATTATACTATGGCTGTACAGTGGAGCATGTCCTTGTTTTCGGAAAATATAGACTGAAATATTTAGGTTTAATGGAACTTCATGTATGCAACTTGCTCTCAAATGGCCTGGGGTGTGTGTCGGGTGGGGAAATAATAATACATAAATATACAGACAGAAAGAATTATAGATATTATGTTATAAAATGTGGACAATGGGGACTTTGGATGAAGGGCAGGAGGGAGTGATTTTGTACTATTTTTGCAACTTTACTGTAAACTTGAAATTATTTCAAAATGAAAAGTAAAAATATCACTCTCAAAGACAATTTGAGCATATGGGGAAATATTCAAGCTAAGTGAAATATGTAGATTACTAAACAAATGTGCAGTGAAATTTAATTTTGTTGAATATATACATATTTATTTAATTCAACAAAATTTTAATTTTAGAAGCATATAAAAAGTTAACAATTGTCCTCTATAGTCATGCCCATCTTAAGCAAAATGAATTTGGAGACTTATGCTGCTAGATATCAAGACATACTCTGAAGGTACAGAAATTAAGATATGAGCCGGCTTGGGAAACGCAGTGAGAGCCTATCTTTTTAAAAAAATAAGTTAAGATGGAGGTATTGGCACAATGATAGAAAAATAAATCAATGGAACAGAATAGTCAGAAATTGACCTATTTATACACTGTAATCTGATGACAAAGCTGCCACTGAAATTTGGTGGAAACAGGATTTAAGAAAAAATTGTGCTTGGTCAACTGGAAACCATATGGAAAATAAGAATCTTGTTGCCTACCTCACGTCATATGCAAAAATTAATTTGGAATCCATTTCAGACATAAACGTGAAAAATATTAAAACTATGGAAAGGGTGGTGGGCAGGGTTGGGTAGCTCAGTGGTAAAGCATTTGCCTAGCATGAGTGAGGCCCTGGGTTTGATCCCCAGAACTGGAAAACAACAACATCCAACTTTAGAAGAAAACATAGGAATTTATCTTCACAATTAGGTTAGGGTAGGGAAAGATTTATTAAATAAGACACAAAAAACACTAACAATCAAAACAAAATTTCATAAGCTGAATTTTACTAAAATTAAAAAATTCTTTAAAAATACCACTGAGTGTAAAAGAGCAAGCCACAAACTGGAAGAAGATATTTGTAATACACATTTTTGATAAGGATGTTCTTCTGTTGAATTTTTAATTTTAGTGACAATACTTTTTCTGAGAGGTTTTTGTTCTCAAATGTTTTATAATTGTCTTAGTTTTTAAATAAAATTTGTAATCCAATGGACGCACAAAACTGTGCTGAGAACAGTTTCATAAATTAATAAGTGTTAGGAAGTTGGGAGAGAGGCCCAGGTCATAGGAAGAGTGGACTGGTCATCTTTTTATAGGGTGCTGTGTGGCACTTCCATATTGAGGGAGCAGAGCCCATGCTGTGAGGTTGCACACTTATACAAATGAGTGACAGAACAAAGTCTAAGTCTGAAAATAATATTTTCTCTGAAAACAAATTTTTGGCATAGAGTTAAAAAATGTATGTCAGGGAAATTTGACTTTTTAAAGTTATTATATATAAATATATGTTATACATTTATATGTGCACACATCTGAGTTCTTCATATCCCACCAAGAAATAAAATCCTTCTGTTTGCTTTTGTTCAACTGTAAACTATACATCCTGGTGAGTCAAAGGTGGTGGTATCAGAAAATTAGAAAGGTGACAAATTGGATGAACAGAGGAAAGGAGGAGGTAGGGCAAAACAGAAACAAAAACACAATGAAATGTTCCTTGACCCCAAGGGTTCAGCAGAAGTTACAAGTTTTTTTTTTTTTCTTTTTTTACTATTTTTTAGTTGTCAATGGACCTTTATTCTACTTATTTATATGTGGTGCTGAAATTGAACCCAGTGGGTTGCAAATGCTATGCAAGCACTCTACCACTGAGCTAGAACCTCAGCCCCAGTTCCAAGTTCTTTATGAGAGTTTGTGATGTATGTTCACATACGCCAAGATGTCCAGGTGTCACTGTTTGTCTTCACTGTGCCAAAGTCCAAGATACTAATTTAGTGCAAAGGCAGTTTTTTGTTTCTTAAAAACAAAATAAAAAATTCCACTGCCCTATTTCTTTTCTCCAAAAAAGAAACACAGCCCCAAGGTGTCTGCAAGTCCCTCAGTTGTTGGTTAGTCTTGGACAAAAGTGTCCTATAAATATACAAGGTAGCAGCACCACCACCTGAGGTCTGTTCCACGGAGTTAGGCAGTGCATGGTGCAGGAAGATGGTGTTTAGTGGTAGAGTCTGTACCCTTTGCAACGTCTCCTTCATCTGGCTGGGTTGTACAGTGCTTTTTTTTTTTTTTTTTTTTTTTTTTTTTTTCAGAGTCTCAGGAAAATACTCTGAGGTGATGACCATTCAATGGATCACACAAAGGCAACGAAAATCCTAAGGTGGGGAGAGACTTTGGAGATTCTGGCAAGGAAGTCAGGGGCCAGACTGGACAGGTGACTCTCAGAGAACTCAAAGCAGGAAGATCCATGGTGCAGTAAGTGAGCTGATTAGAGCCAGTGTTGGGGACAGCAATGATTCCTTACACCTCTTGGCCTGCAGGTAAGTGATTAAGGCAACCTAGAGAGAAAGTCTGGCTCACCATATTCTCTTGGTCATGATCACAGGGCAGAGCCAGCAGCAGACAGTAATTTGTCTCTACTATCATTCTTCAGGCAATTCATTCTACCTATGAGGCCTCCAGTTGCATCTTCTGGGGGATGCTTGGTGAGGGGGCCTCCTTCAGAGAGGGAGAAGGACTAAGGAGCCAGGACATTGTTACCAGAGACAAAATGAAGTGGCATGGCAGTTGTGTCATTCTTGAGAGCCAACAGGCCTTGCCACATGATCAGGTGCTTCTTCAGAAATGACCATATCTGCAGCTCTCTGGGAAGTCAAGTGTGGAGAGGAATTTTATTTGTGGGTTGGCTGGCATTGTGTCTTACAGACTTGTTATCTTTGTCTTTAATACATTTTATTTCCTATCTTACTTCCCAGTAGCTGAGATTTTTGGTGTTGTTGACTCTCTCTCTCTAGTGGATTGTTTTCATGAATATTTATTAATTCTTGGTGTGAAATCATCTTCAGTTCAATTTTCTTCTTTCCTGTCAGATGGCATGGGTTTGATACAAAAATCTAAGCATAAAAATAAGATTTTCCCCAAACCTGACCCTTGTTTAGCACCTATTTGCTAACCTGGTTTCCAAAGACCCTGTGTGGTTGGTTCTGGGTAATCTCTTTTTTCATTTGCTCATTTATAATTTATCATTATAATGCTTCTGAGCATGGTATGATTAAGAACTCAGAAAATAAGTGTTACTCCAAAGAGGATTTATATTTACTTTGCAAAGTGCTCCATGACCAATTTTGAATGATCCTGGAGAGTCTTGGAAGGTTTGACTTCAAACTTACACAAAGCACATGCTTAGAGAAAACAACAACAAATATATATATATATATTTTTTTTTCCCTGTAGAACTTTTTTCTTAAAGTGTTGATATACTTTTTTTCCCCCCTTTTTTTCTCTCTTCCTTTCTTGTCTGCCCTTTCACTTAGGGTACAAATATTTTAAAGATTTCAATTTTATGTAGTTTCAACCTTTGAGGGGCCCAATGCTTCAAACATGCTGAAAACAGAAACCCCCAAGCAAGATTTCCAGGACCACAGATCTTTCTGGAGAAGTACTCATTAGTTCTCAAGTTCACTGTCATGTTTTCAGTTCCTCCTTCGTCTCTAGTATCTGAGGATTTCCTGTCTTTCCTGTAATCACAGCTATGTGATTTTTAATGTGTATTATTTTATACTGCATGTGTTTGTAGCAGGAATATAGATATTTTTCATTTGCTATCTTGCCAGACTTAGAAACCCTGGTATTAGTTTTATAAGCTTAAAAATGTTATTTTAAATATAAAAATGTCCATTGTTATAATGTTTTCCAATAAAGTGACTAACTAGATAAAATAAACTCTTGAAAGTTTAATAATTGCCCAGCACTTTCTCAGAAAGAGCTAATGAAGTAGCAATGCCTCCAAATGTAAACTGGCTGAAGGATTGGGCCTGGACACTTTTCTTCTCAACAAATTTCTGCTCCATCTTTGTCTTGGGTCCAGGTTCTAATTTTCTCTAAGACCTGACCCTTGTTCTGGAGCACAGCACCTACTTCCTAACTTGGGTTCTAAAGAACCTTTTTGGTTAGTTCTGGGTTATCCCTTTATTTATTTGCTCATTTAAAATTTATCATTACAATGTTTCTGAACATTGTATGATTAAGAAGTCAGAGAAGCTTACTCCCTTTCTTGGGAACAAAAGGCTACACCAAGAGAGTCACATTTGGTAAACAGCTTCAGCCTGAATTATTCATTCAATACATATTTATTGCTAACCTACTATGTGCCATGCCCTGGTCAACTGCTGAAGGTAAAGTCATAGTCCATCCTTCATGGAGATTATGATGAAATTAATCAAAACAAATTTATGAGCACCTAATAGATTCAGCTCTACTTTGAAAAAAAAAAAAAAAAGAGAGAGAGAGAGAGAGACAGGGTTCCTGGTTTCTCCTGGAGGCAGTGAAGCCACAATATTAGTTTAATAAAACAAAAAAATATGGGGTTCAGTTCAAGGACCATACTAGATAGGACAGAGCTCAAGAGGCCGTACACATGTTCCTGAGCTGTTCCTGCTGGCACACACCTGTAATGCCAGTGACTCCAGAGACTGACACAGGAGGATAACAAGAGGCCAGCCTCAGCAACTTAGGGAGATGTATCTCCAAATAAAAATAAAAAGGATGGGGATGTAGTTCAGTGATAAAGTGCCCTGGGTTCAATCACCAGTTTAAAAAAAAAAAATTCCTGAAAAAGGGGGTGTATCCAAAGATGGGTAGGATGGGGAAAGAAGGACTTTGGGGATCTCCAGGATTAGCCTCCTCCCAAACATGCAGTTTGTCTGCTCTCCTCGGACTATCCTGCTCAAATGCTGCCATCGTCCTAAGCTCAACAGAAGAATGAAAATGAATTCTATGAAAAGAATTCAGCTTTTACATCCACGCACACAGGATCAATCTTTAGCTATTATGATCAACTTTATTTCCCTTTTCTTTTCTGGTACCAGGGATTGAAACCAAAGGTGCTTAGGTTGCTTACAGCCTTGCTAAATTGCTGAGGCTGACTTGGAACCTCAGCCTCTGAAGCCACTGGGATTACAGGCATGTGCCATCACGCCCGGCTCTGATGTTCTTATAGTCGCCTTTTGTTGTGGTGGTGGTTATTGCTTTCCTTAGTTTTTGAACTAATTCCTTGACTCCAGTCATAGCCATTTTTTGATTTTAGCTAATCCTAACTGTTGTGCAAACACAATCTAATTTGAACCACGTAAAACTTTTTCAATCATCTAAAATATGCAGTTTCTCTGAGAGTTCAGTTGAAATTCCCCTCCCCAAATTGATTCTACGAATGACTGTTAAATGAACTCCAATGTTGTCCGTTCAGGGTGTGCTAGGAACCCGACTTTGTAACTCCTCTCAAGGACCCAAATTTTGAAGGGTCTCTGTACATCCCATTGGTAGGTCCCCTGCGAAAATTCAGCGGTGACAAACACAAGTGGCTGACTTCACCCAAGGACCGCCGTCTTCACGTGAGGTTTGCAAGGAACCAGAGGGGAGTGTTGAAGAGGTCGCCTGGGAAAAGGCCCTTCTGAAGGGAAGGAGCAGGGCGGGAGGGGACCCGGGGTCCACCATCTCACCGACGGCCCAGCAAAGGGCGTTCCCTCAGCCCCGCTTGTCCTCAAAGGCTTCTCAGGAGAGCGCGGGAATTCGGAGTCTGTTTACCTCTTTAGAAAAATCCACACCAGACCTCTTCCCATCGACTCGCTGCCTGTTAATCTGACAGGAAATAGTACCCTCTCCCCGAAAGCCCTCCCGCCGGGGATTTCAAACAGATCAGGAGCCACACCTCCCCGGAACCGGAAGCATTACCACTAGCGCCCCTTGCTGGTCGGCTATTTATAAGGGGCGGGGCGGCAGCGGAAACTGCAACTCCCGGAATGCAGCGCGGAGTTTCCGGTTTCCGGCGAGAGGGCCAGAGTGAGTGTTTACACCGGCGGCTCTGCGGCCGGGTTCCTTCCGCGGGACGGGTGAGGGCGCAGGGTCCCTGGTCGCGCGGGCTCGACGTGGGTCGGCTAAGTAACTGGTCCCACCGGAGAGGTGGGGTCACCACCAGACACTGTTCCTTCCTCACTACTAGCTGTCTGTGACCTTGGGCCTTTCTGAATTTTGATTCCATCATCTGTAAAATGTGGGCAATAATGCCTGCTCCAGGGAACAGTTGTGAGGATTAAGTGAGATTGGTATACAAATCTTGTTTTAAACCTGGAGGCGGATGGGTACTTTGAGGATGGATGTCTTAAGGTCGGATGGGCAGCCTTTTCCTCTGTCTTTACAGAGGCCTCTTTGAAAGCAATAATGATGGCTAAAACAAGAACTTGCCTATGAGACTCTTCCGTGTTCCGAGCTTTTGACTTAACTTCTAGGCATCTGTATGTGCCAGGCATGGGGACAGTAAAGGTGAAAAGTTGTAGTGCTTGCTTTCAAGGACTTTGAAGAGTTGTGTGTGTGTGTGTGTGTGTGTGTGTGTGTGTGCGCGCGCGCGCGCTCTTTTGCCCTGAGGAGATAGAGGATGTGGGAACAACAGGAAAAAGAAGAGTATAGAGAAGATTGTATTTGTGTTGGCTTGGTAAGAGTTTGCTAAGAGACTGAAAGGGAAGACTTGAAAAGTCAGGAAACTAGCAAAGGTGTAAGATGAGAGAGAACTTCATTTGGAATGGAGGAATAGTGAGGTGTACTTAACCTGTTGGGAGAGTGGCACAGGGCAAGGCTCTGTTGGAGAGGAAAGACATCAGGAGGCAAAATGAATAACTTTGTGAAGTTTCAGTTTATTCACGTTTGAAGCCAGTGGAGGTGTTCTAAACAGGAGAAAGACTTGATCACTTATTTATTTTAAAATCATGAGTTGTGTGGCAATGTAGATCATTCATAGAGAAAGACAAAAAAAAGGCAGGGAACTTGATATAAAACTGTTGTAAATAAAGCAAGAGGTGAAGGAAAAAATTAGAAATAAGCAATGCATAGGAGGAAGAGGATTGGATAATCTCACTTGAACCTCACAACATTCCTATTAGATTGGATGGTATTTTATGTCCACTTTAAAGATGAAGAAACTGAGGCCTGGAGAACTGAAGTTCTTTGCTGTCCATCACAGGATGAATAAAGGGAGGGCCACGTATTCTAGTTCTGGCTTCCTGATGTTCCATCTTGTGCTTCTTCAGCAGTGTCACATTGAATTGTCTGTCATCCAACCCTTTGGTGGGTGGAAGTGGAGTAGGATGGTGGTCTGTCTTTCAGCTACTAAGGTTTTATTCTTTTTCAGGGAGAAAGAGAGAGCGCGAAAGAGAGAGGATGTCTCTCTCAGACTGGCATCTGGCAGTGAAGCTGGCTGACCAGCCACTTGCCCCAAAGTCTATTCTTCGGTTGCCAGAGACAGAACTTGGAGAGTACTCACTAGGGGGATATAGTATTTCATTTCTGAAGCAGCTTATTGCTGGCAAACTCCAGGAGTCTGTTCCAGACCCTGAGCTGATTGGTGAGTCTCTGTGGACTGGGCTTGGACTGTTGCTCTGATCTCTTATGTGGAGAGGATACTTCTAGAATTACCAGAGTGAATTAAAGGCTTAGGATTTGTTGCCTCATAATGTTAACACTTCAGAGATGTGAGTGTTAGGTGAGGAGAAACAAATCATAATAGAACTCTTGCTTGCCATTTCAGTCATGTATTATACTGAACTACTTCATCACATAATTCCTAAACTATATTATTGAGTTCTTTCTCTAAAAGCACAAAAATTTGGGGTAGGCCAAGGAAGGAGTTGTTGATCTGGGAAGGCTCCTCAATGTATCCCTTAAATCTTAAGAAATGATTAGAAGAATTTTTGTTTGGCTTATTGATTAGAGGGAAGACAGAAAATAAAGAAATGAAGATAATACGGACTTTTCAAGTGGAGAAAGGAGGACTTTAAGTATAATTAAATTATGCTGTAAACGTAATTTATACTAGCTAAGGGTTTTTAACTGGGTATTTTCTGTCTCATTTGGATTGGGTTTATCCTTTTTTGTTTCTACTCATTTTAATGGAGCAGTTTCCACAATGTTAATTAAGTTCTAGAGCTCTTCTATGGTTGGATTCTGTATAATTCCATCTTGTGGGTTTGTACTTGCTAACGATTGTTGTTAAAATGTGTTTCTTTTGTTTTTGGTACTGAGGATTGAACTAGGGGTGTTTTACCACTGAGCTACTTTTTATTTATTTTGAAATTTTGAGACAGGATCTCACTAAGTTGCTAAGTCTGGCCTCGAACTTGGCAATCATCCTACCTTAGCCTTCTGAGTCTCTGAAATTACAGTGTAGGCCACCATACTGGGCTAAAATGTATTTCTTTAAAAAAAATTTTTTTTTTAAAGTAGATATCATTCTCCAGCTTTCTGTCCAACCAAAATAAGGTTCTCAGGGAACAAAAACTATTTAAATTGTTTTGAGGAACAAAATATAAATGAACAGTTCTTATTTTTTAGATCTGATCTACTGTGGCCGGAAGCTAAAAGATGACCAGACTCTTGACTTCTATGGCATTCAACCTGGGTCCACCGTTCATGTTCTGCGAAAATCCTGGCCTGAGCCTGATCAGAAACCAGGTGAGTGAGTGTTGGCCTTTAGTCAGACCAGCAGAGCTTCTGTAATATCTTCAAGGGAAGGGATTGTGTTTTCTTGAGGCATGGGCCTGGATGGAACAAAGAGGCAGTGTTGAAAGGGGATATCTTTATTACTTGCTTGATTATACCACACTGATAAACATAAGTCAATTGCCCATGGCAGGAGATTTAATTCTCTACTTTCTAAGTTCATTACCTGATGTTTTCTAATGGGACAGAGAGTGTGTTTCCATTTAAACTCTTTAGATTAATAGTTTATTTTTGAATGAACTTTGTTTCCTTTTCTTACTGTTGCTGTTCTCATTAGGAAAAAGCTGAAAACTTCTTGTACTCCTCTAACATTGTAGTTTGTTTTCATGTGAGCAAATGATCCTGCCAGCTGCCTACGGCAGTGATTCATTCAGTCAGCTAACAACTCCTGCCATACTGGTAATTTATTTTCCAGAAAATATTCCAACAACATTAAAGTCACTCTTGGAGAAAATATACTAAACCTGTAAAGTTTCTGATTTATTAATAGAAGGTGTTACTTGGAATTCATAATTTAAATTTTACATTTGTGTTTTAAAAGCTTCAAGGATAAAGGTAAGCTATGTAAAAATTGTCAATTTGATATATTTTTGTGATGTTCATGTTTGTTGTCACTAGTTATCAGTCTGAAATTTATCCTCTTTTCAGTTCTAAACATAAAGGACAAAAACATCTTCTTTTGTACCCAGATGGAAGTGAGAAAGAAAAACCAGCCCCTGACATCCAAGGGCTGACCTGGAACTCACAAGCAGGAGTCCTTTCATAGAATGTGAACAAATGCACAGGTCACCAGGTTTAGACAGGGACATTCTGAGATCATCATGGATCAAGACAAAAACAAGATCCCTATCATTTCTGAGCAGAGACCAAAACCTGTACATTATCCAAACCACAAAAGTGACCATGTATCCGTCTATCCTGGCTAATGAGAATGACTATTGCTTCCTTACCAGTAACTCCAGTATTTTTGCCTTCCTTCTCAATAAGGGTCATTAAAAGACCCAAACATGCTGGGTGCAGTGGTGCACGCCTGTAATCCCAGTGACTCAGGAGGCTGAGGCAGGAGGATTGAGAGTTCAAAGCCAGCCTCAGCAAAAGCAAGGCACTAAACAACTCAGTGAGACCCTGTCTCTAAATAAAATGTAAAAAATGGCTGGGACGAGGTTCAGTGGTTAAAACCTCTAGGTTCAATCCCCCGTACCCACCCCCAGTCATGAAATTGCCCCCACTTCCTGAAAGCTTTCAATTCAGAGCAAAATCCATCTTTCCCATATTTACCCAGCAAAAGCTTAAATCTTCCACCACCCCACCCTGTACTGAGGGTTGAACCTAGAGGTGCTTTGCCACTGAGCTTCATCCCCAACCCTTTTTATTTTATGACAGGGTCTTACTAAGTTGCCAAGACTGGCCTCAAACCTGTAATCTTGTCTCATCCTTCCAAGTAGCTGGGATTACAAGTGTGTGCCATTGCACCTGACTTCAAATCTTAAATCCTGTATGTCATTTCTAATATCCTCTTGTTGAGACACCTTGCAGTTCTCTCTAGTTTGCGTTCTCCTCTGTGTATTGAGCACTAAACCCATCTTGTTCAAATGCAAGTGTTCTCCTGTATTTAGGTTCCTATTCTTTTGTTAGAGGGAATTAACAAAAGGAAAGGAACATTTATGGCTTCTGTGAGCTAGGTTTTTTCCCTTTGATTTCTCACTTAATCATGACAGTGGGCTTTCAGGGTAGGTAACATTAGCATTTTATAGATGAAGGAAAGGGGTTGGAAAGGTATTTATTCAAGGTCACTTAGAAATGAATGCAAGAGTCCAGCACAGTGGCTTATGCCTGTATCCTAGCTATTCAGGAAGCTAAGGCAGAAGGATTACAAGTTTGAGGGTAGCCTCAGCAACTTAATAAGAGCATGTTTCAAAAAATAAAAAGAACTAGTGATGTAGCTCAGTGGTAAAGCACCCCTGGGCTCAATCCCTGGTGCCAAAAATACAAAACAAAAAGCATAATGCTAGAGCTGATAGGGACCTAGCTTTTGGAGGTTCAAGAGCCCATATGCTTTCCAATAGGCTGGCTGCCTCCCACCCTCAAAGGGTACAGAGATGCCCATTATTCTTAGCTCATTGCTAGCTTAGGATATTTAGAGTCCATTTCCTTCTAACTTCTGCCTGGAGATTTATTTTTTAAGCAAATGGACTTTTTTTGTGTGTGTGTGTGTGGTACTGGGGATCGAACTCAGGGCCTTGTGCTTGTGAGGCAAGCACTCTACCAGCTGAGCTAAGCAAATGGACTTTTTATTGGGAGGTGAAACCATGTGCCATGGTGTACACCTGTAATCCCAGCAGCTCATGAGGCTGAGGCAGGATGATCATGAGTTCAAAGCCAGCCTCAGCAAAAGTGAGGCATGAAGCAACTCAGACCCTGTCTCTAAATAAAATACAAAATAAGACTGGGGATGTGGCTCAGTGGTCAAGTGTCCCCAAGTTCAATCCCTGATACCCCCAAAAAAAAATTTTATTGGGAGGTGAAAATAAACTTTTCAATCTGAAAAGAAATGGTTTTGTGACAATACTTTAGTTTCTCCTCTGGCACTCTTCTTCCAACGGAAGTACATTCTTCTCCCACTGGATGAGAGCCTTTAGGAAGAAAATTGACTTGTTTGTCCTTTCCTACCTGGAGCCCTTTAGTGGTTCTCCATGGTGTGTTATAAAGTCTCAGAATTTCACTTTAGCCTGCTATTTGAGCATGGATGTGTACCCTGAGCTCCAGACACAAAAAAATGACTGACTGTTCCTTCAGAGCACCACATTCTTATTCTCCCATGTCTTTGCACATGTTCTCACTTAGGCTTGGAAGAACTTCTTCCCTAGGAAACATCTGTTCTACTTTAAGTGCCCCTCTCAGATCTTCTCTGGGTTCTGGCCCTGTCTCTCAGTGATGGCCCTTGCTTACATACATATCTCTGCTGAGGCCATCAGTGTGGTTTTTTATAATTGTGTGTGTGTATATTTGATCTAGTCTAATTTCTCCTACTGCCCCAAGAATTCCTTTGTTGGCAAAGATTCTTATTTTCTGCTTCCTGTGACTTGCCCAAAACCAGGCACAGGGTACTTGCCCAGTACTTGTTTGTTAAATGAGTAAGTTAGATAACTTATTTGAGATGAGTATGTTTCGAAAGAGTCAGCCCTCGTTATTAGACTATTGATGAGAACATGACTGCTACATTGCATCCGGGGGTACTGCTACATTGCATCACTTTTCCTTGGTAGTGTGGCCTTAAAGTCAGATGGTATAGTCTATACAAACGCATAAACACAAGTAGCAGTCCTTAGTGAGGATTACCACACTTTAAGAAGTATGACCCAGGATGAATTTTCTATCTACCTAATCTCCCTGCTCATACCCATATATGAAATGGACTAAGGCCCTTTATGGTAACCACAGGTAGCTGAGGTTATTACAAAACTTTCCCATATATGTGAATCAGTGTCTAAAGATCAAAGAGGAGTTTTGGGCCTTACTGTTGGGCATGTGATGGAAAGTTTGTTAAGAGCCTTGGGATCAGTGTGTTTTCTTGGTTCTCCTTTTTTTTTTTTTTTTTTTAAAGATTGAAAATAATATTACAGAAACCTGGAAGAATACCAAGGAGAAAACAGTTACCCCTTGAACCTGTTACCTTATCTGAATGCTCTTCTTCCTCTTGTCCCCTCCAGCTTTGGACCCTATGTACACTGACACTTGTTACATAGTTTTACCAGAGTTCAAATACAGCTCTGTGTTCTGTTTCATTCTGTTAACATACTGTGTTAGCATAGCACTGTATTGTTAAGATGGTTTGCAGAGCACTTATTTAAATCCTTGCATAAGTGTCTCCTGAGTTGATTATACCTTCCTCCTTGTCAAATGTAAGAAGTCTAGAATTCCTGTGGTGAGTTGTTGATCAGAGCACTCTTTCATGTGGTAAGATTCCCGTTGGCCTGAACTCAAATTTGTTTATCTACTAAAAATACTTAAAGGAGAGTGCAATTTTTCATATCTGTGGCACAAATGGGTCTGAGTGAATTCTCACATTCTTAGAGAGTGATGAGGGAAGGGAATGTGTTGACCAGGTTGCAGCTGGGCACTTGCTCAAATGATGTTGTTATGTCTGTGGCAAGGAAAGGGCCTGGACTGTAGGGTAACTGTGAGTGTCTTGTCCTCCAGAACCTGTGGACAAAGTGGCTGCCCTGAGGGAGTTCCGCGTGCTGCATACTGCCTTGCACAGCAGCTCCTCCTACAGGGAGGCGGTGAGTGTGAGCTGGGACTGCAGGAGAGGGTGTAAACGCTAGTGCTGGTGGTGGAGAGTGGGAGCCGGGAGCCCCGTTGCCACAGCAACCAAGAGTTCCTCTGGGAGTTTTTGCCTTGTCTGTGGGCCTCAGTAGAGCTCTATCTTTTCCCAGAGAGCCTTTCTTAGCAAGGTGTTGGTTGGTGTTGATTCCCTCTAATGATAATGATATAATCTCTCATCATACTGGCCTCATGGAATGAACATGACAGCAACCAAAGGATCTACACAGTTTCTGCTGGGCTTCATTCTTTGGCTTTGGCTGAACTGCCTGCCTACCACCCCTTAACAAGGATTTCCCCACTGGTGAATGGGCTGATGCCTTTCTATAGGAAAGTTGACAGGAAAATTAATACAGCTGTGAACTTCCCAATATATATGAATATGAAATAGTAATTGTAAGGAGATTTAAAAAGGCTTTTGGGACCTTGTTATTGGGCTTGTAATGAGACCTTTCATTTTGTAAGTATTAGAACTATGGTGGGGGAAAGAATCACAGAGATTAGGGGTTTACTTGCCCTTTTTTTTTTAATTCTTTGTTTCCTTTCCAGTAAGCCACAATCTCAGAGCAAAAAGAAGCTCATCTATTTCCAGGGATATTGTTTCATTGTTGTGGTGTATATGCAAGCACATAGAGGGAGGAAGTCTTTGAGCAGAATGTGGGCATTTGATGAGTGTATGGAGCTAGTTGGAATGCTTAGTCCTCCCTGTTTCTCCTGCAGGTCTTTAAGATGCTCGGCAACAAAGAGTCTTTGGATCAAATCATTGTGGCCACCCCAGGCCTCAGCAGTGACCCCATTGCTCTGGGTAAGTGCAGGAAAGGATTTGAGGAAATAGGAGTTGTTGGAAAAGGAGAAAGCCATGACCCTAAAGTGATTCTGACCATCTTTTAAAGACTCACTGGTCTTGCGGATAGAAGGAAAGTGATCAAAATGTGTTTTACATACTCATCCCCTAAGAGTTCTCAGTCCTCCAGAGTGATAATAGCCTAAGTAGCATCACAGATGAGGGTGTGAGCATGCCAAATGAGGGCTACAGTTAGCCTGAATCACCACAATCAGGGAAGACTTCCTGTACACCTTGGTGGATGAGGGAAGAACCCAGATACAGAGGAGGAAGACCAGTGTGTTAGTACTCAGTGTGTGACTGAAGCACAGTGGGGAGATGGAAGGCAGGGGAACATCCCACTGGAAGAGGAAGGAGTGTACTCAGGTACATAAGACTGCTTGGGGCTTTGTTTCTTCCCTTTCTCATGAGGGTAGGTTTGGGCTTGTGTGTTCCTGTTGAACCAGTTGTTCTGAGACTAATGCCTCTTTTCCTTCCTGGATCTGACCAGATTTCCATTCTCTGAAGTGGGTTGTGTTCTCTTTCAGGGGTTCTCCAGGACAAGGATCTCTTCTCTGTCTTTGCTGATCCTAACATGCTGGATACGTAAGTATAATCATCATATTAGAGGGTATCACATCGGTCCTCATGTGATTAGGCTAGAAACCTAATTGTTGCCCTGGTTTCTGCTCTTGGAGCCCATCCTCAGCCTGTCACTGGATCCACCTTCTAAATATGTGAGGAGGTGAAAAGGAGCAAGGGCTGCTTGGGCGTAGTAAAACTCAGTCAGGAACATGTGAAGAGTATCAGGATGAAGCAAAATTCTGTGGGATGGGGCGTTGTGTGCCTGGGACAGTTTAGATTTTGTTTGGTAGATGTTAGAGAGTCTCTGAAGGATTTAAGCCCTCTCTAAAATATCAGAGCTAGAAAAGACAGAAGAGGCCACATCCCCTTATTTTGCAAGTGTAAACGACCCTACCCAGAGAAGAGAAGGAAGTTGTCAAAGGTTGCCCAGTATAGTAACGATGGTGTCTGGGACCAGACTCTGAGTCCAGCCTATACATTTCCCATCATGCTTTTTCTGAGATGAAAGTGATGGATTTGCAATAGAGTCCAGAAACCGAGGGCCTTGCTGTCATTGATGAGGGCAGATTAGCAGAGGAACAGAGCTTCCTGACTGAAGATGCTGAAGACACAGGCGACTCCGTCATTGTGAGGGGGCACCCAGAGCTGTCATGGATGAGGGTGTTCTTTTCCTTCTTGATCACCTTTGGGTTTCTTCTTGTCCCTGTCTTAGATTGGTGCCTGCTCACCCAGCCCTGGTCAATGCCATCATCCTGGTTCTGCACTCAGTAGCAGGTAGCACCCCGATGCCAGGAGCTGACTCCTCTTCCCGAAGCATGCCCTCCAGCTCGTACCGGGATATGCCAGGTGAGCCCCTGAAGAGAGTACCATGGGCCCCTCCAGAGCCGATAATGGCCCAGGGATTTGCTTTCCTCTGCAGCTATGTATAGTGTTGGCAGAGGGCGTTCCTTGGGAACTCTCAGTTTGAGTCAGGAAGTGCATCTGTCCTGTAATTTTCCAAGGGGAGATGAAATATGAATTTGGAGTAACTTGAGCTGAGATCTGGAGCTGCGCCTGTGCCTTTCTGTTCTTCCTCCTGAA
This sequence comes from Sciurus carolinensis, assembly GCF_902686445.1. NCBI lineage: Eukaryota > Metazoa > Chordata > Mammalia > Rodentia > Sciuridae > Sciurus > Sciurus carolinensis. Next base: position 81,811,520 of record NC_062214.1, read on the forward strand.
ATCTGTTCACTCTCTTCCAGGTGGCTTCCTGTTTGAAGGGCTCTCAGATGATGAGGATGACTTTCACCCAGTAAGTGGCCCGGCTACCTGCTGTTTAGGGGAGATGGTGCTGGGAATGAGCCCCTCCCTGGGACCTGGCACTCCCAAGGCTGAGAAGTGGTCATAGGTAGGCTCTTTTGGGAGCTAAGACCATGTCATACTGTTCCTTTTTTATTTTCTTTTTGGGACCTGGGGGCTTAGGCAGTCTTCCTAGGAACCATTTCTGGAGTGGAGAGGGGTTCCTTTGGGGATTTCAGTGTCATTTCCTGATTCTGGATCCTCCCTTCTCCAGAGCACCCGATCTACACCCTCTAGCAGCACTTCCAGCTCTCGCCCAGCCTCCCTGGGGTACAGTGGAGCTGCTGGACCCCGGCCCATCACCCAGAGTGAACTGGCCACTGCCCTGGCCCTGGCCAGTACTCCAGAAAGCAGCTCTCATACGCCAACTCCTGGCACTCAGGTATGGAGAGAGGACTGGGAACATCAAGGCCATGCCCCCAAGGGAGAAGCTCCCCAGTGGTAGAATAGGTTTGCCTTTGCTGACCCAGGTTCTAGATCTGGTTTAAGCTGAACCCTGGAGCCCTGGTGGGAACTTCTTGCTATAACTCAGGTGACTTCCCCCTCACTTGCCTCTAGGGCTCAGAAGTTTGACACAGGCCTGGCTCATTCCTCCTAGTAGTTGAAAGAATCCCCCCTCATTTAATGTGCCCTTCCTCATCCCTAACTGGGACTAGTTATCACCAGCTTAAGCATTCCTGGTGATGAATTAACTCCAGCTTCCAAGGCCTTCCCTCAGAACTGAGTTATGTGCTTGGAGTCCATTTTCCTGGAGTAGAAGAAAATGGAACCTTTTCTGCTCACATAAGTAGCTTTTAGGTACCTTCATGTGGTTGTCTCATAGCAGGTGTCTGTTGGGAGGTAGTAGTTGGGTACCCCAGGAGCACTGTGGGGTGACCTGATAATAGTTTATATCTGTCATGGGGTTGAGATAGTTCTTGAGGTGACTCTGATTGATTTGTCTCTAGGGCCATTCATCAGGGACCTCACCAATGTCCTCTGGCGTCCAGTCAGGAACGCCCATCACCAATGATCTCTTCAGTCAAGCCCTCCAGCATGCCCTGCAGGCCTCTGGGCAGCCTAGCCTTCAGGTCAGTCTTCTTCATTTCCTGGCTTCCATATGGCCCTCTTGTTGCTTTAGATGCCAGGCTTTTTTCTGTGTTGTGGAGTGCTTCTCATTTGTCATGCTTTGCTCTAGGTGTGGGCATGGCAGTGTGACAGGTGATGATTGTTCTCACCAAGGACATTTGCCCCTGTGGTTTCTACTTCTGCCCCCAGTGACCGTGACCTGACTGTCCTGACTGACTAGCTTGTATAATCATGTCAGTTTTAGTCAGGCAGTCATTCATTCATTTAGTGAGCACTAGCTGATCATTGAACATATGTATACTAGGTCTGGGTCCAGATGCTGGGGCTTGGGGCATACCAGTTTTCATCCCTGCCATAATGGGACACCAGGCAGGTATGGAAGTAGGGACAAAGTGAGAAACCTAGCTGCTTGAAGTGAGGGCATAGGTTAGGCAAAATTTTTTTTAGGCAGGGGTATTTAAGCTGATTATCAAAGAATTAGCAGGTTTTGTGTTTTGGTTTTTGGCTTTTGTGGTTTTTTTGATACTGGGGATGAACCTAGGGGCGCTTAACAGCTGAGCCACTTCCCTAGTCCTTTTTATATTTTCTTTAGAGACAGGGTCTCAGTGAGTTGCTTAGGGACTTGCTAAATTGCTGATACCGGCTTTGAACTTGCAATCCTCCTGCTTCTTGCCTCCTAAGCTGCTGGAATTACAGTTGTGCGCCACTGTACCCAGCAAGAATTAGTGGTTAACCAAACGGGGAAAAGGGGTGTTTGTAGTAGGAAGGGAACAATTTCCAGTTGGAGGCAACTCCCTGTTTGAGCAGATATGTGGAGGCATATGTGACTTACTCAAAACTATGAGGCTAAAGTGCAGTATCCCAGTGTAAAAAGTCCTGAGATGGCGCTAGAGAAAGAAAGCAGAAGCCTGGGCGTGCTGGGTGTAAGGGGCCTTAAATGCCAACCTAAGGAGATTAGATTTATCCTAACAGTTACCAGGGAGGCTTGGCAGGTTTGAAGAAGAGAAAGGGTCACCCTAGCAGCCAAGTGGAAAACCCAGGGCCTCAGCATTTTATCACATGCCTTCAAGTGTGAGCTGTTAGCTTTATATCTGCTTTCTTTATTTCTCATTGTAAGCCTGTGCAGGGAATGTCATTGGAACTTATCTGGGTCCCAAAGCCATGAAGTGGTAAAGACGTGACTTTTACTACTCCACTGGCCCTCAGGGACCATGAGGGTAACAGGCATAGGACATGAGGACGACTTACTTCTCCACGCTTTCCTCTTCCCCTGTTAGATTGCCTGTTCACTTGGTTCTGCAGCTCGGCTCTTGCCCTGGCTCCACCTAGCCTATCAAAGGCCTCCAAGTTGATGTATGGGGCTTTTTTTTGTTGTTTGTTTGTTTTGTTTGTTTTTTTGGTACCAAGGATTGAACCCAGGGGCACTTAACCACTGGGCCACATCTCCAGCCCTTTGTATTTTTTGCTTTGAGATAGGGTCTTACTAAGTTGCTTAGGGCTTTTTGCTAAGTTGCTGAACTGACCTTGAACTTGCAGTCCTCTGGCATCAGCCTCTCAAGTTGATGTGTGCTTTTTAAACCCTCCACAGTCTTCCCCTGCTGGGCTCTCTGTATTTGCCTTTCTTCCCCAGTGCCTTCTTCTGCATGTGAACACACAGTTTTCCCTATGTTGTACGCTTCTTCCTGTCATTAGGTAGGGATATTAATGAAGCTATGGGAGTACTATAAGAAAAGGTGGGTGTCTTTTTTTGTAAATCCTTAGAGTAGATAAGCCCCTTTCATGAATCCAGGAACCATTGAATGAGTTATAAGCCAGGCATGGTGGTACATTCCTGTAATTCCAGCAGTTTGGGAGGCTGAGGCAGGAGGATTACAAGTTCGAGACCAGCCTCAGCAATTTAGCAAGGCCCTAGCAACTTAGTGAGACCCTACCTCAAATAGAAAATAAAAAGACCTGGGGATGTGGCTCAGTGGTTAAGTGCCCCAGGGTTCAATCCTCAGTACCAAAAAAATTAAAAATTAAAAATTTAAAAAATAAGAGTTATAAATTTTGAGTTTGTAAAAGTGAAAATTTCTGCCTGGCAAATCAAACCCAAACAACAATAACCACAAAAACTAAACAAAAGCTAACAATAAACTGAGGGGAAAGTCTAACATATCACACAGAAGGTGAACTCTTCCTGATGTATAGAGGTTCTAGAAATTAAGACTAGTAACTCCATAGAAAAATAGGCAAAAGGGATGGTGATGTAACTCAGTGGCAGAGTACTCGCCAGCACCACAAAAAAAGTGGGGGCAAATAACATGAGCAGACTATTTACTGGAAAGGAAGTACAGATAGGTCTCAAACCCATATAATTCTAGCAATCCCTTTTCTCAGAATTTATCCTGGAGATTTATGTGCATGTAGAAAATGACAGTTGTAGAGTCAGTTACTGCAGCTTTTGTGATAGGAAAAGATTGGAAACAGCCCAGTTTTGGTGTTTTAAGGACACACATGTTAGAATATTATGTGAGTATTAAAAAGTTCTCTATGTACCAACATGGAAAGATCTCCATGTTATTATGTTAAAAAATAAAAGGTGAGGGGGGAAGAAGGGCAAAGGTGGATGTAGAACAGGAATATAAGAAAAGGGTAAAAACAACTGGGCATTGCACTTGTGATCTCAGTGACATGGGAGGCTGATCCCAAGTTTGAGACCAGCTTAGGCAATTTAGTGAGATCCTGTCTCAAAGAATAAAAAGGGCTGGGGTTGTAGCTCAATGGTAGAGTGCTTGCCTAGCAATATACATTTATATTCCTTGAAGGAAATAAAATTGGTTACTTGGGGTAGGAGGGTTAGGAGTGGGGGTAAATAAGAGTAAGACTTCACTACATATGTTAAAAAACAAAACTAGTTTTAAATTTTATCCATCTTCCATTTATTTGTGTGTGTGTGTGCATGCACATATGTATACGGGAGAAAGAATTGAGACAGTAATTTGCATTTTCTCTTTTGATCCTTTTTTACTGTAAAACTTTGAATTTGTTTTCTTAACCCTCAAGCCTTTTAATGTTTCTGAAGAACCCATTCCATGGAACTTAGTATAGCAAACTTTGCTGTAGGATTCTCATCTTCTTTTCTTTCCCCTGAAAGCATAGACCTAAGTATGTCTTCATTAGCATCCCAGTTAACAGCTTTGGTCCACCCTGTCTTTCCAGAGTCAGTGGCAGCCCCAGCTGCAGCAGCTACGTGACATGGGCATCCAGGATGATGAGCTGAGCCTGCGGGCCCTTCAGGCCACTGGGGGGGACATCCAAGCAGCCCTGGAACTCATCTTTGCTGGAGGAGCCCCATGAACCCTCTGCTCCTTCTGAACCCCCAGCAAGTTACAGAGGTTGCTGCTGCTGATGGGAGATAACTTGTGAAGATGTGTCCATCTCTCTCCTCCTCAATATACCTGATGGTCAACTCTCCTGCTTTGTCCAGTACTTGACCTTTCTGGCTGATCTGAGCTAGTAGAGGCAGTGGAGCAAGCAAGGTGGTGGCCTTGGTGCTATGGCATCAGGGAGTAGGGTTGGCCCCTGGTTCTGGGCCCTGAATAGAGGATTTTAGATTCACATCATGGAATACTGTGTGATACCCTTGTTCACCTTTGGGATTGGTAGCAGTAGTTCCAAGACTCTTTGGTGTTTTGGGGTATGACAGCTGTAGGTTGTACCCAAGGCTGGAGCAGGGCTGCTGCCCAGTATTCAGGGTCATTGCTATGTGACAGCTATGGCCAGAAGAGGCTCATGCTTCTGAGATATCCATAGTCTAGGGAGTAGCTAGGTGGGTTTTCAGAGGGAGCAGGTCGGGGTGGCTTGCCTTCCACTTTACTGCTTATTAGTTAAATAATTATACTAAATAACAACCCCAACACTAACAGGGCTGAGCTTTAATATTGAAGACAGGGCACCAACCCCCCCAGCTGCTGCTCCATCTGCTGGTGCTCTTGTTCCCCTTGGCACTGAATTCCCTGTGGCACTTTCTGCAGCGTCAGATGTGTTCAGGTTGAGAAAGTGGGTTTTATGTGCTTCAAGTACTTCGTTAGGAAAAATTCCTGTGCCTTTAATGGTGTTTGGGTTCATATGAGAACTAATCGGGGTAGAAAGGTGCTCAGAGCTCTGTTCCTGCCCCAGACCTTGGCAGGTATTCCATCTGCACCATCACCATTCATGGCTATTTGACTTCTAACTTGTTTTCTCCTGGGACAAAAGTCTTAAACTTATAAAGACAATCTATTCTTTCTTTAACTGTTCCCCAGAGAATTTACCCCAAATCCTCTTTCTGCCCTAAGGAACCACGTAGAACAAGTGTGCTCTGTCTTCTTCATTTAGTTACTTAAAGAGAGTGTGGTGATTCACTTGCCCCTTTAACCTGTACTTGTTTTGGTCCCCTTTTCTCTGGATATCCTCCAGTTTGTCATTTATTCTTAAAGGGAAGCACTCAGAAGAACCCACTATTCCATATATGTCCCCAACAGCCCATTGTTCTTTGTCTCCTCCAGAAATTTGAAGCTTCTCTGCATTCCTACACAACCCTAGAATTAATGTCGAAAGGTGTTTGCCTTGGCAGAAAGATTCAATCTCTGGGCCTCCAGTGCCAGGCCTCTCTGGGTCTCATTGGTGTGCCTGAAACCCAGCTGCCTTGTGGTTGAGAGCAAAGACCAGGAAGCTTTGTCTTTGAACCCAAAGTCCTTTGCTTGTTCCTGGTGGAAACAAACTCTGGTTCTATCCTCAAGGGCTCCTGGTGGTCAAATGGGGCTGACATAGCCCTTCCTGTTCCCATGATACAGCTGCCTAGAGCTGGATTCCATTCTGTGGCAGCTTTCACTCTGACGCTAAGGCCCTTCAAAGGTACTGGGGCTCCTTAGCTTCCCAACCCCATTACTCTGTGGAGTATTTGGGTAAGCCTGCCCTATTGCCAGAACCAACCCCAGTACCAGTTACACAGCTTCCCAGAATTGAGCCGAACCCACGGTTTCCCTTTCCCTTCTTTGTCAGCTCTTTCCTCCAGAGCCTTGGCAAGTCGGCTTTGCTTCCTGTGGCCAAGTTTTAAGTAGTATATGTTGGGTCTGATAAGTGCCCCCACTGAGCCTGGGGCTTTCCAGGACCAAAGCTCCTTCCTCACCATTGTCCTTTTCACACTTTGGACAAACATTGCACTTCTGCACCAGGTAAACATAGCATCCTTGCTCTCATGGAACTGTGTCATTGGCAAGACAGACAAAACACGTTTACACTACAGCCTGATAAGACCTGGACCAGGCAAGTCCAAGTCCTATGGGGGTTTCAGTTAAAGGGAGCTCACTTAAGGTATGTGAGAGAGTGAGTGAAGCCGATTGGAAAAAGTGGTATCCAAGATGAAATCAGAAGGGTAGGGAGGAATTGAGCAGGGAGGTGTATGTGCTCAGCAGGCTGGGAGTTGGGGGAGAATATGGCTCCTGTGCCCTGTCAGGAGGGATAGCAAGGCAGGGGTCATGTAAGGAGTTTTGGCTTACCCTGAGGACAGTAGAGAGTCAGAATTTTAATCATGAGAATCAGGTTTGTGTTTTAGAAAGGTCAGTCTGGCTGCTGCAGGTAAATAGAGGGGGGAAGGAGACAGGTTTGAGGTAGGGACCCCATCAAGGACGATGAGGCAGTGATCTGCTTAGAACTGAGGGCTGGCCTGGCAGCATGCAATGGAAGAAAAGGGTGGAAACAGACTTAAGGGGTCAGAATTGATATCAGTCTTTGGAAGAGGTGAAAATACCTACGATCATCTTCATTGAACAGATGGGGACACTAAATTCAGATGGGGAGATCATCTGTCCACGGTCTCATGGTTAGAAAGTGTACAACTATGGCTGACTGTTGACTGAAGTAGGGGAGACTAGATGAGGGCTTAGATTAGGCTGAGGAGCTCTGGCTTTATCCAGGGAATGACAAAGAGCACCCCTGGAATGGCTTTAGGTAGGGCATTTGGGGACCAGATTTATATGTAAGATAGTCTGACAGCTGCATGGAGGGTGCCTTTGTGGGAAGTGAGAGGGGGGTGGGTGACCAGCTAGGATGTTTGCTGTCTCCAGATGGGACATGGTGGAGGCCTTCACTTAAACTACAGCAGGGGAGCTGGGTGGAGGGGAGGATGTGAGGTGTGAAGGACAGACTAGATCTGAGGGTGAGAAAGAGGGAGGAGGCAGAATGTGAGTGAGTAGGTGGTGGTGCAGCAGGAATAAGAAATTGGGGGTTAGGATTTAGAATGCAAGACCAATTTTGGACATGTTGAGCTTGAGGTACAGGGATATCCAGTAGACAGTTGGATGTACCTGGGCTTCCTGGTGATCAGGAAGTTTTAAGTTCAAGGCTGAATTTTCATCATGTGAAAAGGTAATTCAACTTTTCAGGGAAAGGTGGAGGAAAAAATAATAGCCACTAAGGAGTTTGACTTTTTAGGAAATGGTGAGTCGTTAGTAGGAAACATGGAAGATGGGGGGTGGGATCTGCTAATTCTAGAAGGCTAGAGCAGGAGTCACCAAAGCAGAGGGAGTGGAAGGAACTGGACAAAGAGGTCATGGTCCTCATGGTGCAGGAAGGCTGACCTTGGACTTACAAACTTGTGCCGTGGTGACCTTGAGATGACAACACAGTAAACCAGACCCAGATTGCAGGGTGGAGGACTGAATACATTAGGGGGCACTGGAGGCAACAGGCAGAGAAATCTAGAGGATCTTATTAGTGAGGGACAGGGCAATAGCTGGAGGGGAGACGGGACTGAGTGAGCATTTGCAGTTCAACAGAGGTGAAGTTGGAATTGATTGCAAGAACTTTTCTAGGAAGCTGAGGGGAAAAAAAGGGAAGAGAGACCCCAAAATAGAATATGCAAATATGCAGAGATGGGTGAATTTCTGAACAGATCCCTTCTCCTGATATAACTCAAATTTGGCTGGGCTGACATGGGCTGGGCTGGCACAGCTTGCTGGGCACATGGGCCCAGGTTCTGCTCCTCGCCTCAGCCCCATCTGGCCTGGGCCCCAAACCAAGAAAGCTCTCAGATCCTTACCCTGAGGTGGCTTCTTGTTTCCTCTGCCCCAGGCCTTGGCAGTGAATGTTGGGGATTCATTCAGGCCTCCCTCTGCCTCCCCAGACTTTCCCAACATGTTGGACCCCCTCTGGCCATGGGCTAGGGTTTAGTTCAACTCAACTGTGCCCCTGGTTCCCCTGGGCCCTGCCCTGTTTTATTCCCATAGGCTCTGCATTTGCTGGTAACAACTCTGCTTCCTCCATGTTGAGATGCCTTTTGCAGTGCCCTGGGCACTTGCCTCCCCTACCTTGGCAAAACTAGCTAACAGCAGTGCAATACAATAGTGCTCATTTATCACACACCCTCTGTGCCAAGCTTTGAGATAGGCACTTATGTGTGCCATCTCAGTTGATCCTCATAACAACCTTCAAAAGGATATGTTATCACCTCCCTGTGCAGATGAGTGCTTCTTGTTAGGAGATTTAACAGCCAGGAAATGTCTTTCCAGGCCTTTGGTGAGTATGTCAGCCATGATTCCATCAAGGAACCCACCTGGGGCCATGTGCTTGCCTGGCAAGCCAGGAAGCCACTCAGGGAACTGAAGGGGTCTGCTCACCACTCATCCTGAAGTGGCAGCTCAGATCTTGGAAGGGAATTAGGTTTCTTAGAATGACCAAACTTTAGGTCACTTTTCCACAGATGACTTAACTTCTCAGACCCTCCAAACTTCAGTTTTGTCCTATTTGACATATCCCCTCAATTTATGTAAGTGAATATTGACTGTGTGTACATCAGAGATAACAGGTGCTCAGAACTGGGCTGGGGAATATTCTAGGTGGAATCAGGATCTGGACAGCAAGACAACCCTATCTAGAGAGATAGCAGCTGGGGTAGTCCAGAAAACTAATTGCTCTTATGCAAGAAGCAGGGTCTCAATTCTCCTGGGTTCAGATTCAAACTCAAAATCTTTAACTCAGCATCCTAGAAAACTACTAATGATTGAGAATTGAACCAAAGATGACCCTGGGCTCAGAAGAACAGGATTTAGCAGCATGGTGTCTAAACCTAATAAGGTAGAGACTTCATAGGTGCTAGAATCTGGAGTAAGGAAGTCTACCTTTTCAGCTTCTGTCCTAGGTGTTGTGTGTGACCTGAGGCCTAATCTTTGGAAGGGAAGGACACAAACTGCACTGCTTAGTGAAAATTTGTTAAATGATTAACCGATCATGTCCTAGGACTCAACCAGGATTAGAGAGACTTCCAATAAAAGTCCCATGAGAGACTTATTTGGAACTGGGGTTATAGACCCTGAAGAAGAGCAGATTTAAAAGGATATGACTTCTAAATCCTTGAAGGACTGTATGCCAGGAAAGAAGTATTAGACATTGTGTGGCCTTATAGGGCAGAGGTAGGACCACTGTTTGGAGTCTTCAACCAAGAAAGAAAACTTTGTATGAGAGCTAAACAAGATGGGGCAGGGCTGCTTAGTGAGGGAGCACACCATCACTGGAAGCAGGTAAGCAGAAGCTGCGTGGCTGTCAGAAGGGCTGTGGGGAGGGGCTCCCAAGTTGGACTGGATTCCTCTGACAAGTACTTCCAATTCCAAGAACTGAGATTCTTGGATCATTACATTCATGAAAGAAAGTGAACTTTCCATGAGAAAGCACCACTCTGCATGCCTATCTCCTCATTGAAGTGAATCCTGTTGTGGGACATCTTTTACCTGATGGAGATCATTTTGAAAGCATACCGAATTCATCATAAAGAGCAGAAAGTGCAGAAGGTAGGATGAGAAAACTGTCTCTGATCTAGAGAGTAGGTAGAGCAGGAGAACTGCTGCTTTAGATCCTCTTTCTCATTTTGTAAGCAAACTGAGGCCTGGCCTGGGGCAGGGAATTGCCTAAGAATCAGTGGCCAAGCCAGGACTTGACCTTTGGCCTCCCAGCCTCATCTAGTCAGGAGATGTTGTTTGGATTCCACATGACTTTCATGGGATTCTTCTCTGCCCTCAGGCCTCAGACACTGAGAACAGAGGCTCAGAGATGAATTTAGGGCGTGAGAATGAGGTGGAGGGAGGAGTTTGTCTCTAGGAAGCTTGTGAGTGTATACACGGTCTCCAAGTTTTGGCTGTTCCAGAGTGGACACCAGGTGGCGCTCCCACCACAAGCCAAGTGTCATCTGTGTTGGCTGAGTTTTGGCTAAGGGTACTGCGCTATCCCCAACCTGTCATGTTTTAGGTAATCTGAGTGTTCTAATGGAAAGAGAAGAGTCTGTCTTTTCTCTGCCAACCCCCTGTCCTCACTGAATATCCCTCTGTGGACTTTTACTTATTTTCTCATTGAACTTGACTGGCCTGACCCAGATCTTAGCAATTTTAGAGTAGGGGCAATCAAATTAAAATGCACCTAGAATGACTAGGACAGAGAACATAGATGAAGGAATGGGTTGCCCCTGGGAAGTGTAGACCCTTGAGGCTAAGCAAGCTAGTGGCACTTGTGAGAAGCTCTCTTTTCGTGGGGGCTGAGTAAATGCCTGGGAGATGATAGGCTCTTTGCTGACTTAGGAGAAGGAAGCAGGTACTTAAGGGGAACATGTTGGCAGGGGTTGGCTGGTGGGCAGAGTGCTTGGGGTAAAGTGTGACCCTAGGGCCTGAAGGGGGTTTCTCTACTTTCCTTGCTGGGCCTACCCTAAACCCCCATGCAATCTTCCAAGAGCTAGGTCAGGGACATTGGTATCCTCTTTAACTCTTGAAATATTTGTCAATATTTAAAACTAATGGTTTCAATAAAGACTGAATTTTCAGCTTCTCTTGAAAAATCAGAGATCACCTGTCACTTCTGGGTATACTTCTCTTTGGTTCCCATGACATGGAGTTGAATAAAAACTACCCTGTAAACACAGTTCCCCAGGCCCCAGCCCACTGGCTTCATTCATTCTCATGACCTGTCTGGTCTCTTTGTTCCCCTGCAATGGGGAGAGGGTCATGGTGGGCATTAGTAACTGTTGCTGTTGTTAGTAGCAGGCCTGGGTGTCCACTAAGCTCTGAAGCCTCACATCAGGGGTAGGATACAGCATTTAGGGATTGATGGAGGCTGAATACCTTCTGAACGCTATTAATAATCCCAGGAATCAGGATTCTTGGATCATTGTATCCATGAAAGAAGGTGAGCAGTTTGTGGGTGACCACACCTGTGCATGTGTTATCTCACTGAATCCTTATACCTCCCACCAGCTTGTTCAGGGTGGGTCACTCCTGCAAAGGTTGTGTGCAGCCACGGAATTAAGGTTGAGGAAGGGTCAGAGGAAGCTCAGGGAATGGGGAAATAAACCAAATTTAGTCATGAAAGGTGAGAGACTCTGGTTAGAATATTGGAGTGTATGCTCAGGGCTTCTGCTGCTTTGGGGTCATGAAGCTCAGGTCTATATGTGTCCATTTCCTTTCCCAAGGTCCACTTCTTGGATTTGGCTGTGCCTCTGCTGCCCACAGGACTCAGGAAGCAACTTCTGTTTTTCTCCTTTTCTCCTACATCCTTTCTCAGTCCCTTCTTCCCTTGCCTGGATTATGGAGTCGTGGGAAGGGAAGGACAGGAATATGCCTCCCCTTCAGATCTGTCAGTATCTACATCTGTTGCTTCTTCTGCTGGTCCATCTCCCATCATTGACTGTGAGTAGGGGTTGTGCCCCTTTCTCACTTCAGGCCCAAGAGTCAGCCTTGGCCTCCAAAGAAGCATGCAGACCCTTGTCATCATTTGTGCCATTCTGAATTGATTTCCCTGTGCTGCTGGAAGGCAGTAAAGTCTGTGCCCAAACACTGGTGCTAGTACCTATTGTTCCATCAATTAGTTGCCTTTCCCTTCATAGTTATTGCATCAAATCACAGACTCAGTTCTCATCTCCCTTAGTTGCCTGCCCAGAAGTGGGCTGCCATCTGGTCCTGCCCTTTATCCCCAGGTTGACTGGCTTGGGGTGAAGATAGTCTTCATTACTACTCCCTCTCACCCCAACCCCAGTCTAAAAAATGTACCTGGGCATTTACCCCAGTTTCCATCTGCTGCCTTGTTGCTTGGAAGGCTCAGCTTAGTCTGTGGTCCTTCTGATCAGTAATTGGTGACCTGGGCCCCGTCTGTGTCCTTCTGAGGATCATATGGACCTAGACAGCAGTCACAGACAGGAGGCAGCAGTACAAAGGCATGTCACACTGGGAAGTTAGGGGTGTGGGCCCTAGAGAGAATATCCGAGTTTCAATCCCCACTCTACCTCTAGCCAGCCAAGTGCTCCTGAGCACATCACATTTCCTTTCTGTGCCTTAATTTCCTTGTTTGTGAAGGAGGTGAATATTAGCACCCATCTCCTAGGATTGCAAAAGTTAAAATGAGGCTATGAAATGTGCACTGCACTTAGTAACTACAATGTTAGCAATTGTTACTGGAATCTGAAAACCTGGGTTTCCATCTTGATTCCATCATTTACTGATTGATTTTGGACAGGACCTGTCCCTCTTTTTGTCTCACTTTCTTCTCTAGAATGGAATTATGCTTTTTCCCTTAGGGAAAGAATGCGGGACTGGCAGGAATGATGTAGGTGGAAGTGGTTTGCACTTTGCAAGTTACTATGCCTGTGGGTAAAGTTTTTATTTTGAACCTGCTTGAATTCTTAGTTCTTAAAGGCAGGGATTGGTGATTTCTTAATTTGCCTTAACTTTTTACAGAGAGAGAAGATACCAGGGGCCATCTGTCTGGCAGAGGAGGCCTTGGGCTGGACAACAAGTGTCAGTCTCAGAAGCTAGCCTAGGCCAGGTCATACTGCTGGCTTCAGGGTCACAGCCTGGGGTGCAGGTCTGGGTGCAGGCCACACATCGTAGACTCTCCACAGCCTGCCTCCCTCTGGAGCAGTGTGATTCTTGGCATCTTGAAGCTGGTAGCCCCACCCAAGGGCCCAGGAACTATCTCTGGAGGCATCTTGATTCCCTCTTCTTGGCCTGCTAGGATATCTTGGGGCTCTCAGGGAAGGAGGAGAAGGCAGGTAAAAGCAAAATGTGGAATGGCAAAGCTAAACTTCCTGGTAGCAATACTTTCCTGGCCATGGAGCAGGGCAGAGGGCTGGGGCTGGGGCCAGGGCATCCTGCCCAGTGTCTTTGTTGGTGTCTGCAGTGCATGAATTAAGCCTAAGTCTGTGAGTTCTGAAGGTCGAATCTTCATTTGCCTCTGCTGCCACCTCCTCACCCTATTTCCTGTCAGTGCAGTACACTTTGGGCTAGATCTCTGGCATGCACTGGATAAGGACTTACTGAACTGGGTGGTCTTCCTATTTGTGGTTCCCTGGGGCTCAAGTAGAGCTTATTGATCCAAACCCTTTCTGGCCTGAGGGACAGAAGAACCATTTTACAAAGGACAGGCAGGTGACTCTGAGAGGATGGGCTAATGGCAGAGCTGCCTCGGCAGCCCAGGTGACTGCAGAGAGACTGGGCCTGGACTTTCCAAGGGCATCATCATTGGGTCATCAGGTTGCCTTTGGTAGCTAAGCCCTAGACACCTTATTGGCAGAGATAAGTTGGTCCTAACCTGTCTCCCTGACAGTCTTGGGCATGTAGGATATTCCCCTTTCCACTTGGGGAAGGGGCCTTCCTAATTATATCCCCCTCTGCTCACATGGAAATGAGTTTGGATTTTCTGAGCGTACACCAGCTGGCTGGGGGGAGGCAGCCCAGAAGGCTGCTGGCTGGGGAAGGGAGGAGAGAGGAGAGGGAGGGGAGGGAGCAGGCCAAGATGAAAAATTCCCAGTGTTCTCACAGGCAGAGCAATAATGGGGCGCTGCGCACTCCCCACACATCATCAACTGCCCTCCCGCCCCCAGGGAAAAAGCATCATGCTCCTGCTGATAGGCTTAGGCAAGCCCATCCTCTGAGAACCATGACTCTTAGGCTCCAAACCTAAGCGCTGGCCAGAGTGAGGGTGTCTGGTGTTAGGCAGTCTGCGCACTCAGAGACTCAGTCCTCCAGGACTTCTAGACCAATCCTTTCATGGGGTAGGAGGAGTGGAACTGAGGCCCAGAGAGGGGATGGGGCCTGCCGCCGAAGACAGACCTCAAGTCTGTCTTGTTCGCAGTTGGGTTTTCACGGTGGAGTTGCTCCTGAGTCCGTGGGGAAGGATCCCCTGGCTGCCCGCACGACTCACGCTTGGGGCAGCAAGGGAGCGGAGAAAAGGCTGAGAGGGGCGGGGGAGGGGCGGGGTGGGGTCAGGCGTTTGACTCCGCCTCCTGGCGCTAGGTTCAGCCTGCGGCCGGGCGCTGGCTCAGTCTCGGCTGCTTGCCGCTGTCGCTCCGGGGCTGCGGGATGACGCCTCCTCCTCCCGGACGTGCCGCCCCCAGCGCACCGCGCACCCGCGTCCTCAGCCCGCCGGCTCGGTCGAGGCTCCTGCTGCGGCTGCTGCTGCCGCTCTGGGCGGCCGCCGCCTCCGCCCAAGGCCACCCGAGGAGCGGACCCCGCATCTCCGCCGGCTGGAAAGGTAGGCGGCGCCGCGCGGCCGGCGGGGCGCGGGATCGGACGCTGAGCGGGGCGGGTACGGAGTGTGCAGCACCCGGAGGTAGTGCGTGCGCGCGGCTCTGCGGGACCCGGGCTGTCCCCGCAGGGAGTGTGTGGGTCTGGGTGAGTGTATGTTAGTGTGTGTGGTGTCACGCCGGAGCAGACTGTAACGCTGCAGCAAGCGAGCGGCTGGGGCCAGAGCCCTGGCTAAGTCGCTCCAAGTCCGTAGGCAGCCCGGAGCCGCAGCGCCTGGGTGCGGGGGGAGGGTGCGGGCCCTTTCTCGGCCCCCAGCTGCTTTCGGTCCTCTAGAGCGGGGTCTTCTCCGCAGGACCCTTTTCTGTCTGGGTTCCCCATCCGGACCCCCTCCTTATGAGCTGCGGGCTCTGCAGGCGCGCAAGGCTCTGGCTGGGCCGGTGAAGGGGGCGCGGACCCGTTGCCGCCGCCGCTGCGCTCCGGCTGCGGGAACAAAGACCCCGCCGCCTGCCCCCGCCCTCGCCCGGCCCGGAGCGCGGGCCAGGCAAGGGGGTGGGCACCCTGCGGCGAGCCCGGACGAGGTGTGGTGCGGGGGCTTGGGGCACCTGGGCGCTGTCTCCGCAATGCCGGGACCGGCCGCTCCCCCCTTGCCCGCACGTGGCAGTTGTCACCACGAATCGGCTCTGGTGTGGGGGGCAGTGCCCACTGGGTGGGGCGAGCCATTGGGACCCCCCCCCCCCAGCCGGCAGATCTGGGGCAGGGGTGCAGTCTTTAGGCCACGGTGGATATGAGAACCTGGGGGAGGAGAGTCTCCCCTTAGGGCACCTCACTTTAGACCCCTGTACAATGGGACAGAAAGCTGGATAGGCGGACGTTTGAGGCTTTCTGCCTCTAGGGTCTGAGCTCCCCTCCGCTGCATTGCATATAAATGTCTCCCCGCCCCCAGGCGAACTAGCTCTGTCCCCAAATTTGGTGTCTCAGCGTCTCCCCTGTGGTGGTGGTGGTGGGACTCACAGTGGGGGGCTGGTTGGGTCTGTCCCCACCGGGAATCCTTTGATGCCTTTGACAGTTTGCAGGGTTTGCCCGAGTCTGAGCATTATCTGGGGCAGGTATTCTTAGCAGAAGGGGGAAAAAAACCACACACAAAATGAGTGTCCTGAACTGCCGCAGCAGCTGAGGGAATGCGACTCGCCCAAGGTCACTGGGCAGCATGGGAGCTCACCAGTGCAGGTGGGGGCTATGATCAAGTGCAGGACCAGTCCCGGTTTTGCCTTAGAGGGGGAGAAGGATTTAAGTGGTTCTCCAACCATAAATGAGATGCTCTGGTCTCCAGCGCTGCTACCCAGCAGAGGTGTGCCTGGTGTGAGTGGAGTAGTTTAGCTAGAGCTCTGGCAACCTTCTCATGTGAACACTTGCACACCTTCTGCTCCAGCAGGGGCTTCCTGTGCCCTCCCAGCCTCTTTACCTTGCCTCAGTCCTCTTGACTGTCTTGGATACCACAGCACATGAGCTATGTCCAGAGGGACAAATGGCCTTGACTGAGTGTTCTGGAATCTCCCCCTGCATTAAACCCCTTGCATTTGGCTCTGCTTGCCTCCGCCCCAAGTCTTCCCTTGATGTCCCCCTCCACACACTTAATGTACACCCACTTCTTAGCACATAATGCATATCTCCTCATCCTGGGCACTTAGTTTCCACCCTGAGGCTATTTAAAGCTGCTTTCAGACCTCTTACCCACTTTTCCAAGCTCCCAACCTAGCTCTGTGCCCCCCTTCCCCTGCCTGCAGATCACTGCTGTGACCACATGGGCCATGTCCTCTGCTTGGTGATGCACTATTGACCCCCACTGATCAGGGCTCGCCAGCCACCTACCAATCTAGTCCAAGGACAGCCTGTGGTCTCCTTCATCAGTGCCAGGTACCCCACTGGCCAGACAGGCCCTGCCATTCACCTGCCCACCAGGGCCACCAGCTGGTGATAGTATGCCCGGCTGACAGCTGCCTCCTGTCTCCTGTGGGGTGACACATGGCAGTCGGACAGAACTGAGTTTGGGTATGGCAAACCCAGGAGTGGAGTGAGAAGGGAACCCTTCCAGACTTGCTGTAAAACTAGAGCCCTGTCCACCAGTGGGTGGGGTATGGCACCAGGAATGACTAGATCAGAGACGGTAGTGGTTCCAGAACCATATTTCTAGAAGGCATAGATTGGGATTTTAGTTTTGGACCATGACAGGTGAAGGGACAGGTATGGAGCTTCTTTATTTTCTGCTGTTTGAACCCCTAGCTCTAGGGAAAGGTTGGAGCAGGGGGCTCTGGAAGGGTCCCAGCCTGCACTTGTTGGAAAGTTTGCTGCCTCTGCAGCCCAGTGAAGGCCTGGTGCAGAGCAGCTTGGGCCAGGGGAGAGATGTGCCAATATGGTGTCCTTGAGTTCTGCACCTATCTTTGACCCTCAGAGCTTACTAGGGCAAGATGGGCTTGGGGGATTCCCCCTCCCTAGGGTGTCACTGACACATAGTTCAGTTTAGGATGTGAATGTGTGATCCTGACCTTTCTTAAGCAGGCGCAGGAAGAGTGGATTGCAGGTGAGGGCAGGGGATTGGCAGGAGTTGGCAAGCCTGTGTATGCTGTGCACCTGTCCCCTAGTCCATCAATGGTTGGAGGAGAAGGAAAGGCTCAGAAAGGCGTTGACTTCCAGGGTCAGAGGTGAGCCAGCCTGTCCAGAGGGGGGAAACAGCCAGTCTCCAGTCTCTACCTGCCCAGCTGGTCCTGCCCTCTCTGTGGTCCAATTAAACAATAGGATGTTATTGTTGACTCGGTGGCTTCTGGGGAGCCATTATGAAGCCACTCCCCAGGGCAAGGGGTTGTTGTCACCTCTCCAGGGGATGAGGTCACACCTGGGGCTCCCCAAGCATCAGCATTTCCAGTGGAAATCCTTGCCTCCTCAGGGACTTGGATGTATTCATCACCTTCAAGGTGAACTCCCCCTGCAGAACTGCTGTGGGGGGGGCAATTCCCAGGGCAAAGGGGGAGTTTCCTAAGCTGGGAAAGATGCTTGGTGATGTCACCAGAAACTGTCTACTAGGCTCTGTGATCTCTCTGTCCTGGACAGTGAAGAATCTGAGAGCAGGTGGGGGGTGACATGGACACTGGCACAGGCCAGTGACCCTGGTATGGGCAGAGGGGAGAGGTAGGAGGGAAGGAGCTTTGTTCTGGTCTCAGCTCTGCTTTGGCTTAATTTGCTGTGTGATTCTGGGCAGGTCATTGCTTGTTTCTGTCTCACTTTCCCCAAATGCCCACAGAGGTTGGGGGAGGGGGCTTGTTAATTTCTGAGCCATATGCCTCAGAATTCCTGATTCTCTGGGATAGGAAGGGCTAGGCAGAGGCTGTGGTACCCTGTTCAACTTGTTGTAGAGTCTGAGTGGTAGAAACCTCAGGGGAGATCCTTGAGTTTTCATGTTTTTGTTTTTTTTTTTCTCTTTTTCTCTCATGGGCCAAAGGCTGAGGATTAGTTGGAGGAAGTAGCTTCTTGACTTGTGGCCTCAAGGGTAAACATATTCGTTCAGCAAATATTTTCTGCGATGAATTTTGTGCTGGTCCACAGGCTGGGGGACCTACCAATGAGAAACTTGATGAATTGATACCCTGGACACAAATCTATAGTAAGATGGAATGTAGCAGGGCCTATAATGATGGGCAACTATGGGGACTGAGAAGGTGCTTAACCCAATCTGCCCAATAAGAGGGCTTCCTGGACAACGTGGCAAGCTGAGATGGCAGGAGTAGGAGTTGGCTGGGGGAGAAAAGGGACAAGAGGATTTCGGACCCCCAAATTTGCATCTAGGACCACAGAGACAGCCACATAAGAGCCTCCAGAAGGGAGGTATGAAGTCAACCTGGGCTGGGACCTGGGGACCAGGAAGGTTTCTTACAGGAGGGGACATCTGAGCTGGGCCACTTGTCATTCCATGGCCAGCCCACCACTGAGGAAGAAGGCTGTATCATTTTGAGAAGCACTTGCCGCTTCAGTGCTTGCATTGCTGTGGCCCATAGCAGTTCCCTGATGGGAAGCTGGGGCTGGGTACAGGGACACCAGGGATTTTCCCATTGACTCCTGGCCACAAGGGATTCTCCAGGTGAGGAGGCCTGTCCCTCAGCTCTGTCTCCTTCCACTTTTCCTCTGTAGAAACTGTCCGTGCAATGGGAGCTTCCCACCCACCATCCAGGTCCTGTGTGAGGTGGGTAGACACCCTTCCTCTAATTGACTTCCTCTTCCAGGATCCTTAATTCCCTTAGTGGGAGTAGATCACTCTGAGTTGAGGGTGGGTCCTGAGAACTTGGAGGAAGCAGGGCAAGCTGAGTATCAATCTTTGAGGAGGGCTCAGCCCAAGGGACAGGGTCTGGCAGCCTGCAGATGGCGGTAATGGGAGAGAATGGCCCTGGAGTTGACAGCTGGGGCCACAGCTGACGTCTGGCCTCCACCCTCAGCTCCACATCCCTCATTTCACCCAATGCAGGGTGACTGGTTTTGTCACAAGAGACTGAGTACACTTCCCCAATTTTTTTGGCAGCTCGGGGCCTGAAAGGTTTCTGTTTCTCTTGCTTTCCTTTTATGGCCAGGCCTGACTGCCCCAGAAGCCTTCCTTCTTCCAGGAAGGAGAGAAATGGCCTTTGGCCCCAGGGGGGAGAAATGGCCTTTGACCCATGGCTTTGCCAGCTCTCCTGTCCTCAGTGAACTAGGCAGTCCAAGGAGAAAGCTAGAGGGTGGTGGACCATGCCCCTGCCTCTTCAGAGGCTTGCCCTTCCCTAGTCAGTCCAGGCCACAGGCACTATCCAATGGTATGGGGTGGTTCTCCACACCCTTTCTTCCCACCGGGCTTTGACCCTGGCTCTGCCATCTCTCTAGGAAAGCGCCTCACCTCTCTCAAGTCCCCTTTATCCCTCTGTGTCACCATTCTACCTAGAACACACAGCCACAAAGTACCACTTTCCTCAGTGCCAGATAGTGACCTGGCCTCTCCTGCCTCTACTCCATGATTCTTTCCTCACCGCTCCCTGCTCCATTCCTACCTCAGGGCTGTCCCCCTCTCCATTCCACTCACCCTTCTCTCCTCCTGTCCTGTAGAATTCAGTCAGTTCTTTCTCAGTTCCTCTGAGGAACCTTCTTGGGTGACCTCAGCCCATACAACCTGACCGTGCAGAGCTTAGGACGTCAGAAAAGAAATGTCATGTCAGCTGGGTCAACCACACAATCCTCAGATTAGGAAACTGAGGCCCAAAGATGACAGACACTGGCCCAAGGTAACCTAGCAAGCCAGACAGAGCTGGAGCCGGGACTGAGTCCTCTGCCTTAAGTCTGCTTCTTCCCCAGTTCTTGACCTTTACCCACTTGTCTATCTGCTCTTGTGCTGTCCCAGGTTTGGGGCTCCCTGTGCCCATCTCCTCCTCAGCTAGCTCAGTTGAGTTCAGACTCTTGCTCCCTCAGAGCTGTCTGTATTCAGGAGCCACATCAGCGAGGACTGTCATCTCTCCAGGACCTTAGGTTTGGACCAGCTAGATAGATGTGCCTCTTCTGGGCTTTCCTTGGGATGGCTAGGCTTAGGTCCCGAGGGCAGGTTGATCCGTGTCACAGGCTTGGGCTAATCTGGGTTTAACTGTCAGGGCAGTGTGGGATTAGGATGATCCTACTGTGCCTCCTATACCCCCTGCTTCTAATCAGGGCCATGGGCTTTGTGCCAGCACCCTGGGGGACCCCTCATTGTGGAGGGCAGCCAATCTCCGCCTCCATGCCTATATCTATGTTCAGCTCCTCTCCGGAGAAGCAAGAGGAGAAGCCCTGGGGTTGCCCTTGGGGAGCCTCTGGGTGCTTAGAGAGGTAGGCCTCCTGCCTGTGACGTAGTGAGGACCCCTGGGAGGTGAGGAGTAACCTGGAGGTGTAGCCTAGGACCTTGAGAGTAGATAAGAGTCGGAAAGGTAGGTGTGGGCTGGTGCAATCAGGGAAGGGTTCCTGGGGGAGGGGAAGGAGCCAGGTTAGAGTGAAGGACAGAGACACAGGGGACACAGGGTGGAGCAGGGCACAGCACCAGAGCCATTTGTGTTGTTTGTGTTCTAGCCCAGGGCCCTGGCCCAACCAACTGAGGAAGGAAGGTCACAACAATGAGTGTCACCTTATCAGCTGCTAGAAACCCCTTCTAAAATGCCTACTCCTCTGCCAGGGGCCTGGCCCACTCCAGCAAGGTTTCTCCATACTGTCCCAGCTGTCCCTTCTTGCCCAGCCCTGGAAATGGATGATGATGGAGCCCTAGGAGGCCTAGTCCTCATGTGCTGCAGGACCCTGCCTGTGGTCCAGGTGAAAATCCTACCAGACGGTGTGATCTGAGGAAAGATGGTGTGTGCCAGACGGTGGACGGCACAAGGTCAGGAAGGACGGAGCAGTGAGGGCTGGAGCAGTCTGGAATGCTTCCTGGAACACAGGGATTTAAGGTAGAGCTTCAGGACAGGTGAGATCCATGTGCATGAGGGAAGGGGCAAGGGCAAGCACGGGAATGAGCTGTGGCAGAGGTGCACGGAGGTGAGGTGGGCTTTGAGAGCCCTGCCCTGAGGAGTCGGTCCCTATTGGGAAGCGCAGTGGGAGCCCTGATGGATTCTTGAGCTGAGGAGCCAGGGGTGGAAGCTAGTGTTTTGACTGCAGCCTGGGTGGGAACCTTTGTAGGCATGCAGTAAATAAGGGCTGGTCAGCACGCCCTGCCCTCCACCATGCTCATCTCCAGACCACAGTGTGTTTTTCTATTGGGAGCAGAGGTCTCAGGAGGTTTATCTTCCCAATTAGTCATTTTGGTCAGTACTCAGGGCTAGGACCCATGCTGCACCCCCAGATTCCAGTTCCCTGTGGAACATACTCATGCTTGCTTATACATATTCTTCAGGGTATCAGAGGTGGAGGTCATGTAGCCTAGTAGCCTCTGGCTGGGCCCCACCCTTCTGGAAGGACCCATTTCTGGAATACAGTGTTACAAGTACAGATTCTGCAGTCAGTCTGCCTGAGTGTTGACCTCTGTTCCCCCACTTATTAGCTGTGTGATCCTGGGTAAATTACTCAGCTTCTCTGTGCCTCACTGTCCTCATCTATCATGAGGATAATAAGAGACATACCTTATACAAGTTCAATGGTGATTAAATGAGTTAATACATCTAAAAATCACTTGGAATAGTGCCTGGCACATAATAAATTCTTTGAAGGAGTTGAAGGAGGGGGTATTTTTGTCATCGACATCACACTTTCCCCTCTGGCATCTCTGGTTTCTCGTGGAATGCAGTCCTGGCAGCCTGACCCCTAGCAGCTCCCCCTAATGGGCTGTGCTGGCTGTCTGCCCTTGCACTGTCTCCCCTGCTGGTCCAGGCCAAGGCCAGGGCTGGGGAACCTTCTGTTTCACAACAGTCTTCCACCTGCCTCCCTCCCTTTACTTGGGGTGCTGTCGCCATCCTCTACCCTCTCCCTGACCCCTGCCCTGGCTCTGGGCCCAAGGGCAGGCCCTGCACCTCTGACCATTCTCTGCTTTGAAGGAACCACCAGCTGACCTTGGCTCCACTGGGGCTTTTGGAACCTGCTGGGCTGAAGAACAGGTGGAAGTTAGACAGGACCTGGTGATTGTCCTGGGCTTCCTGCTTTTCCCAGGCTTGAGCTCAGAGCCTCCTCCTCCTCCTGCAGAGCTCAGTGGCAGCCTTCACTCCCCGCCTGACCCCACTCAGTTCATCTCCCCCAAAGCTTACTTTTCACATGGCCCCTTCTTCCCAAGATTTTGCTCCAGCTAGACTCCCAGCAGCCAAGCCTGGTCCTTTGAGCACAGGGGGCAGTACAGAGAGCACCCAGCTTTTAGTGACCTGAAGGGACCTTGGTTTTTCTATCTGTAAAATGGGGATGCAGACCCTTGTCCTGCCTTCTTAGCAGGGTGTTTGGGGATTTCTTGGGCTAGTTAGTGAGGCAGATGAAGTTGTCAGCTACTGTCTCCACTTCCACAAAATGAACTCTGACTTCTCTAGCTTTCACAGTCAGGGTTTCCCAAAATGACCCATGAACTAAACCCTGACTGTCTTGTGATTTGTTCCGAGAATCATGGTGGGTCATAAAACTCAGATCTTAACAAGTATCAACCCCTCCAACTCCCATCCCCCCAAGAGAGACTGAACTGAGGAAGGCCAGGCCCTGCTTACAGTCACAGTCATCCAGGTGCCAAAGTGAACACCAGCTTTTTGGAGCCAAGGCTGAGCACAGGTCAGATGCCCTTCTCTCCCACCCACCGCTGACCTTGTTGGGCAGTGGATGCTCCCAATGCAGCCCAGCACCCAGCTTGTTGCTCCCTTGCTGATAAACAGAGGTGGGCCTCTTGTTCCTCCGTGAACTAGTACCACCTCCGTGAACTGAGGCCTCGCCACCAGCACCAGCACAGAGGCTCTGCCCTTGCCAGGCATCTGTTGGAAGCTGGCCCTTACCCACTGTTGCCAGGACCCTAATAGCAACTGTGTGTGACCTATCCTTAGCACCAGGTCAGTGCCACCCTGGAAAACAAGGCTTCTCACGCCCTCTTTCCTGGTCATATCAGGGAAGATAACGCCATGGAATGTTTGTTCCTGTGCACCTGCTGCCAGTAGAAGGGTTTTTCTTTGCCCTCTGACACAGCACCTGCGTTTCCATCATTAGTCATGCCTTTGGGTTTAAGACTTCATTGCTAAAGACCCCCTGGGAGATCAGGGCCCCACCTGGAAGGTGGGTGGGCGGGTGATTCCCTTCAATTGTCAGGTTAGTGACTTTGCACCTAACGAACAAGGAAGAGAAGGGTAGGGAGAGGGATGACGCAGGGAAGTAGAGAGAGACTAAGACAGCTTTTTTGCAAATCAGAGGCTTTCAGGAAGTCTAGGATACATGCCTGGAGAGATGCAGTGGGGTGATGGTTCCAGAAATCCTTAGTTTCCCTTGCTGTGTGCCATTGGGCCAGTGGCAGAGCCTCCTTGGCCTCTGAGCCCCCTCAGCTCAGTGACTATTTGGATTCCCTCCCTTCCACCTTGACCTGTGGGGTGTGGGATTCCTGAGGGTGGAAAAGCTGCAGGCTAATTTCTGGGATCCACGTGGCCTTTCTTTTCTCTGCCAAGTGTTCTGGTCAGGCCAGGGTACAAGGGGGCCCAGCAGTGCAAGATGGAAAAACTGTGGGTGGAGGAGCCTGACAGATGTGGCTGGGTTCCCGACCTGAGGTGGCCTGGCTTCTGCTCCTTGGCTTCCTGACTTGAGCATTTCCTGCTGAGATGCCCTCAGTCCTGCCATTCTCTCCGCCCACTTTCAAAGGGCTCCTTGAGGTGAGCACTCAAGGTTCACCAGGTCAGTGGGTCATGTTGGAAGGCTCTGCCTGCCAGACCAGACCACCATGCCTCTTTTGTGGACAAAAACCCCCTCCCTGCCCTCCCCTAAGGATGACCCCCTGTTTTACAAACAATGAGGATAGTGGGGACCAGAGTGAATATGAACAATGATGTCCCTCCAGGCAGACCTGCTATGGGACAACCCACCCTGCAGGGTCTGCAGCCGATTTGCTAATCAGTCCATTGCTGAGACAGTGGGGTATGGTAAGAGGAATCAGGCCTGATTCGTATGCATGTGTGTGTGTGTGTGTGTGTGTGTGTTACTGGGGATTGAACCCACTAGAGCTACACCCCCAGCCCTTTTTAGCTTTTATTTTGAGACACAATCTAGCTAAGTTGCTGAGGCTGGCCTTGAACCTAGAATTCTCCTGCCTCAGCCTCCTGAGTTACTGAGATTATAGGTGTGCACCGTAGTGCCCAGCTAGGCCTGATTTTTTTTAAACAGAATCAGAGCCTGCTGGCTGGGGGCTATATCTGCATGAGACCACTTCCCACTTAATCCTTATATTTGGCTGGAGCTGGGGCTGGACTTTGTAGGCCTTGCCACTGTGAGGTGGTGGGGACCAAGGGGCATGGGATCTGGCTAGGTTTGGGGCATCCTGAGTGTGCTCTTTCTCTGTCCAGCTGAGCAAGGATTGGCTCAGAATCAGATGGAGTGGGGGTGGGTTCCCTTGTGCCCAGCCTGCCTTGGGGCCATGTCCTCCCCATGTGTCCCTAGCCCCCTCCTCTGCCTGAACCCCTGGTTATTCTGGGAGCTTTTAGCTACCACTTAGTCAGCCACTAATGCGTCAGGCCGGGGAGTGAGGGGGGAGACACGGTGCCAGACGGTGCTCCTTTTAGACACAGGATGGGAAGCAGGGAGAGCCAGGAGGTGGGGGGATGCCAGAGGAAGGGGAGGCATTCCCACTCCTGGCCCTGCTCCTCAGGAGCAGGCAGCAGGGGAGACTGATGGACAGTGGGTCAGTGTGTCCTTGGGCTGCCTGCTCCTCCCCTCCCCCATCACACAGGACCCACCTTCCTGATTCTTTTCTCATTAGAACTCTGCTAGGCTGCAGCACGTGGCCTCTGTCCTCTGTACCTACCATACAATCTGCTTCTCCACCTTTGCTCAGGCTGTTTGGCCTGCCTGGAGTCCCTCCCCTCACCCCCCTTCCTGGCCCATCTAGCTTTTATTTGCCTCCCCATCCCTTTGGGTTCATACGCCAGCAAAAAATAAAGTGTTTAAGGATGCGATATTTCCTTCCTTGGCCTGGGCCTTTTTAAGGCAGTCCCCAGACTTGCTCAGCCCCTCCTAGGCAGAAACTTGAAGTCTGTCCCCTCCCCTGCCCTAGCTCTCTCATGCTGATCCAGCCGGGCCACAGATCCTGGCCATGATGGCGTGGTGCTGCCTTCACTTCCAGGCAGCCCTCCTGCCCCTGAGCCCCCAGCCCCCTCTCCTGCTGACCTGAACAAAGCTTCCTTTCATGTATTCATGGAGCTGCTGCCGCTCTGACACTTCCCCGGCACAATCAGGCCCTTTGAGGGCCTCGGGCAGTGCAGGAGCTGGGGCTGGAGCTGTGGTGGAGAATGGGCCAAGGTCTTGTCCTGGGGCCGAGCTGGTGCCATTCCCCCACCCCATTCCATACACATCACCAGGCACAGAGCCAGGAAAGGCAGGAACCTGGGGTCACAGGAGGCAATGATCCTGGTTTCCAGTTTATTCTTCTGCAAAATGGGGTGAACAGACCGTGTCTCCCCCTACCCTGGCATTGCAGCCAGTGTTTGAGGGGAACAACCTTGCAGATCCACACAGGACTGTCGCCCAGCCGCTGGCAGCCCTCTTCCTCCCTTCATGTCTTCAGCATATACTTCACGAGCAGCCCTGGACTCTTTACTGAGGCTATTTGGTTTAGAGAACTGTGGAACCTTCCTGTTGTACAACTGTCTCACCCTCAGCCTGGCTTCCCAGAGTAGGGCCAGTTCTCCCCCTCAGACCTTACCTTCCAGGCTGTGCCTCACCCATCAGTCTTGACTCCCCAGAGCAGGCTGTGTCTCCCCCATCAGACAGGACTCCTTTGTTAGGACTGCTCTCCTCCCTTTGATAACCTTGAAATTCCCAGACAAGGGCTCCCACCAGCGTCCCCTCTGGAGTCTCTTCCCATACAAGTAGAGTCATAGTTTTACATTGGCCTTGCCTGTCCCTCCAAGGTCTCAGGCTGTGGCCTTGGTGCTGGTGTGGACTAAGGGCCTGGTGGAGTTGGCCAGCACAGCCCGAGGGCTAAGGCTTCTATCCCTTGGTCCATAGCACTGTTTCTCAGGCCCCAGCCCAACATTTCCCGTGTACCTTTTCCTGGCTGCCAGGCTGACTGTGGAGGCAGTGGGAGGGGAGGTGGGGCTGCAGACTGTCTGAATCTGGGCTGGTCCATGGGGA
The DNA here is from genome assembly GCF_902686445.1 of Sciurus carolinensis. Classification (NCBI taxonomy): domain Eukaryota; kingdom Metazoa; phylum Chordata; class Mammalia; order Rodentia; family Sciuridae; genus Sciurus; species Sciurus carolinensis. Next base: position 81,838,039 of record NC_062214.1, read on the forward strand.
CATTGGCAGCTAACTCAGGCTGCAGGTGAAAGGGGAGCCGTGGAGCTGAGTCAGGAAGACTGCATGTCTTTGGGCCGCTGACCCCAGCATTCCAGTTTTACCCCATCTGGAACTAAGTCAGAGCAGGGCAGTGCTGAGATCTGCCAGCATCCTATGCTCACTCCAAGACAGCAGCACAGAACTGGGCTCTTAGCCCCTGCCCTACACACCTGGGGCTGACAGTGGGATCCAGGAGGGCTGATTCCTCTGAGCTGCTGGGTCAAGCTATTGGTAGAGTGCCCCAGGAGAGCCAGTCCAACCAGAGGGCAGTGAATTTGGCACATCTCTGTGGCCAGCCATGCTGACCTTTCCCTGAATGCTCCTGAGAACTGATACTGTCTGGATGAACCAATCTGCCCAGCCTGCTAGCATGACCTTGGCGAGGCTTGTACACCATGGGCTCTCAGTTTCCTACTCTGTACAGTGAGCCAAGCCACAGAAGAGGTACAAAATGAGAATACTCCCATTCCAGGGGTGACTTGGCCACACAGGGATACGTGTTAAGGAAAGAGAATGAAGGTGTGGGTCGTTCAGTGTGAGGTCTAGCTGTTCCTTGTCCCCGTTGAATGGAGAATCAGTGGGAATGGTTCAAATGGCAGCAAGAGGGATTTGGGGCAGACTTCAGGAAATGGCAGTTTTTTTTTCTCTCTGGAGTGGAGCTTGTCCTACTTGGGTGTCACTGCCAAACTGGCTGTCCCAGAGTTGGTTGCAGCTGAAAAAACAGTGGTCAGACCAAGTTCCTGGGTGAGGCCCGAGGCTGACCAGAGATGGGAAGATGCTAGCAGTGTCTGATTGCTGAGGGCACAGCCACAGGCTATCCCATCCCTGTAATTTAGTCCTGCAACCAGGACAACCTCAGCAATGTCACCGGAGATGAGACAGCCTCTCCCTGGAGGCGGCGGTTGCAGTTTCTTTTTTTGGGCAAAATTGTCCCGGTCAGCTCTTCTGTTGAAAGGCCCAGGCTGTTCTCTGTGAAGGTTCTCCTGTCCCAGAGTTGCTGGAGAGGGAGAACTGATCCTTATCCCCAGGAGATCTGGCATCTCAGTGGGTGAAGCCAGGCTATAGTGGGTCTTGCTACAGAATGGTGCAGGGAACAGGAGCACAGGCCCTGGTTCAGAACCTGCCACTCGACAGCTTTCATTTGCCCTTGGGATGCCTGTCCCTTGACCTCTGTTTACCCAACTGAAATGTGAGGGAGTGGATGTTATGATTCCCTTCTGTTGTGATCTAGTGTCCACTAAGCGGCAGCTGGGTGGGGTTGAACAGGGCTTCTTCAAGGAGGGCTTGAGGTTCTGAACAAAGGGATTCTGGGAAAACTGGAACTAAGAGAGATGCTTAGAAGCTCTGCTGCTCACTGGAAGGCCCAGGTGGAGGTGGCTGCTTGTTGTCTGTGGCAGCAGAGCTGATGGGCACTGGTCCTCCTGCCCCAGCCCAGCCCCAGCCCAGCCTGTATTTGGGGGATGGGTCTGTTCTCCTCAAACATTCCCAAACCCTCCCCAACTCCCCACACATAAGGTGGAGGGAGGAGCTGTCCTCCTAGGGGAGGGGCCATGACTCTGGGTGAGGACAGCCAATTGCTGGATCCTACGAGGGGACTCCTAATTTCTCCTGCTCTTGGCTCTCTGAGTTCTGTGCTCTCCCACCCCAGACCTTTTCTCTGAGGCCTCAAATGCCCTGAGCACTAGACATCAGTTGCCACACAAGTGCTGGTATGCCAGGGGTAGATCAGGGGTCCTTTTGCTAAAGCCCATCCTTAATGTTTCTATCCATTCCCTCCTTCTCAGGCCGGGCAGGGCAGGACCGGGTGGACTTTGGCCAGGCTGAGCCCCACACCGTGCTTTTCCATGAGCCAGGCAGCTCCTCCGTGTGGGTCGGTGGACGAGGCAAGGTCTACCTCTTTGACTTCCCTGAGGGCAAGAACGCCTCTGTACGAACGGTGAGCCTGGACCCCTCTCTTCCCCTTTCCTTTCCCCTTCAATACTGCCTCTTCTCTCCCCTCTGTCCCTGGGGAGGGGACTCAGGGAATGAGAACTTGGATCTTCCACTTTAATATCCACAAATGGTTTCTGGGAGAGGCTCCTTAAAGGTAGTCCAATTTGGTGTAGGAACTAACACACCTGGCCATGTGGGTAGCACTGATGGGGGAGGCTGAGATAAGTAGCTAGGCTCCAGAATCCATGACCCATTTCCTGAGGTCTTGGCTTTGGCTCCCAATGTCAGACTGAACAGCCTGTGTAATCATATATATATATATATATATATGTGTATGATTATATATATATATATATATATATATATTTTTTTTTTTTAGATATTGATGGACCTTTATTGTATTTATTTATTTATAATGTGGTACTGAGAATTGAACCCAGTGCCTCACATGTTAGGCAAGTGCTCTACCACTGAGCCATAACCCTGGCCCCAGCCTGTGTGATCTTGAGAAATCTACTTGCACTCTCCTAGCCTGGGTTGTACATCTTATCTGTAAGATGAAAATAGTGGTCACTTCATCTAGGGCTTATCCTAGGCTGCAGGACAGTATTTAGGGGCATGTTACCACTAGCAGAGTGGACTAATGCTTTTTCCCTTCCCCAGGTAAACATCGGCTCTACAAAAGGATCCTGCCTGGACAGGCAGGTGAGTGTATGTGTGTGTGTGGGGAAGGCAGCTAGCCCCCTTGGGAATGAGGGAGGAAACCTTAAGAATCTGAGGCAGTCCAGAAGTGGTGGCACATGTCTGTAATACCAGTGACTCAGGGACCAGCCTCAGCAATTTAGCAAGTTCCTAAGCAACTTAGCAAGACCCTGTTTCAAAATAAAAAAATTGGGGGCTGGGGATGTAGCTCAGTTGTTAAGCGCCTCTGGGTTTAGTCTCTAATATAAAAAACAAAAAAACAAGCAAACAAACAAAAATCACAAATATATACTCAAAATAAAAAACGCCTAGGATATAGCCCCATGGTAAGTGCCTCTGGATTAAATCTCCTAGTACCCCCACCACCAACACCACACACACATGTACACACACAAAAGAAGAAAAAAAGAAAAAAAGGTTCTGAGGAAGAAAGCATGATTCTGCCCAGGGTGCCCCAGACTGAAGGAGGAGGTTTGGGGCCATCCTAGGGACCCCAGTCTGAGTGGAAGACATGATCCCTCTCTGGAGGCCTCAGTTCTTGGTGGAGGCAGTGGGAAGTAGAGACAGAGGCACACCCCCTGGACTGTCCTGGAAGGCTGCCGCCTGTGCTGAGCACTTCTGATGTCTACTTCCCAAGACTGAGGGTCCTACTGCTAGGGCCTTCTACCAACCCAACTTCTTTCTCCTTCTCTTCCTGGAACAGGACTGTGACAACTATATCACACTCCTGGAGAGGCGGAGTGAGGGTCTGCTGGTCTGTGGCACCAATGCCCGGCGCCCCAGCTGCTGGAAGCTGGTGAGAACCTCTGCTCCCCATGCCTGAGCTCCCTCTCTCCTGGGTGGGCTTCAGCCCCTTATTGCAGAAAGGAGATGGGGAGCTTTGAGACTGGCCTTACCCAAGAGCAGAATCCCTGTGAGGGAGAGCCTTCTGGTCAAGAAACAGGTCCTCATGGGGGATAATGGCTATAAGATCATGTGGCTATCTAACCCCCTTGGTGTACCCCAGGTGAATGGCACCGTTGTAGTGCCACTTGGTGAGATGAGAGGCTATGCCCCCTTCAGCCCGGATGAGAACTCCCTCGTTCTCTTTGAAGGTGAGGCAGTGCTGCAGGGTTGTGGGGGTGGCTTGGAGGATGCTGCTACACCAGACTTGGGGAGGGATGGTCAGCTTCTTTGGCCTGGGCCCTAGGAGAAGGACTTCTGCCCTTGCCAACACCCCACCACCACCACTGTCCCTAGGGGATGAGGTGTACTCCACAATCCGGAAGCAGGAATACAATGGGAAGATCCCTCGCTTTCGTCGCATCCGGGGCGAGAGTGAATTGTACACCAGTGATACTGTCATGCAGAGTGAGTGTGGCTTCAGCTGGGCCAGGTTGGACTAGGGGATGTGGATGCCCAGGGCTGCAGATCTCCCCAGGGACCATTCAGGAAAGCAGGGTATTGGCTCAGGCCTATGCAGGCAGGGCCAAGGAGTTTGGGCTGTGGAAGCAGAGGCAGGATGGGCCTACACACTCTGGGGGCAAACACAGAGGAAGCCCAGACCCAAGTTCATCCCTCTACTGAGCTCCTGTGGGGACAGCCACCCCTCTCCTTATTAAGGCTCTTCCAATTAGGCAGAAGTGACATTGGAGCACCCAAGGACCTTCCCCTAGTCCCCAGGCATGAAGTCATTGCTCCTGGGCCGATGACATCTTATTGTAGGAGGGCAAAACAGGTGTGGGGTGGTGCTGCAGAGTCTAGGGTCCCTTGGGGTGTTGGGCCTCATGTTCTGAGTTTATTCCAGGTCTGATTTGCCCTGGGCTTGTGTAGACCCTGGGAAAGTGTGGCAGGGTTGGGGTGGGTCCCTCATGCAGGCAACCCAGCCTCACACCTGTTCACCTGTGTCCCTGGCAGACCCACAGTTCATTAAGGCCACTATCGTGCACCAAGACCAAGCCTATGATGACAAGATCTACTACTTCTTCCGGGAAGATAATCCTGACAAGAATCCCGAGGCACCTCTCAACATATCCCGTGTAGCCCAGCTGTGCAGGGTGAGTGGGTGTGTGAGGGGGGCTGAGTGGGTGAGTATGTGTCAGCACACAATAGGGGTGAGTGAGGGTGTGTGTCCCTGTGTGCACATGTGTAAGTGAGTCTGTGTGTGGGATTGTGGGAGCAAATGTGGGTGCACAGATCCTCCTGTGTCTGAGTAGGTAAAGATGGTTGAGCTCCTATGCATATGTGATGGTGTGCAGGTGTGTGAGTGACAGTGTGTTGCTGAGTGTGCTTTGCTTATATGAATAAGCCGTGCTGTGTGAGAGTCTGAGCAGATGTGTGTCTAAGCCTGTGTGTTCTATGGGGACTGAGCACCCTCTTCAGCAGTACTTCACTGTGAGCCCTGTGCCCTGGGTCAACCAGGCCTTTGACTGAGCCTGACCTGAAAACCTGCCTGCACCATCCCCTGGCAGGTCCTGACCACTTTACAGCTTGCCCTCCTCCTCCACAACCCTGGGCTGACATTCCTCATAGCATATGCCTTGGGTGTGTGGGGCAGCCAGGCAAATTCTGAGACGCTATCTCTCCCCTCTTGTCCTTCTAGGGAGACCAAGGTGGTGAAAGTTCACTGTCAGTCTCCAAGTGGAACACCTTCTTGAAAGCCATGCTTGTGTGCAGTGATGCTGTCACCAACAAGAACTTCAACCGGCTGCAGGATGTCTTCCTTCTCCCTGACCCCAACGGCCAGTGGAGGGACACCAGGGTCTATGGAGTTTTCTCCAATCCCTGGTAAATGAGTGACCTTCGTCCTGGACTGGGGCTGGCATTGGATCTGTGTCCAGTAGGGATCTGAGTATTGAGCCCTGTTGGTGTGGCCTGAGCAAGGATCACAGGCTTGAGGACAGGGCTATTGCTGGGTGTGGGGTGGGGTAGGCAGCGCATTTTATGTACTGTTGCATTTGTGAGCGTGTACACATAGTGTGTGGGCATGCACCGTATGCACACTCATGCTTGTGTGTCTTACCACGTGTGTGCTCAGAGGCCTGGGAAAGGCTGCTGAGGCCTCCCCTGGGTGCTGGGTGCTGGGTGCTATCACACCTGCTCAGGCACCGCCTGCGCTTGATAATTCACACTTCTTAATCGCTCTCATTGATGCAAAACAAGGCAGGCAAAAGTGCTGGGGAGCCAAGACCCTGCTCTGTGGTTCCTGTGTGGCGGAGCTACCAACTGGAGAGGGGATGGAGGTCTGGCCTCCTGGAGCATCAACACCCTGCATCCTGTACCCAGAGGGGCTAGAGAAGAGAATTACTCAGCCCATGTTGGGATTACTTCTGCCTTGATGTTGGGTAGAGTAGGTGGCCTCTGAATTCAGCCATGCTACAGCAGAGCATAAGGTTGTGGTTTTAGATATCAGTGGAGAAAAGTTAGGCTGAACTTCTCTTCCATCATTGCCTTTCTCCATTGATGCTTGGTAATACTGTGCCAGGCTCCACATTTAACTCCAAGGATAACCCTGACTCACAGATCAGGGGACGGTGGTTGTGGTCCACCTTGGAATGGGGCTGACCTGGATGAGTGGAGTCGGGTGGGGCCCAGGCCTATTGAGGTGTTTTCTGTGTCCCTGCAGGAATTATTCTGCTGTCTGTGTGTATTCCCTTGGTGACATTGACAAGGTCTTCCGCACTTCCTCACTTAAGGGCTACCACATGAGCCTTCCCAACCCTCGGCCTGGAAAGGTGAGCAATGACACTAGCTGTGACCCAGGTCCCAGCCCTCTCCTAAGTCCCCTCCCAGCCATCTGACTGACCCAGGCCTGCTCTCCTTAGTGCCTCCCAGACCAGCAGCCGATACCCACAGAGACCTTCCAGGTGGCTGACAGTCACCCCGAGGTGGCGCAGAGGGTGGAACCCATGGGGCCACTGAAGACACCATTATTCCACTCTAAGTACCACTACCAGAAAGTGGCTGTTCACCGCATGCAAGCCAGCCATGGGGAGACCTTCCATGTGCTTTACTTAACCACAGGTGAGGGGCTACCCTGGGACCCCCTGATTTGCTTTGTAAAAATGGATGTGAAAGGTATAAAGAATAACATAGGTAACATTTGGTTGGATCTTCACATGTGGAAGGGAATTGAGGGGCTCTAGCTATTAGGGACTAGTGTGTGGGGCTGGGGAAGATCAGGAAGGTGAGGAGGGCTTCCTGGAAGAGGCAGGGCAGAGGGAAAAGTGGGAGACATCCTAGGATGAGAGAAGAGCATACTTTGGGATTTGAGGCAGAAATGTGGCAAGTCTGAGCAGAGCCCAGGATAGCTTTGGTCCAGATGTTTTTCTCAGGAAAGAAGATGGTGGGAAGAGATATTGAAAGTCAGGAGAAGGGGCCTGGGAATTGGGCCTCCCGAGAGCCCCTGCCAGGCAGGATGGGGACTATAGAACCTCTGCCTGATTTTGATATTGTACAAGTGAGAGGACACATTCGAGAAGTTGGTAGGGCTTACTCAGAATTTAGTGCAACATGAGGAAGGAGTTCCAGGTGGGAGAGCCATGACGGAGCCTCATGGAGGACGAGGTAGCCTCCCCTCTTCCCTGGAGGCCTTCCTGGGGGAGGCTGGGTGGAATGCCCTAGGAAATGGTTCTTCCTTCTGGGAAGCTGCTGGGCATGGAGGAACCAGCCCTGAACTGGGTTTGTGGCAGCTTCCTGATCTCAGACTGTGGGCAAGTGGGGGATCCTGGGAGTGGGCTTGGAGGCCAGTGTGGACCAGGGCTGCAGGCTTTCCTCAGACTAGAAAGGGCCCTAGCACCTCCAGGGCCACTCATTTAGGCCCCAGGCACCCACCCTCAATGATTCACAGTCCCCCATGTGACTTCCTGCTGCTGTTTCACCTTGGGGCTACCCAGGCTGTGGTGGCCTAATTGAAAGCTATAAGTCCAGGGCCATTGTTTGGCTTCTGGAAGCCTCAGGGAGAGGAATTTCCCATAGGGAAGGGCCTGAGCTCTGGGTCCTGAGATTCAATCTCTTTACCCCTTCATCCATTCTGGCTGAACCCACAGGCTCTGGTCCTTGCTTTGCCTTCAGAGTACATGGGCTAGCTGTTGTGGTCAGTCAGGGGATGGCAGGGGATTGGGGAGTAGGCCTGAAGAGGTCACAGTACAAAACTGTGGAATCAGGACAGAGAAGGCCGGGCTTGATTGCACTTCCTGCAGACCTGAGCTGCCAGCACACTCAAGGATTAAGGGAGATGTCTGGTTCTCCTTGAGGGCCATGTGAGAGATACCATTTTGGAGCCTGGAGCTTTTGAAAATATTGGGGCCAGATAAAAAGTAGAATTTTTTGAATGGAGGGAGATTACTGGGAGAAATTATTGATTCTGTTCCTGAGAAGTGTACCAGGGAGCTGTTCCTGTAGCTGTTTAGAAGTAGGCAAAAGCGTGTGGGGGAGGGGGGAGGGAGGGAGGGAGAGAGAGAGAGAAAGAGAAAGAGAAAAAGAGGTAGTGACTGGGCTGAGGGTTTATTAGGTCCAAGGAGCCTCTGGCCAGAACTTAGAGTCTTCAGGTGAGAATCACAGAGGCCTAGAGAGAAACTGTCCCAGGCAGGCAATCATCTGACTGCTTTTTTTGGAGCAGGTGATGCCCTGGGAAATGGGGAGGGAAAGAGAAAGAGAAGGAGGCTATTCTAGAAACTGGGACAGCAGGTGAGGTGGGATTAGGAGGACCAGGGGTGAGGATGCCCATTAGTTCCCAACAGGTGCCAATGGAGAGTGGAGAGGGTATTGGTGTAAGAAGCAGCCTGCTTATGTGACCTTGGGGAGCCCTTATAAGGAATCTAAGGTTCTTTTCAGATCTAAGATTTTGAAAAAATTAAAATATCCCCTAAGACTAAATGCAAGGTGGAGTACTGGATTGGATCCTGGAACAAAAGAAGGACATTAGTGGAAAAACCCGTGAAATCCAAATGAAGTCTGCAGTTTAGTGAATAGTAACGCATCAATGTCAATTGCTTAGTTGTGACAAATGTGCCATTGTTATGTAAGGCAGTCACATTAGGGGAAACTGTGGGAAGGCTAGACAGGAACTCTCTGTACTATCTTTGCAACTTTTCTGGAAATCTAGCATTGTTACAAAATTAAAAATTATTTAAAGAAAATATATCCTCTAAGAGTCCAGGAGGCAGGGGAGTCTTGGAAGAAGCTGAGGGGTGGGGTTCTGATGGTTCAGGGTTCCAACTTGTTCTTTTCTGATCACCAGCTGTGTGACCCTGAACAAGTTGGTAACTTTTCTGAGCCTCTTTCCCTGACCTGTGAAGTGGGAAGAGAAGCCCATCTGGTGCGGTTGTGTAGGGGTGAAGGAGGTAGTCCATGAGCATAGGACTCCTGGTTTGTCCTTCACACCGCAGCCTCCCATGCTGCCTTGGGCACATTGGGGCCCCTCTCTGAGGAGCAGTAGGCCTCCTGGAATGATCAACCTTGGAAACTTCCAGGCTGCCCTTGGGCTTTGTGTTCCTTCCCAGTCACACTCTCCTCACCCAACCCTGCCCCAGTCCTGTGACCCTTCTCTGAGTCACAGCTTCCTACCCCTCCCCATCCTATCTCTCCTGGCACCCAACCTCAAGGGAGGCTGCCTGGTTCTGAGGTAGGGCCCCTGCCCACTGACCCTCTGCCCACTGCCCACAGACAGGGGCACCATCCACAAGGTGTGGAGTCAGGGGAGCGGGAACACAACCTCGCCTTCAACATCATGGAGATCCAGCCCTTCCGCCGTGCGGCTGCCATCCAGGCCATGTCGCTAGATGCTGACCGGGTGAGTCACCCCACCCCCACTCTGGTCCTGTGGGGCTACCTCAACAACTAACTGAGGGCAGGGCTCTTTGCATGTATTTTGCATGTCATTTTAAAGTCCCTTGGTCCTCAGGGCCTGCCAGGCCCCAGGACCCCATGGTCTGGGGGCTTAGAATTCAGCATAGTGGCCCTGTCCTAACCTGGTCTTGCTTTCTTTCCAGCGGAAGCTATATGTGAGCTCCCAGTGGGAGGTGAGCCAAGTGCCCCTGGACCTGTGTGAGGTCTATGGTGGGGGCTGCCATGGCTGCCTCATGTCCCGAGACCCCTACTGTGGCTGGGACCAGGACCACTGCGTGTCCATCTACAACTCCCAACGGTATATTGCCTGGTTTTCTTGTCCCTGGGAGAAGGTGGATATGGGAGTGGGGGCGGTGTTGAAGGGCTGCAGGAGGTATTGTGGGGCCTTTTTGTCCAGACCTTTCTCTTTGCCAGTACTGTGTTGGGAGTGAGGACAGGCCAGGGGCCAGGCTGTAGCCTCCCATCTGAGCCTCAGTTCTTCCAACTCTAGGTCGGTGCTGCAATCCATTAATCCAGTGGAGCCACACAAAGAATGTCCCAACCCAAAACCAGGTACCTGATCTAGCCTCACAGGCCACAATTCCAATGAGTGAAGTACAGTTGTGCCCCCGATTGCATTAGTCTGAGGGAGACATGAGTGTGACCTGCAGGCTCCAGGCAGATGGGGCAGGGCAGTCTGGCCAAGAGAGCCCTGTTGCTGCTTTTGAGAGGGGTGGGATGAAGGTTATGGGAGAACAGAGGAGAAAATTAGGGACTGGGTCCCCCATGTACACTTAGAAGCCTTGCCCTAGAAGCTCAGTCTGCATGGGAGGACACAGCCTTCCCTGGGATCCCTCAACCCCTCCTTAAGACTCCCCCCCCACCTCCCCAGATGAGGCCCCGCTGCAGAAGGTCTCCCTGGCCCAGAACTCTCGCTACTACCTGAGCTGCCCCATGGAATCCCGCCATGCCACCTACTCATGGCGTCATGAGGAGAACGTGGAACAGAGCTGTGAGCCTGGCCACCAGAGCCCCAACTGCATCTTGTTCATCGAGAACCTCACGGCCCGCCAGTATGGCCACTACCGCTGTGAGGCCCAGGAGGGCTCTTACCTCCGTGAGGCTCAACACTGGGAGCTGCTGCCCGAGGACCGTGCCCTGGCCGAGCAGCTGATGGGCCGTGCCCGTGCCCTGGCTGCCTCCATTTGGCTGGGGATCCTGCCCACGCTTGCTCTTAGCCTCCTGGTCCACTAGTGCCTCCGGGGGCTGGAAATGTCCCGGGCTTCTGCAGCCCAGGGATGTTGGAAAAGTCTCACACTCAGAGCCGGCTGGCCCGGAAGCTCCTTGCCTGCTATTTCTTCCAGGGGGACTGAATAACCCGATGGGGGGGCAAAAGGCCTGGAGATGTCCAGCCGCAGGCGGCTGCTGGGCCCTAGGTGGGGTGGGAACAGTGGGAGCCAGAGAACGAAGGCACTAACTGTGAAGTGGGATAGCAGTGACCCAAGACTTTATCTTCTGGAGAATATTTTTCAAAAACTCTTCGCACTTGACTAAATACAGTGATGCTCCTGGCCTGAGAGCCTGTGGGCCAGGGTGTGCGTTTGGTAAGGAAGCTGGATCCCCATTTCTGGACCTTGGGGCTGAGGCCTGAGTCCTCCTGGACTCTGTACCCAATTGCCTCCTTCCCCCACATCTGGGTGGCTGGTGTCCCTGCACAGCCAGGGCTGCCCTGCCAGGCCCTGCCCTCTGCAGCTCCGTCACAGTCTGGGTCCCACTGGACAGTCGCCTTGCATGTTTATTGAAGGATGTTTGCTTTCCGGACGGAAGGACGGAAAAAGCTCTATTTTTATGTTAGGCTTATTTCATGTATAGCTACTTCCGACTGCATCTGTATGAAAATACCAAAACTACATGCTGGGGGGGAGGGAAGGGAGGGACTGGGATGGGTGGGATGGGCACTGGTCCCAGTCTGAGGCTCCTGGGGTTGGGGTAAGAGTCCAGGGATAGGCATGGGTTCGAGGAGAGTGGCATGAGCTGGCTCTGCCCCAGGAGCCCAGCCTGAGGGCATGAGCCCCTGGTGGGGGTGGTCATGGGTGGGGGGTGAGGGAGACAGGGGAGAATGAAGGAGAAAACTGAGCCCTAGGTTCACCACATTCATTTAGAAGGAGGAGCCGGGTCCTCGGGGGAGGTTCCAGGACTCTGCCCTTGGCATTGGGGGTTGGGGGGCGGGGGGCATCCTCCCTTCCTCTCAGCCCCCTTCCCCAGGGGCTGTGCTTCCATGCTCCTAGCCTCCCACCTTCAGCTCAGGACATGTTATAACTTAGGCTAAACTGTGAAAATTCCAGTGGGGATGGCCTGGGCCAAGCTCTCCAAGTGGACGGCCATGCCCCCAGTCCATGGATTTCAGCAAAGAGCTGGGCCCTTCTCCAGCTGTGTCTGGGGCAGGGCCTGGGGCCGGTGGCCTTCCAGCTTCCGCCCTGTATCTCTTCTCAATGCACTTTAATAATGTAACATATTACTAATAAACAAGCTATTTATTTACCTGTGCCTGTTCCCTGCCTGCAAAACTGTCCTGGTTGGGATGGGGGTGGGTGGGGACTCCTGTTTCCTGCTTGGTATCTCCTGCCTGTGTGAGCACCACATGTGTCCTCACATTTCTCTTCCAGACCCTGGGAGCTGGCTCATGGAGCCTCAGCTAGTGAGAGGCAGGGATGAGATCTGCATGTACAACCCCCTGCAGCATACCGCTTGCCAAGCCTTGACCTTACAGCCCCGATGGTTCCTGCACCACATTCTGCCTTCCCAGTCTCCTGGACTGCTTCCCCTGGGAAGCCAGGCCCAGGCCAGGCTAGAAACAGCCTTAGTCCTCCCTGCCTTCAAGGGGCAGTTCTGGGAGAGATAACTGATCAAATAGGCCCCCCTGAGATACCTTCATAGAAGTGTGTATGCACTGTAGGCTGGTGGCCTCAGCTGGGTGTGGGAAAGCAGGTTTACTCCAGGTCGGGCTGCCAGGCAGGGTAGGGGTGCAGGCAAGGGCTGCGCACGGAGGGGACAGGGCCAGAGAGGGGACAGTGTGAAGGGGGTTACTGGGAGCTGCTCCATGGATGGAGGCCAGGACAAGGGTAATGGTTCTGGGATAGAGGGTGGGGACAGTGGGAGGGGGGGTGCAGAGAGGAGTCCAGATATTCCTGAGAACTTCCCTTCCTCTCTCTGCTGGGCTTTGCTCCTTTCTCTTTGTTGCCTGCTCATGATGTCGTGGGGAGCCTTTGGAGTTCGTTGGGAACCTTTCCTGAGAAGTAATAGCTGGTGGGGGTTGTGGGTGTGTGGCAGTCTTAGGACAGTTCCCCTCTCTGAGTCAGCCCAGCTTCCTGCAGAACCCAGAGGATTGAAATGGCCCCACTCACAGCATTCCTCTCCACTTTGGTCTGTTTTGGGCTCTTCTGGGCCAACCCAGAACTGAGAATTCTTCCCAGTTCTTTCCATACCCAACCTTCCCAGGGTGACCAAGGCGACAGCAGGTGCTCTGGACCAGGGGTCTTTGGGAGTTTGAAGGATCCAGAAGAGCCCTGTACTGCGGCGGGAATAGGCCTGGGCTGCTGTTACCCTTTGTGATCCTGGGCAGATCCTTGCCTTCTCTGAGCCTCATTTTCTTCATGTGCTCATCTGGTCTTGGCGGTTGGTTTCTTTCCCGGCTCTCAACCAAGCAGCAGCAGCAGAGGGGCTTCACAGCTTCCCCCTCAGTGTGCCCTCAGCTGGAGGAAAGGCCACCAGTGGGAGGAGTGGGTCCAGACCCAAGACAGCAGAGCACCTAGTGAAGAAAGCGTGGTCAAGTCCTGCCCCTCCTGGATTGCTGGGAGACCTCCTGCCCTTTCTGGATCTCAGCAGTCTCCCTCTTTCCTTCAGAGTTGCTCTTGATGTCCTGATGGGCCCGTAGAGGGGACTTGAGGGATGGCGTACACTCCTTTGTCTCCACAGAGGCACTGGGAGAGGCTGGGCCAGGCGGGAAGCCGCGGGCATCGAGGCATGAAATGAGTCCATGTAAATCCCATGTAAATGAGCCATCAGGGAGGGGGCTGCCAGGCACAGGCTCCTGTCTGTTTGCCCTGATGGGCGAGCAACACCAGGGGCCTCTGGCTGGCAGTGGGTGGGTAGGACTGTTAGGCTGAGCCTGGGTGGTGGGAGGATCTGCTGCGGAGGTACCCGCAGTGCCAACGTTGTCTGAGGACAGGAGCCAGGCCTGTCCTGCCCTGTTTTGTGCATCTTCTTTGGGAGGCAGATAAGGGGTAAGGCTATGAAGGACCAGTGTCCAGCCTCCTGGGACAGCCTGCAGATCCACTCAGGTCTACTCTCTCCACACATCCTGCCATCATCTCTCCCTTGGGGGAGGCCTTGGCTGTCTTGTCTCTCTGCTGCCTAAAACCCTTAATTGCTCCCTCTACCTGAAGGCCAGCAAGCCCTGTCTCCAGTCATGCCCTACCTTTCTGGAACCTGTTTACATCTTCACCCCTAATTTGCTCCCTTGGGATGCAGAAGTAGGATGCTTCCAGGCAGAGGTTCCAGAATGACCTGGAAGTCTCCATAGGAGTCCTTGCCCACGCCCAAACCCTGATGCCTCAACCTGCTCATACCAGAGCTGCGGGGAAGAATTCTTTAGAGGTACGCCTGAAAGCAGACCCTAGGGGTCCCAGGAGAAAACACAGTCCCTGCCCTTGAGACCCTCCAAGCCTGGTAGGGGAGGGAAATGTGGGGCTGGATGGTGACCATCCATGTGATGATCCTAGGCTGGAGGTGGGAGGTCAGAGGGGGCACCTAACCCTCTGGGTTTGCTCAGGGAAGGCTTTGAGTGAGGCCTTAGAAAATGCATAGAGTCGTCTGGGGGAGAGGGAATGTGAAGGCAAAACCAGACCTGGTTGTAAAATGAAATTATAAAAATGTTATGGTAAGAAACCAATGCCTGGAGAAAGGGTCATTCCCCTCCCCTCAACCTTTCTTCAGGAACACTAATTAACCACTGGGTCTCTACCTTTTGGATTGTAAATCACTGTCTCTACAGGCTACTCCCTCTTGAAATGTAAACACCTGTGCTAGAGATTTAAGGGATGCCTATGAAAAGAGCCCTTTCTTCTTATCTGTTTCTGTAAGCATGCTTGATGTTAGAGACCCTGCACGAGAGGCTTTAAGTCATTAAGGCCTTAAGTAGATTAGGACTTTTTACTATATTAGGACTTTTTTCGAAAGAGGATAAAAGTCCCAACGATAGGATGGGATGAATGATGCCCAACAACCATGTTGTGAGAAACTGTGGATTAGGACTTAGAATTTGGAGTTTGTTCTCCTTGGGGCCCACCAGTGTAGAATAAAGTTTGGAGTTCTCCTTTCCGGTGCTGCTTGCTGCTTCTCCACTGGTGTTTCCCGCAACATGACCACGGGGTGGCCAGGGTTTGGCTAGAATGCAGTGAACTCCACGAAGCTAGGACCCCGGGTAAGTTTTGTTCACAGACATATCTGCAGCACCTACACTAATGCCTGCACATAGTGGGTGCTTCACATAATCTGTTGAATGAATGAGTCAGACGAAAGAAGGGAGAGTGTCTGGAGGTGAGATTGGATGGTTCTGTCAGTGTCAGATCCTGGGAACTAAGGCCCTAGATCTTTATCCTGCAGGTACTAAGGAGCCACTGAAGGATTTTGAGCAGGGGTAGGGGAGATGGTGATGCTAATGATGGTAAGAACAATTGAGGCCTGAGATCTAGTTCTTCTTATACCCCATTCCTTTCTGTCTTAACCCAAACAGCCCATTCCCCATCCTTGGTTGTTTCTAGCTCCTTCTGTGGCCTTATCTTAGGCCCTCATTATGTGGGAAAGAATGTGGAATGATCCCAGCTAGGGTGGGTGACCCTGGTGAGGGTGCCAGGGTAATAGGAGGTCTGTGGGTGGGAGCTGGTGTAGTGGGACTGAAGCGGCTAAATCAGGCTCAGGAAGCACTTTTATGTTGGTACTGGTTAGATTCAGGAAGAAGAGACCTTGGGGAAAAACAAAAACAAACCCCACATTCTCAGGGTCACCAGTGGCCATGAGCCAACTCCATCAGGGTAAAGAGCACAGGACCACACCCAGGAGGCACTTGCCTCGTTAGCTTATTAGAACCTCTTTGCACAATGGTGAGCATGCCAGAATGCTGGGCCCAGGCGGGGTCCAGGGCTCAGAACTCAGATTGGCAGCTACTTCAGGGCAGGCCAAATATGTGGGCCAATGTGGATGGGGTGTAGGTAGAGGTGAACACATGCTTGGGGTTGGTCCTACAGGGCAGAGGAGGGCAAACACTTGGCCTGTGTTTTGATCCACCAGCCCTTACAGGCATCACTACTCAATTGTGGCATTCCTTTCTCCTGATCTTGGATGAGCCATTTCCTCTAGGACTGCATTCTCCAAGGGCTACTGAGCCCTGTAATGTGACTCATCTGAATTGACACACTGGATTTCAGTAATATAATGTGAAAGAGAAGATTTATCTCATATTGTTATATGGGCAACACATCAAAATTGTAATAGTTTGGATATATTATATTAGCCTAAGTAAATTATATAATAAAATCAATTGAACCTATTACTTTAACTTTTATTTAAGGTGGCTTACAGAAAATTAACAATTATATATGTGCTCAAATTACATCTCTACTGGTCAGCACTTCTATAGTATATCCACTCTGTAAAGGCAGGGAATTTCATCTTGTTTGTTCACAATTGAATCTCCAGTATCTAGAATAGTGCCTGGCACATAGTAGGTGCTCAATAAGTTATTCATGGAACGAGTGAATGAAACTCATGAACACTACTCTTCAGGGAGCATAAGTTACTCTGAGCCCATGCCATGGCTCCACCACTGTTCACGTGACCCCCTCACCCCCACTTTGTGCTTTTTGACTTTAGAGCTGCATCACCCTCTCCTGACATCCAGGAGGGCAGCTCAAGGGGGACTCGGGTGAATGCACTGCTCACTGAGAGTCCCCTGAAAGCGGACTTTCGGTTCCTTTGGGTCAGGAAGCAGGGCAGTGTGAAAATAGTATGGAAATCACCTCTTCAGGACGTTTGCATACCTGGGGTGCAGGCGATGCTTCCAGTCTATTTTCTGACCCAGTCTCCGGACTCTGGGGACAGAAGAGGAAGCTCTGGAGACCTTGAGCTGGTGGGGAAACAGTTGTTTGGGGACGAACTGGGGCCACCTCAGTCTTTCCCCAATGAAGGAGGGCTCGTAGCCTGGAGCATCCTTGTCTCTCAACTTGAACAGGAGCCTAAAAATAGTCTGCAGTTTCAGCCTCCCCCACAGCCACCCGCGCCAAGCCGGGCCCTGCGCCCGCCAGCTCTTCCACAATCCAAACTGTCTGCACAAGCTGCCCCAGCCACCGACCCCCATCTCCTCGACCTCAGTCCTACCCTGGGCTCTGGGGACCCTGAGTCAGTGCTCCCTGTCACCAGCACTGCCGAGGTCTGCCCCCCACTCAGTCCTCAGTCTGGGTTCTGACCCCTGAGGCCTCCTGACCCCATGCTCTGTCCACTCCTGAGCTCCAGGGCAGTCTCGCCAGACACGGGTGTGGGGTGAAGGTGTTCCAAGCAGTGGACCCTGAAATGCAGTCAAGCAGCATGAGTGGGAGAACACAAATTGTGGGGGAAGTGTGAGCCACCGGCAAGGGCTGGTTGAACAGGATGGAGTGGTGGGGCCAGATGCAGGTAGGCAGGCTTGTTGGCCTTGCCCTTAGGCAGGGATCCCCCAGTGTGGGATGGCGTCTCTGTCCTGCCCCACAGGGAGCAGGGCTGCCCCTCTCAGATCTGGCAGCCTGCAGTAAGTAAAGTATGTTGCCACCCATACTTTGCATGGCTCTTAGGAGGAGTTTTGGGTGCCTGGGTCCTTCTACCT
The DNA here is from genome assembly GCF_902686445.1 of Sciurus carolinensis. Classification (NCBI taxonomy): domain Eukaryota; kingdom Metazoa; phylum Chordata; class Mammalia; order Rodentia; family Sciuridae; genus Sciurus; species Sciurus carolinensis. The sequence continues at coordinate 81,855,434 of NC_062214.1, forward strand.
GTGTTGGGTGTTCCATAGCTATTATTCATGGTGTTACCAGCCCGAGGGTCTGAGGAGGTCCCCCAAAAGGGAGCTGGACCTTGACTCAGGCCTTGGGGTTCCTGAAAGGAATTTAAGGTCAGGTCTAAGTGAGGCACAGATTGATTTTATTGAGAGAAGGAAAGAAGTACACAGTCTGAGAGGGAGAGAGGGTGGAGTGCAGGCGGTGGAGAAGGCCAGCCAGCTCTATCGTAGCTGGACGTATTTAGACACGTAAAACCAATAGTGCAGGGATGTGACCTCAGACTGTGCTTTTAGTTCTTTTTGTGTTGGTCACTGGACATGTTGACCATTACTGGTATGGGGGCGGGGTGTCATTTACTGACGTGTTGACCATTACCAGATGGGTCATTTACTTTTCCTCTTTGTTTTTGATGGGTTCTGCTTTGTGAACACAGTACTAATTGGTGTATCTGTGGATAAGTTCTAAGAATTGCTTCAATAGTGCTGTATGTGATCAAGTATGTGTAAGTGATTTTTTAAAATATATTTTTTATTTGTAAGTGACTTAAATCTGGACTTTTAATCAAATGTGAAAGTGGACTTTAGATCATGGCCACTTGAGTTATCCCACATGCTTCTTTTCTGCCTATCCTTATTTCTTTTATCCTGCCTCAGTGGGAAGCAGTGCCTTCCAGCTCAGGGCTTCTGGAGCTCCAGCCTGCTCGGCACCTCAGGGGGACAGGCAGGATGCCCCACTGAGCCCTCCAAGAGAAGTCCTCAGGGCCACTTGTACCTCAGTGGCAGAGCTGTGACCGAATGCTGCATATGCTGATGCTCAGCCTGGACTTAGCCCTCACCTGGAGGCTGGGGGATCCCTGCTGGGGCACCTTCCTCTGAGGCTGAGGTGTAGAGCCCTTTCCTAGTGGCAATAATGAGTGTGCAGATGACACTGTGGGCCCATGACAGTTTCCATGCTCTGAGCTGAGCAGGGTCCCTGCTGTAGGAAGTGGGGGCAACGGAAACCGCAGTCACCTTTCTCTCCTGGGGGGCGACTTTGGGGGAAGCTGAGAGGAAATGCTGAGCTCATGGGGCCATTCTTCTCACGGCTGGTGCCGGGAATCCTGTTAGCATAGCCCCTTCTTGCCCTGACATCTCCTAATCCTTGGAGGCAGGGCGCTGGTGCTCTAAGATTGTTGACAGTTGTTAGACAAGGGAATGAAGCTAGGGAGAGGGAGCTCCTTGCCCAGAGCCACCTGGCTGTTAGAGCCTGGCCTAGAATGCAGGTCTCCTGCCTCTTCCCACACAACACCCTGCCCCAAGAAAGCAGGGGTGGGTGGAATCTAGATGCTTCTAGGCCAAGGCAAAGGTGTAAGTGAAGGGTTCGAACCCCTGAGGTTTTCTCACCTCCACCCCTCCCCTCACTTCTCAACAGATGTAAGTCCTCCTCAACCTGCATATGGGCCACTCCCAAGGTGTCAGAGTCTGAGGACTTTTGGCCCTGGCTTTGGATGTTCCCTCTTCCCCAGCTACCTCAAGAGCCCAGAGCCAGCTGGAGTTCTTCTATGTCCTGGTTGGTTAGGGATCTCAGGCCCATTTCTCAGCCTGAGGAAACTGCAGGCCTTGGAAAGGCTCCAAACTGGTTCTGCCAGTGAGGAGGTGTGGGGCCTGTTGGCATCCTGGCCTGATACAGCCTTTCCTGAACTCCATCTGCTCCCTACTCACCTCCTCTGGAGGCCACCCCAAGACATGGGTATAAATACAGGTAGAACATTGATAATATGAGAGGAGAGCCCTCTGCCCTTCCAGGGAAGATGGGCTTCTGTGTTATCTTACTTTGACTTTCTGTTGTTCGGTCGGACTCAGTCTCATTCTCTGTGTGTGTCTCTCTGAGCGCCTCCTGATTCTCTCTGGCTTTTTCTCTGTGATCACTCACATAAGGCAATCATGCATCCACATAACGCAGGCACATAGGACCACACTCCTGGCCCGCTCCCTAGTACACAGGTATAGGCCATCTGGGTACAAGGGCATCCACACACAGAATCCTCCCTCATTGGATTCCATACATGCATTCAGACTCAGATAAAGGGGCACTGGTGAAGCTCTCCTTGCGTGTGTTCACAGGCTAAGGGCAAACCCACATCTGATTCCCCTGCTTCCCTGTCACTGGCAACTGGGAGCTTGGAGATCGAGGATGGGACCCCCACTGATACCTGGGATTCCAGTGGGGATCACTGGGCCATGATTACCTGCCAGCAAAGAGAGAGTGGGACAGAGGGGTAAGGGGGGTCCCTGAAGGTGAACAGAGGAGGAGGAGGGGAAAGGAAGATGAGATGCCGAGTTCATGGTGCCCCATTGCATGCCCCTTCCCTGGGGTCCTGCTGAGAGGCTGTATGACCCACCTGAGGGCTGGGGACAGGAGGTGACTGGACCACAAGAAAGCCCCAGAGTGAGGTGACTGTAGGGAGAAAGCTCGATTGCTCATGTGCCCCACCCATGGAGAGCTGGAGACTGAATGTCCCTGGGGTGGGTGGTCATGGTGACTACGCCTCTGTTCCTATGCCTTCAAGACAATGGACCGGATGAGGCCCCGCCAGGTGCTTGGGTTTCCTGGGCGGATCAGGGCTTTCCTGGAAAGCCCAACCTTTCTGGTGTCCCAGGGTAGAAGTGATCCCACAAAGGGGGAGCAAGCAGGAAGCCCCTGAGTTCACCAAGGACATGCCTTGCCCTGGTATTTGGGCCCAGGGTGTCCCCAGAGCCTGTCTTCCTCCACCACCATCAGCCCAGGGCCTGTTGCCCGTTCTGAGCACCTGTTCAATGCAGGTTCACAGGGAAGAGGTTTGTAATGGGCAGGCAGAGTCAGCCCTGGCTTCAGGGAAGGAGGCACATTTCCCTGCTGGGGGGGGGCAGGAGCTGAAGTCCTTATAGGTCTATTCTTGGAACTGGGGTGGAACCGACAGAGCCCAGAGAGTTTTCTTAAATGTGTCATTTACCTCCACCTTCCTTACCAGAGAGGAACACTGACCAGCCAACCAGCCTGGCTTCAATAAGACAGCTACTGTTAACAATAATGAACATGTGTGTGTATCACACACCTGCTTGCATGAGGGTCCTCAAAGCTTTATGTGGCTCATGTTGGTTTTCTCACCAACTCTTTGAGATTTACACTGTTATTATCATTGGTTTTTTTTGTTTTTTGTTTTTGGTACTGGGGATTGAACCCAGGGGTTCTTAACCACTGAGCCATGTCTCCAGTACTTTTTTAATTTTTTTTTTTTTTTTTTTTTTTAAGGAAGTGTCTCACCAAGTTGCTGAGACTGGCCTCAAACTTGAGCTTCTGCCTCAGTCCCTGAGTTGCTGGGATTACAGGCATGTGCCACTGTGTCTGGCTGTTTTCTTCATTTTATAGTTAAAGTCACTGCAATACAGAAAAGATAAATTGCTTACCAAAATCTCACAGCAGTGGATGCATCTGATTTTTTATCCTTAAGAAACAGGGGTTTGAGTCCGGTGTGGTGGCACATGCTGTAATCCCAGTGGTTTAGGAGACTGAGGCAGGAGGATTGAGAGTTCAAAGCCAGCCTCAGCAACTCAGTGAGCCCCTGCCTCTAAATAAATAAATAAATAAATAAATAAATAAATAAATAAATAAATAAATAAATAAGTAGGGCTGGTGATGTGGCTCAGTGGTTAAGTTCTCTTAGGTTCACTCAGCCGTACAGGAAGAGAAAGAAACAGATTGAGGCTTCTTCCCCCAACTCATTCACTCATTGACTGGTTGTCTATTGAACTCTTCTTCCTTGCTGGGCTCACAGAGGACACACAGAGCAGAGATGGGGACAGGCAGGTCGCTCTGGGAAGTCAGTTGTTGGACACAGTCGGCCCCAGTGGACCAGGGCTCCTCACACATGGGCCCTGAGGACCTAAGGCTTGGGACCATCTGTTCCAAGACCTGAGGAGGCTGAGATACCTCAACAATCTGCCCTGCTAGGGACTTGCCTGGGCGGGTGGGGCGGTGGGGGTGGTGCTCCACTCTGGTGGGAAGCCCTCACAGGGCAGGCGGTTGGTGGGTGATTAGCCTTCTCCTTTCATTGGCTTCCACCACAACCTTGTCAGGGAGCAGCTGTTGTGGGGTGTGGAGGAAACCCACATCCTGCCCCATTACAGTAAGTTGATCATCTGGAGGTGAGGACCCTCATGCAGGCCTGAGGCTGAGTGAAGGCTGAATCAGACTGACTCAGTGGAAACCTCTGCCTACTGCTGTCTCCAAGTGGAATACTGTGGTCAGAGCAAAGGAAGAACTTCCCAAATACTGGTCCACACAGGGTTGGAACATAGGCCAAAAGGGGCCTTTTGGGAGGGTACTCTCATCCTCAAGCTCTGTCACACCACATCCTGCCCTCAGAAAGAGGTGACTGCTGATGGGAATGGTCCCCTGCTGGGACAACCTCTGGACCTCGAGGATCTTCCTCGTGGATGCAGTTGCCCTGAAGCTGGGAACATAGAGGAGGGCCCACTGGGACTCCCTGGGCAGTCTTCTCCCACCTACTCCTTGCAGGCTGAATCTAAGGGCAGGGTTGGGAGGTTCCCTGTGCAAAGAATGCTTGTGTGTGAAGATGTTTTCAGACGGACACAAATAGTCAAGCAAACTAGCTTAGCCAAATGGGTCTGGCCCTCCAATCATGTCCCTGTGGAGATTGTTTGCCTTGTTTTTTTTATTGAGAATTAATTTACATAACAAAAGTCTCCATTTTAAAGTGTCTGATCCTGTGGTTTTTAGTATATTCATATTTTGTGACCCCTACCACTAAATGATTCTAGAATATTCCATCACCCAGAAGAAACCCTATACCTATCAGCAGTCACCTCTTTTCCCCTTCTTCTCCCACTAATTAGTCTTCTGTCTACAGATTTGTCTCTTCTGGACATTTCATATAAATGGATTCATACAATATGAGACCTTCTTGTGTCTGATTTCTTGCATTTAGCTTAATGCTTTCAAGGGCCTTCCATGTCAAAGCAACTATCTTCACATCTTTTTATCACTGAATAATAATCCAGCGTATGACTACGCCATATTTTGTTTCTCTAGTCATCGGTTGGTGGACATTTGGGTTGCTCCCACTTTTGGCTATCGTGAATAATGCTGTATGAATATTTGTGTACAAGTTTTTATGTGATCATATGTTTTCAGTTCTTTGGAGAATCTATTTAACCGGGAGTGGAATTGCGGAATCATATGGTAACTGTTTAACTTTTTGGGGAACGGCCAAGCTGCTTTCCACAGAGGTAATACCATTTGCATTCCCACCGGCAAAGCGTGAGGGTTCCAGTCACTGCGCATCCTCGCCAACTCTTGTTATTTTCTGTGCCTTTATTCTTCCAACACATATTTTGTCAAGTACCTACACAGGCATTTGCTCAGGGTAGTGGTTGTAGGGACCAGGCTACTCTTGCAGAGCTTAGAGGACATAGAAAGCAGTGGTGGCTGGCACTGAGTGTAGTGAGAGAAGACACTGAGTGACAAGGGCCCCTACCTGGATGGGATAAGCAGGATGAGTGTCAGAGGGGGCAACATGGAAGCTGTGGGCAGGTCTTGGCCCTTGCTGCCCTAGGGCCTTCCTCTGCCTGCTTCCAGCACCCACATCTCTGGGAGGGGTGGTGACCAAGGTGCCCAGGACCTCAGTGTCATGACCTGGAGAGTCTCATCCTAGCCTGAAAATCACTCTTTAGGGCCCATTCCAGACGTCATCTCCAGACCACATGCCAGCAGCCCAAGTCAGGAGAGGGCACAGAGGCTAGAGGAGGGAAGAACTTGCCAAAGGTTACCCCAGAAGGCAGTGACCAAGGGAAGCCCAGAGCCCTGGTATCTGGATGCTCAGCTCTGATGCGGCAAGGCCTGGGCAGGTGAGGGTGGTGGGGGAGGGAGCAGGAGGCTGAGAGCCCAGGTCAGAGAAAGACAAGCTTTAAAGATTTTCCCAGGTTCTGGTCAGGTGTGTGTGGGTGAGGGGTGAGAGACAGAGGTCCCTGGGGCCTGCCCAGACCGGTTTCTCCTCTGCTCAGTTTCAGTTCTGCCTTCCTTGTCCCCTGAGACCCTGGGCTTCAGGTGGTGGTGAGGAGACTCTTAGCCAAGCCCATCTTGATCCCTAGGGGTTGGGGGTGAGTCTGAGGTAGAGGCTGGAGGCCTGGCAGGGTCCATCCTTGGCATTGGGAGAATGGAGCCTGCTGTCCAACAAAGCCAATGGCCTCTCCTGCTTTCATACCTCCTAGCTGGGAGCCTCCACTGGGTGGCACCTGGTTTGAGAGGTATTTACTCTGTGAGTAAACTTTACACCTTGCTCACACACACTCTCTGACTCACAGGTTCCCAGGGTGAGTCCCTGACCATAGCATGTGCTTTGGGTGTGTGGGGACAGGTGTTCTGCAGTACCCTGTCCTCCTGGCAGTGGAGAGGCCTATCTGCTGTCTGGCAGGCCCAAGGCACTGGCAGAGACAAGGGTGGCACCAGTTGGGGTGCTGACCCGTGGGCCCAGTCAGACCTGAGTGTTGAGTGGGTAGGCGGGCCGCCGAGGTCCTGCCAGAGCCTGGAGGCTCGCTTTCCATGCCCTTCGGTCAGATACCATGACCTGGATTTCCCAAAGATGGTCCCAGTGGGAGTGAGGTCTTGGACTGGATTGGGTTTCCCACGGGCCTTTATGGCCCTGTTGGAGAGTGTCTGGGGCTGCTCCTATGTCTTTGGTTTAAGGACTCTGGGCACTAGGAGAGGAGATCCAGACTGCTAAGGAGGGGACATACTTTCTCTCTGGACCCCTCCCCACTTGCCTAGGAGGCTAGGCAGTGGCTCTGTGAACTGGGAGGGAACTGGGAGGAGACTGAGCGACTCTCAAGTCCACCTTCTGTCCTCATGCCCACTGATTCCTCCTCATTTCCTCCTCTTGGAGACCTGCCCACTCAGGCTGATGGTACCCTTTGGTCTATACCCCGGCAGCTGCCAGGCCTGTCCTGGTGACCACCATGTTAAAATTCAAGTGTTTGGGGGAAGCCCAGAAGATGCTGTCCTTAAGTACCTCCCTCTAACCTGGTCTTGGGAAGGCTCACTTCCCCTGTGGGGCTTCCGGGGCAGTTTCTGGGTCTTTAGTGAGAAGCCTCTGAGGCCTGGCTTTTCCTAGGGGCTGCCCTGTGTTGGGGCATAGTGACGTGGGGGATTTCAGCACTGCCAGGGGTTCGTCATGGCTGAAACCCCCTTACCACACAGACAGCTCAGTGACTTCAGGCACAAGCCCCTGTGCTGTCCCTGCTAGGCCTGTGCAGCTCTGTGAACACACGTCAGGATGTGCAGGGTCCATGTGTAGGACGAGTTCTCTGAGCAGGTTGTGGGGCTCAGAGCTCTGACAGTGAACCCGGATGGGGTACTGGGGTCTCAGGAAGTGGGGTTTAAAAACGACAAGGTGCTCTGTTGGTATGTAGGTACTACCAGACTGGGCAAAATGATTCTGGAATTCTGTCTTTGTGGAAATGTAGGAGTTAACTGGGCAAGAAGGAGTTGAGGAAACTTCGTGGTTGAGAAAGAACTTGTTCCACAGGACTGACTGTAGTGCCAGGGGCTGTGGGGCAAGGTGGCAGAGGACAGGAGACAGGTGGGCAACCAAAGACCTGAGGACTTAGCCAAGGAGCAAGCGGAGCTCTCCTGAACCAGCAGAGGGCAGCGAGTTGGTCCCTCCAGAGCCCCTAGCACACCTGTGCAGGGACGCCTCTCGCACAAAGTTGGCATGGGTCTCCCAGGCACTCCAGCTCCTGCAGCCCCCGTCCCCTGTGCAGATGGTGGCTGACTCAGCTCCGCCTGGTGTGGGCTGCGGGAAGCAGAAGCCACGGCTCAGCTGGGGCTGGCTCTCCTGGGCTGCCCTTCACACAGTGTCTGACATTCTGCATTCCCTCCAAGAGGGGTCTGGCTGCCAAAGCTGGCTGGGAGCTGGGGCCTGGGCCACCACTCCAGCCTCACCACGTCTCTGAGAAGACATCACATGAGTACTGGCGTGTGTGATGGGGAGGCCAGAGGCAGCATCTAAGAGAGAAGAGATCCAGGTGGGGGAGCCCAGGCAAGAGTTCATGCCCTTCCCAACCTGAGTCAGTGTTCTGGAGGGGCCTAGGGGCCAGTCTCTCATTTTGGCAATCTACCATGCCTTTCAACTGGGCCACAATGCCCCCATATATAAGTTCAAGTAGGCAGACCTTGACTGAGCAGAAAGCGGAGCTGGTTTCAGCCCTACACAGTTTGGGCCCTACTTCTGAAGGATGCAAGCGGGTACAGAGAGGAAGACATGAATCCTGAGCTCTTCAGCCCTGGCTCCAGATTGTGGCTCTGTTGGGGAGCACCTGGACTGGCAAGGCAGTGGGAGTTGGCACCTCCTGCCTCTGGGCCCGGCAATCCCACTTCTGGGTTTGTCTTCCAGAGACCTGCTCTCACATGACATATGCACATGGCAATCCAGTAGCACTCTGCGATGGCGGAAGATTGGAAACACCCTGCATATTCATTGATATAGGACTAGCTGCAACTATGACCTGTCCCTGGGCTGGAATATTATGTGACTGTAAAAAAGAATATGAAAGTTTTCTACATTTGAATGTGCAAAACAGCTCTGGGATTTTTGTTAAGTGAAAAAGCAAGTGCAAGTCTGTGTGAAGAGCAGAGAAAGCTGCTGACGGCTGGGGTGGGGAGCAGCATGACATGCTCAGAAGACTCTGGGGAGTTCAGTGTGACAGGAACAAAGGGACAGTGTCAGGGCAGTGAGAGTCAGACCAGCCGGGGAGGGCACCTGGGCTCAAAGGAGAAACTAAAAACTACCAGGAGCCAAGGGACAGTTTTCAGCAGATTTGAATCTGTTTTGTCTGGTACCAAGATAAGGTGACTGCAAAACAATAGTGCACATTTATAATATGCTTTATGTGCACTGTCTCACTTAAACCTCTCAACCCTCCAAACCCCATGAGAGAGGTGCTATTATCATCATCATCCCCATTTTGCAAATGTGGGGGTGGAGCACAGAGAGGTTGGGGCACCAGCTCAAAGCCACACGGCTTGAATATAGCAGAGATAGAGATAGAGATAGAGATAGAGATAGAGATAGAGATAGAGATAGAGATAGAGAGAGAGAGAGAGAGAGAGAGAGAGAGAGAGAAAGAACCCCAGACAGTCTGGCTCCAGAGCCCACACCCAATCATTTTTCTCCCCTTTCAAAGTGGTGGCTGGGCTAGAGTGGGGTAGCAGGAGTTGAGGGAGAGTCAGGAGCTGTTATGAGAAAGCTAGAGGAAAGGACCCAGAGAAGACAGGCCCTGGGATCCCTTGCCAGCAACGCACGCACGCACGCACGCACGCACGCACGCACGCACACACGCACATTCACTGAGGGCCTGGGGAGGGCAGTGGCTTTGGGCACTCAGGTGTAGAGTTGAGAGCTTTTAAGGAGGTGAGGTCAATAAGACCTGGTGATGAGTTGCACATGGGTGCTTTGAAAGAGGGAGGAGCCCAGGACCCATTCATTCATTCACACAGCAAAATTATTACACCCCTCCTGGGCACCAGGTATTGTTTCAGTCATCAAATCAGACAAGTAGTCCTACCCTTGAGGGCTACTAGGTGGTGGAGACACAATAAATAAAACAAGAAATATGTAATCTGTCTGTTAGAACTGTGGAAAAAATGCAATGTGGTAAGAGCGATTGGCATCAAGGAGGCACCTGAAGTTTTCAGTGGGGTGGGCAGCGTGAGCTTTGTTAAAGGACATTTGAATATAGACACAAAGAAAGTGAGGGAGTCATGTAGAAATCTGGGAAGGGCATTCCAGGCAGAAGGACCAGCCAGGACAAAGGTCCTGAGCAGGGGTGCATCTGGCATGTTCCAGAAGCAGCAGCATGGTGCACATGCCTCTCTCTAGCAGTGCCAGTCTCCTTGACTTCTGGGTACAGGGGAGGGCTACACATCCTCCCTCTGAGGCTGGGCACAATCTGTAATATACTCTGGGAAGCGAGATGAGAGTGTGCCTTCCTGGCTGAAGCATCTAAGAGCTTGTGAGTGATTCATATTTCTCTCCCCACCCCGCTCACTAGCAGGTGAAGTCCCAGATGTCCCTGACATGGTCCCTCCGTCAAGGTGATGTGGAGTAAGGCTCCCTGCTGATCCCATGGACAGGGAACATGGCTGAGAAATAAACCTGCCTGGAGCTTTGGATTCCTGGATCTTGGTGCACCGCAGCAGGGTTGCCTCACTGCTAACGACGCAATAGGAGAGGCCTCTGCAGTGTAGCTATAGGGAAACAGGCAAAGGGAAGAGGGAAAAGAGCAAGAAAGGAGGTCAGGGACGCAAGGGGGCAAACCACTTGCATTACCCTGAGGGAAATGACGAGCTAAGGGGGAAGTCTAAGCGGAAGAGAGACATGACCCAGTGACAGACTGAAACAGGACCATTCTGGTCATGGAACTGAGCATAGCTGGGGCAAGAGTGGTTAAGGCAGGAGCAGGGGGACCAATTAGGAGGCCACTACCATGATCCAGATGAAAAATGATGGTGGATTGGTCCAAGGTGATGGCAGCCATCAGATGCTGAGTATTCTTTGAAACCAGAACCGTAGCACTTGCCGATGAACTGGAGGGGGGATGGGGAATGTCTCCTTGGTTTTTGGTCTGAGCAACAGGAAGGAGAGAGTTGGGGCTGGGGACAGTTGAAGCAGGGGGAGGGGCTGGGGTGCTGGGAGGAGCAGGAGCTGAGCGTCGAGACATCAAGTGTAGTGTCTCATGGACAGCTTGGAAGAGGTCTGGACAGGAAATGTCTAGGCATGTGTTTGGGAGTGGACAGCATTGCTGCCTTGAGATGGAATGAGAGCGAGAGGGAGGGAGTGAAAGCGGATGTCCCTTTTGGCCTCCAGGCTAAGGATCAAGGAGAGGGAAGATGGGGCAGGCCTCGGGGGTAGGTAGAACTAGTTGTGAGTGCCCAAGGAACATCCTGGAGGCGATCTAGTGGGCACATGGATTATCTGGTCTGGAGTCAGAGGGCTGGGGCATTGAAGGTGCAGGAGGAGAGGCAGACTGGGATGGGAGAGGTCTGTCTCTCCAGCAGGAGTCGAGTAGCGGAACGGCGAGGACCGAGCCTGAGTCAGGCTCCTTTGAGGGCAGCATTGGAAGAGGAAGGAGAACCAAGAAGGGCCCAGTAGGTGGGGTGGTTAGGGAGGTAGAAGGAGCCTGGAGAGTTGGTGCATGTTTTAGGAAGAGAGAGAGCGGCCCGCGGTTTGCAGCACTGCTGAGGAGCAGAGTCAGGTGTGGGCAGAGGATTGCCTTGGGAGGAAGAGCTGAGTCTGTGAGGCCTTGGTGGGGTGCTGGGATGGCAGTCAGGGCCCAGGGTGTGGAAGGTGGGAGCCGGAGCAATGGAGGCAGCAAGTGGGGACCATAATCTCAGGGCTGAGGCAGAGGCTGGTGGGCTCCAGCAGGAGAGGAAGGACTCAAGCAGCAGGTTCCATGCCAAGAGGCAGCAACAGGACGTGGGGGGAGGTCGAGGTGTGGGCCAGGCCAGGCAGAAAGATGGCAGGTTCCCTGGGGCCTCCCTGGGGCAGGTTGGAGAAGGAAGACTGGGGTGGTGACCAAGGAGAATGTAGTCAGAGCTGAGGAGAGGCAGAGGCAGGGATGGAGGGGAGCCTTTCCCACCGCACCACACCAGCAGGTGGCCTCTGTGTGTTATCCCATAACACCAGTCAGAGCTGGTGTTTTTTTTTTTTTAAGAAGAAAGACAGAAAGGAAGGAAGGAAGGAAGGAAGGAAGGAAGGACGGAAGGAATAAGGACACAGTAATGTAAACTCATAGTCCCATACTGCAGAGTCCCCCACCATAAGTGATGGGGGGCAGTAGGGAGAGAAAGAATACAAAAAAAAAAAAAAAAAACCATCAGCAAAGCAAAAGAAAAGGTAAGGTAAGGTAAGGGAGGTGGAGAGAGAGAGAAAAAGAGAGAAAGAGGGAAAAAAAAGAGAGGGACAGAGGGAGGTTGGTAGGCTTTTGACTGTGTTGAGGAGACCATAGAAAAGAGGGGAAGGCTTCTGGGTGCGTCAGCCCAGCGGATATGGATACAGGGTGTGGTTAGGGCTGAAAGGTGGTTTTAGCAAAGACTCAAAGGCAGGAAGCCTGTGAGCATTTGGGAAGCAGGACTGGAGGGATGGTGAGAGAGTCTGGGGCCTGACCATGTTGACCAACCCCCAGGCAGGGACATCTGGGTGTGCCTAGGGTCTTGGCTGTGCACCAAGGGTCTTGGCAGGCTGGAGATGCTCAGGTGCCTGTGTCTGCTTCCAGAGGCTCACAAATTTTCCAGAATCTGGCCCAAAGGGTGCCAGGAGGGGACAGGTGCGGGTGGATGAGAATTCAGGTGAGAGGACTTGGTTTTGATTGCCCTTTCTGGGCATGCTTGGATCTCACCTACTGAATTAGCAGAGTGAGACACTTGCCTGGGCGTGGGTCTAAGGTTTCCTAAGAATCTACCTACTTCCTCTTCTTTGAAAGTCAGAACTATCTTTAAGATCAGGGAAAAGGAACTAGTCTTGTTGATGAGATGCTCCTGTACAGAAAAGTGAGCCATTGTTCACCTGGAATGACCTCAAACGACATCCTGGAGACAGCACTGCTATTCTCCCCACTTGACAGGGGAATGTGGGCAGGCAGGGACATACTCAGAGTCACACTGGCTGGCAATTTGTTGAGATCACAGGCATGGTATCAACTGTCCCCTCCACAGGGCTGCCCAGATGCTGGTGTGGTCATGTAAATTCTTGTGCTTCTCACTTATCTCGGGTGATGGTTTCCTGGATGGGTTCCTGTCCCTGTTACAGACATATAGTCACATCTCTGGTCACAGGCACTTCATATAGGGCCCCACACCATTGTGTGCTTCCTCATTCTTGTTTTTGCAAGTCCTGGGTTCCTTCCAGAAGGAGGCTCAGGAAGGAACATGAATACCTCTCCCCCAGCTGGACCGTGGGCTCCCTGAAGGCCAAGTCCTCAGCTTCCTTTCCTATTTCATTTTGGAGCTCACTCAGTCCTGGTGCCTAGAGACGGGGAGTGGGCATCAACCATGGAGGCCACTCACAGGAAAAGAAAGGATGGAGAAGAAAAGATTTGGAAATCTCTTCTGGTTTTGTTGGTCCTCCAAAGAGTCCTCTGTGGCCTGTGTGAGCTCAAATCCTGGAGTGCCCATGACTCGGGGCAAGGTCAGAGGGTGTGATGGGAAAAGGACCAGGAGCATGTGTCCTCACCCAAGGGCTGGGCACTTCTTAGAACCTTCGAGCTGCCATCTTAATGCAGGACACTTCTCCTTCCCTTGGGTCCTCTGTTCTCCTGAGACCCTCTCTACCTGCTTGACCCTGGGGATGGCATCCATCTCCATCAACAGGGTGGAGGGCAGAGCCTGAAGTGGCCTGGTTCTGGGCTCACAGAGGAGCTTAGGAGTGTTTGTTGCTGGAGCAGGAGGAGGGTGAGGGCTGAGTTGAAGGCTGGAGTCCTGTGGCATTCCTGGCACAAGAGAGGCCTATCCGAGCCTTTTATCTAATTGCTCTAACGACTTTACAAGGCTAATTTTATTATCTTCATTTCATAAATGAAAAAGCCCAGAAACACAGAGAAGCTTGTGAGTGATCACCAGGGAGTAAGTGGTAGTGGAGAATTTAAAAGGGGGGTGGGTGAGTCTCTGAGGAAGCAGGCTTGTCCCATCCTGAACTCAGCCACAACCAACTCTGGGGCCTCTTCCTTTATGGACAGGGGCAGGGCTCACTCTGTGCTATCCTGCTTCCTTCTGAAGTAGGGTGATTTGTAGTGGGCTCTTGAAGGAGGGGTTGAGGCTGGGGGAAAAGGGGGTCAATGGGCAAGGTCCTCGGGGCGAGAGGTGCTGGCATGGGAACAGGAGGAAAGGCTTGGCCACAGGGAGGAGCCCAAATAAAGGAAAAGGGCCCTGGAGCAGGATGTGCAGTTGGATGGACCTTGGAGGCTACAGATATGTACACTGCACGGTCTCGGGGTGTGGGCACAGCGTCACCATCAAGGTTGTGTAATTGTGGGCCACAGGCTCAACTTTTCTGTGGCTCTACCAGCTTTGAGAAGAAGCCCAACCCTGGGAATAGCTGCTCTCTGGGGTGCCCCTGCTCTCCTCATCTCTCAAGACTCAGCTTCCTGGGACCCTACAACCACCAGCCTTGGGGGCTTGGCCAGTAGGTGTGGCTGGAGTCCGCTGTTCACTGCACCCCTGCCCACCCCAGCTTTAGCTGTGCTTCCTGCTGCCCAGGAGGGGGCTTCTGAGTCCCTTTCCCAGGGGTCCACCTGAGGGGTGGACTTGGTAGCTAGGGCTTGTCCTCTGATGCTCCCACCCCTAACCTTTGCTGGGCCCAGGGCCGGAGTAAAAATGGAAGCCCCACACACCATATGTCTAGATATTTAAAAGTTACAAATCTAGCCAACAAACTGCTAAATAGAATATGTTCTCTCCTCCTACACTGGCAAATATACCTTCGTGACAACCAGGAAGGCCAGGTTTCATTTAGAATTGGATTCTTGGAGTCAAGTTCTGGAACACAGCGACATAGGGAGAGCTAATCTCAACCCCTCCCTGGCCCCCACTGTGGCCAGTGCATGCAGCTGCACTTCACCATTCACCTTTGGGTTATCCTTGTAACCAGCAAGGGCTGCCCCTGGACACTCCTTAGACCAAGCAGCAAGGCCCATATAGACTGTGGAGTGGGATTTGAGGTCTTGTGGGCAGGGAATGCTGGGTTCCTGCTTTTGGAGGAGACAGAATGGACCTTAGGCGGGTATGTCTCCTTGCTCCTGTTGGAGGAGTAAGGTGAGAGAAGGGCCAGAATGGGTTCCTCTAGAAAACACAGTCCTGGGCAGGGTCTCTTCTTTTTTAAAATATTTTTTTAGATATTGTTGGATCTTTAATTTATTCATTTATTTATATGTGGTGCTGAAAATTGAACCCAGTGCCTCACACATGCTAGGCAAGTGCTCTACAACTTAGCTACAACCCCAGCCCAAGGGGTCTCTTCTTGCTTGGGTCTAAGGCAATGCTGCCCTTCAGGAACTTCCAGAACCTACTCTGGAGTGAATGTCCTTACTTGCCTGCATCCTGGCCCTTGAGGCATCCCAGAGCTCCATTGGACCAGGGTGAGCAGGCCACTGTGCCTTGCTGACCCCACAGTCCAGGGAGCTGGCTCCACTCCCTCAGCCCTCCCTTCCTACCCAGCATGCTTTCCTCATGTGGAAGCGGGGAGGGGGCTGCAGCCAACTGTCCCCCACCTGTCTGGGACTCTACTGCCCAGGCTGGCTGTGTCTACTGAGCACCTCCCACCCTGACTTGGGCCCTGCAGGCAGTGGGCAGCCCTTCCTGCTTGTGTTTGGAAAGTGGGGCACCAACTCCACTTTAGCCAATGTTTCTCGCTCACTCAGCTGAAAAGCCAAAGCTTCCCTGAGGCTCCCAGCCCTCATCCAGTGCTGGCAGATCCCTTGCTGATGCTGTGTGACAGGCTGACATTAGGGCTCCCACACCTGTCCTGCCACCCTGCTACTGGGCACCTCCCCCATGGGGCACAACATTTGCCACAAGGCATCAGCAGCCCCCCTCCCCACTCGGCCCTGTCTTTGGGTTCACTTTGGCCATTTCAGGTCTCCCCTGTTTCTTAGGGTACATTCTTTGGCCCCACCCTTCAGGGCATGGTGGGGGACGCACAGGAAGTGAGGTGAGCAGACCCTGCCATCAGGGTGAAGAGGCAATTCAGAGGCTTTTCCACGGGGATGGGAGGGTCCTGGGCCCCCCTGGGGAGGTATGACAGGGATTTTCTGGGTTAGAATGCAGCAGGCCCTGAGCTGCACCCATAAGCAGGGCCTAGTTCCACCTCCCAAGTGTCTGGTCAGGAACATGCTGGACTGAGCCTCTTGCCTCCTCCCTTGCCCATGCAGACCACGGTGCCTGATGCCACATTAGGAGCGTCTCCTGCAGACGCAGCCCCTTCTCATCTTTCTTTGTCCACTGATGGCCTTGCTTTTGCTGCGTCAGCACCATTATCGTCCCCTGTCAGGCGTGGTTGTCCTGCAGCCAACATGGCTCCCCTGGGAGGATGCTGCTGAGGTGAGTAGGGCCAGGCAAAAAGGCTGTCCACCTCAACCTGCCAGGTAATGGATGTAGGCGAGGCACCTGCTGGCCCTGTAGGTTTCCCTGGGACAGTTGCACCCCTGCCTCTCCTGGGTGGTCCCTTCTCCTTCTCTCCCCTCATCAGCATATTCCAGGCCTGGCTCCCTCCTGTCAAGCCACCCCTCCCTTCTGGTCCTCTAAAGACTAGCCTGACTAGCAGAGGGACTCCAGCATGGGGGACAGCTACCACACGTGGGGCCCAGTCCTAGTGAACTCCTAGTGGGCGACAAGCCCAGATTCATCCATTGCCAGCCAGCCCCATGGGTGAGGTGGAACACAGGGCAGGTGCTCATCTGCCACGGGCCCCTCTGCTCTCCACTGCATTGTACCTTCTGGGTTGTCTTAGTGTCTTCCTCCTTCTGCTGCCCTGAACCCCACACCAACCACTTTGAGAAGCTCTCACAACTGCACAGAGCTGCCTTGCCTGTGTCTGAGTGAAGACCCTCAAGGACAACAGATCCTTGTTGTGAGTCAAGGCTCCCAGGCACAGGTCCAGGGACCCTCTTACCCTACCACCCCATCAGCTGTAATGCCCTTGAGGTTCAGCACAGGCTCTTGCAAGAAACAAGGGGCTCACAGTGCTCTGGCCTCTGGCCTGTGCCTCAGTTTTCCACCTGAGAAATGGGCACTCTGTCACATCGTCTGTCACATTCAGTCTCTGCCCCTCCTGCTCTGTCGGTTTCCCTGGTAGAACCGCCCAGCTGCATCCCGGGAGGAAGTGCGCTGCTCCTCTGGGAAGGGCTCGGGAAACAATTGAGGATCTGACCTCATGTTTGCATCTACCGGCCCTTTTTGGTGCTGCCAGATGTGAGGAGCTTTTGCAGGGGAAGGGGGAGCAGGTAGGAGACAGGGTTGCAGGACCAGGGGCTATACCTGACCTAGGCTCCTCTTGGGATAAAGCTGTCCTTCATTCTGAGTCCCCAGTTGAGGGGCAGCTCAGATCACACAGCTGGCTGCCCATGCCACCCTACCCAGAGCCACCCACATGCTGAGGGGAAAAAACACCAGTGGATGCCAGGCCTCAAGGCCACCTGAGACCCAAGGGCTGAGAAGACAGATTTGGGGCTGGAGCCAGGCCTGAGGCAGAGGGTAGGAAGCAGGCTCACTGTCTGAGCACCAGCGAGCTCACAGGAGTCACCGCCTCTCTGGGGACTACACTTTTTACCGCCTGCCTCACTGCCTGGCCCACTCCCTTCTTTCAGGAGCATATAAGGTGATGCAGAGACTCTGAAAAGCATAAAGGTGGTATTATTATTAGCAGGAGTCATATTTGACTTGCTAATTAGCTTCCTAAAAATAGCCACGTTTATTATAGCACGGGGAGAACCCTATGCAGGAGTCTGCGCCCTGGATTCTTGGCACAGCTCTATGGCGGCTGTGCTGTGTGACTTTGGGTTGAGTCCTGACCTTCTCTGGGCATCTGGTTTCTAGGAGGAAGTTGGATGATCTCTGAGGGCCATAGACCTTGAGTCTGGAAACAGCAGTCAGATGAGAAATTGAGGAGGAGACCTTCTCCAGTCTGGACTGGATTCTAAGGGACTGGCTCCTTCTGAGTCACTGGGTCAGAGGAACTGGTGTCATTGAGGCTATCCCTGTATCTGTTGGTGAATTTACAGGAGTCTCAGTTTTCTTCTTGATCTTGGGGTGTGTGTTGGTACCCACCACAGAGCCCAACCATTAGGAGGCTCTGAGGGATGCAGGTGAAAGGGCCCAAGAACAGCCAGGTTGGATAGGGCAGGGTGGGAAGAGAGGGGCTGCAGAGTCACCGTGGGACATCTAACCAGTTGAGGAATCTGTTCATTCAGTGATGTTTATTGAGTGCCCATTATGTGCCTGGCACTGTGTCACATGCTGTGGAGACAATGGGGGCCAACTAGACCAGGTCCAGTTCTTCCCTCCTGGAACTTCAGATCTAGAGGGGGAGGCAGGTGCTCACCATTAACCAGGCACTAACTCTGGCAAGTGCTGCAGATTGGGGTGTGTGGTGCCAGCAGCACGTCACTGGGGACCCATGTAGTCGGGAGGCCGGGGAAGGCTCCACTGGGTTGAAACCTGAAGGATGAGTAGGTGCCAAGGCAGAGCACGGAGGGGAAACCCAGGCAGGAGGAAGAGCGGGAGTAAAGTTGTACAGAGGGGTGAGAAGGGGTGCTTCCAGGACGCTGGTGGGGCGACAGGTGGCGTGGGTCCAGGAGGCTGGCCTTTACCATCAGCGCTTCATACAGCCTGGAAAGGGAAGGGGTTTTCCATCTGAAGCGTTTACTGTGGTCCAGGTCAGGGTGATGGCAATTGAATGAGGGTGATCAGGCTGAGAGTAACGAGTCTGACTCTGACATCATGTCACGGTGAGGTGGTGGGAGTGGTCGCAGTGATTCACTGAAAGGGCCTCCCTCCCTGTCTGGCTCTGGGAGGAAATGCCCCTCCGTGTGTCCTGTGAGTCACCAGTCCCTCTACGTAGTGCACCTGTCAGGATGCTGCCCTCCCCTCTGCATGCGTCTCCATTTCCGCTTTCCTTACCTCTTTGTCCCCAGGATTTCTGCTGTGATTCCCCAGTCCCTGGCTGCTCTGTCTGTTCTCTGGGCCGTGGAGTCAATTTGCTTATGAGAACTAATGGGTTAATCGTGAGACCTGTGGGCAGCCATGGGGGCTTTCCCACAGACACTGCCCCCGTGTGGGGTTATGGTGGCATCAGTTCATCCTTGGCTGGGCATGGCCAGGTTGAGGCCTGAGGACCACAGCCAAGTAGAGCAGTGCTACATGGAGCCCCCAGCCTCTAGGAACTTTAAATTCTGAGAGAGGCAGGTCTTGGGGGTCTTCCTGGTCTGGGGGCCTCCAATATCCTCTGTCACTCCCATCTTGTATTATCTACTGCCCTGGGATCTTTGCCCCGAGAAGCTGGACCTGTGGGATTTGTAGTCTGGGCTTCCACTGGGATGAGATCCCAGGAGATTGGTTATAGAATACAAATCCTTGCTATTGGGAGGAGTAGTAGGGCTGATGAGGGGGCCATGGAGTCCCCTCTGGGCAGACCAGTGGCCCTGCCCCTGGGGAGTCTCTCCTGAGTGCCTGCAGACTCCTTCTTACCCTGGGGCCTTCCTTACCTTCTGAATTTCCACCTCTTTCCCGTACTGTCCTGGGGAAGATTCTCTCCTCTCCCTCTAAGGAGGGCCTGAGACCGTACAGGAGACACCTCCCCATCTCTCCCTACAGCAGTTGGATCATCTTATCACCACCCCCGAAATAAGATGGTGCTAAGGGACAACCCTGGAACCCATGGGGGACACTCAGTATGGGGACCTCTGGGAGTTCCTCCTTAGGTTTAACTTCCTTTACAAGACAACTTTCCATACTGGGCTGTGGACGGGGGAACAATCTCTTCTCCAGTTCTTCTGCCGTGCTGAGAGCAGAATCTGGATGAAACTGGGTGTATTTGAGGAATGTTCTCTCCACGGATGGACATGCAAGGAGAAAGAAGAGCTTATTTTAAAAAAGAAGAAGAAGAAGAAGAGCTTATTTCCTTCTGTGCTCAGGTTAAAAGGACAGGTATCCCGATGGGCTCAGGAGTCTTTCCACCCTAAGAACTACCCCTCCTTCTGCCCCGTCCCCCCAGCCCTAATTCTGTTCTGGGACCTGGCAGGATACTGGAGGTCACCACTCCTGGGCAGCACTGCCCCCTGCTGGCTATCCAAACAGGCCCAGGGGTTAGAAGTTTCATTCTGTCTCTCGTTGGTTAGCCCAGTGCCCCCGGTAGGCCTGTTGGGGCTGGTTCCTTCGTTCTCCCCAGCTGGGTGGCCCTGGGACAGGTCCTGGCTTGGCTCTCTGGCAGGCTGAGGGGTTTTAGGCAAATTTCTGCTTGGGCCTCAATTTCCCTGTTCTGTACAACTTGCAGGGTGACTCAGAGGTCTCAGATGTCAGATTTAGAGGTCACTCTTCAACTGCCCTCCTCACCCCCATTCCATTTTCCCTGCCCTCAAGGTCCCTCCCTGCTTCTCTCTCTCCTTGGTGTTTGGCAGACCCCAGCTCTGGGACCCCCGCTTGCCCTCCATCTCTCTGTGCTGCCTCTCCTGCCTCCCCAGAACCAGCTGCCTCAGGGAGATCCCAGCACTCCACGCGTCGCCCATTGGCTCTGGGTGCGGTTGGACGAGCTGGGTTTAGAGCAGCCCTCAGTCCTCCTCCCACACGGGCATTAGCCACTGTGAGTAGGCTGCTAATGGGCCCATAACATTATTCAGTTTGCCCTCTGTAAAATGGGATAATAACTTCCAACTCCCAGAGCTGTTATGAGGATTAAACAAACTAATGATATGTTTGTGAACAAGCTTTGCAGGTGGTGGATGTGTGTCAGTGGAAGGGCAGCCAGGCGCTCCAGGAGGCTGCCTTGGAGCCCACAGCAGGAGCCTGGACCACCAGGGCCTGCAGCCCCTTTCCCAGCACTAGGGTCACCCTGCCCCCAGGCCCATTCTCCTAGGCTGGAAGTAGGGTGGGAGCCCAGGAGTCCAGTCCTGGTCACTCATGGGCCTGGAGTCTGGTGAGGGGAAAGATCTCTGTCTGGCCTGGCTCTGACTTACTTACTTGTACCATGTAGTTGTGGGTCAGCCCCCCCAGGACAGAATGGCTCTCAGCCTCTGTGGATGTTACCATCCAAGGCACGAAATTGACCAGAGACTTCAAACTTCATCTTGAAGGCTCTCCACTCACCTCAAGAGAAAATCATAGGCCTTAGTTGAGCACTGAAGCCCTTAGGGAACTGGCCCCTTTTTGTCTCATTTTATCCCCTTCCTCTCATCCCCTACTGGCCACTCTGAATCCCTCATAACTGTTTACAGGCAGCCCTAGGAAATAGATACAAGTAAGACTACAAAGCTCAGAGGGGTTAGTTAACCTGCTGAAGGCCACACAGCTAGTAAGTGAAGGAGCAGGGAATAGAATCCACTGGAGCTGCAGGCCTAACCTCCATGCTTTGCTGCCTCTTGGGGGCATGTGGGAGGAGTCAGACTCAGGCAGGGAGACCAGGTAGGGGCCTTTGCAGTAGTCTAGGTGGTAGAGGATGGTGACCTGAGGTGGTGGCTGGGAATCTGGGAGCAGAGGGATGGGACATTTGGGAGAAGGAGCAGGAGGAACAGGGTTAGAGCTCAGGAATAGAGCCATGACCTTAGTGCCCTAGGATGGAATGTGGACTCCAGGCACCTCCTAAAGAGGACCAGTGGGTGGGCAGGGCCCACTGGCTCCCGGAGGACAGCGTGAAGAGTGGCCTCAGAGGGCTGAGGTGGGGCTGGTAGGTAGAAATTGAGATGGAGCCCCCAAATAACAGAGGCTTCCTCTCAGGGTACTGAGGTCTCAGTCACAGGTGGTATGAGAGGCAGGACTGGTGACCTCCCTGCAGGGTGGGGGATCTTTTTGGCAGCTGGTGACAGGAATGAGACCAGAGAACCTGCCTGGGGACATTGCTTCTTAGACTTTACACAGCCACCTCCTTGGGTACAAGCCCTAACTTGTGCTGTGAAATCCCGACAGACCCCGGTGCTCTAAGACTCACCGCTGTGTAGACAGAGGTCTCCTGCTCAGCTGAAAGCAGCCCCTTTAACCCCCACCCCAGGTCACAAGCCCTGCAGTCTGCTGCCACCCGGGGGCAGGCCTCCCGTCCAGGGCTTCCTTCTTGGAAGAGAACCACAGAGGGAGTGCCCAGCAGCACCGTAGTGGGTGCCAGCCCTCCCATAACATTCCGGTTGGCCTGGGGGCTGCAGTCGACTGGCCCTGGGGAAGGGGCTCCTGAGATGTTTCCTGAGACACGTAATTGGAATTGCATGGCTTGGTAATTAGAAGAGGCAGCAAAGTGTTCTAAAAATGACTGTAATTATAGTTACAATCCAACAGCCAATCCAGGAGTTTCGGGGATCACCTGGGGGAATGGGGGAAGAGGGAGGGCTTGCTGTGGGCTGTTTGCCCACCATGAGCTTCGCTCACTCTCGCAAGGCCCTGGCACAGAGCTCTGTGGCCCTAGACCCCCCACAGACCCGGAGACCATCTGCTTCAGGCCCCAATTTGACAGAGGGGAAAAGCCTGGAGAAGGGAGGGAACTTGGCCGAAGTGACAAAGGCATCAATGGCAAAACCTGGCTTGGACCCCGTCATACCCTGGGCTAAACAGAGCTACTTGATTTTAGTTTCTGGTTCATGCCAAGTGCCTGCTCCTCTCCTGGCCTCTTCCCGGCACCCCCTGCGGCCTGGAGCACTCATCTTCCCCCTTTCTGGGACGCTGTCACTCCTCCCTCAGGTCAGTGGCACCACCTCCTTCCTCTAGCAAGTCTTTCTTGAGGCCTGGGCAGGGTCAGTGCTTCCTTGGGTTCTCCATAGTCCCTGTGTGTCCCTCTGTTCCTCATTCACCATGCAGTCCTGGGTGGGCCTGTCCCCCTCAGTGAGCACCCTCAATCCCCAGCCACATGCCGCCTCATACTGGAATTTTCAGGAATTTTCTGAGCTGGTTGTTAAACACAGTCATTGTTAACGATGAAATTACATAAACTCATAATTAAATACATTCCATTTCAAAAGGAAACACACAGTAGGAACTCATCATTTTCTAGTTTACTACATTTTACTGTCATCTCTGCTCAGTTTGTTTTTGTGTGTGTCTACTGTATCTGGTGGTGAAAACACTATAATGGTGTGTTTTGTCACATTACATTGGTGGCTTCACACAGTAGCCCTATTTACACCGCAGAAATGGGCAAAGCCTACAGATTGGGTTCCCTCATTCCAGTCCAGAGAGCCACTACTGAATATTTTTCCACTTACACAGCCTTACCTCTACCTCTGGCCCTTCTGGCCGGGCCTCCTTGCCTGCAGGGACTCGGTGAAGGGCTGGAAGGAGACAGAACTGAGGCATAGGTGTTGCCTTGGGAGATGAAGGTACTTACTTTCAACATCTGCCACCAGGTCTGGCTCAGGCCCCTGCTCCATTTTTCTGTCCTTACCTAAGGCTCTTATGGGGACATAGATAAAGCCTATGTCAGGAGCCTGTGTTTGAGGGTCCTGGGGTGGTTGGGAGCCAAGATCCTAGGCCAGGACCTAGGGGTCCCAGAGATTCAGGCAGGTGTGGGCGGCCTTGGCAAGGATCACAGAGAGCTAGCCCTGAGGAGGTCCTGTCTCTTCCTCTCCCAAACGATCTGGGCAGTGTGCCACCTTCCGGCACCTCTCCCACTTGGCCCACAGCAGGAGGGGCATGGCACTGTGGGCTGTGGGGCTGGGCCAGCTGCAGGGGCATCTGGTGAAGGCATGTTACAGTGCATGGGGCAGGTTCCCCCAAGAAAGAATTTACCTGGCACAAAATCCAGTTGTGCTGAGGCTGAGAAGTCCTGCTCTGGAAAGATGAACTTGGACACTGAGCCATGCAGTTTCAGGGTGCCCTTCCACCCCGAGAGCCCCTGGTCTTGCCAGCCTATTGGTGTGCTGAAGAGGAGCTAACTGACAGCAGGAAAAGTAAACCGTTTTTACAAGGTCATCCAGCAATTCCTCTTTGCAACCGTGTGTTGAACATGTTGCCTGCACAGAAAAAACCCAAACCAGGAAAGGATGGGGCTCAAGCCTGAAATTCCTCCCAAGGTTGCCCTGGACAGAGTCTCATCAACCTCCTGTTCCTCACTGGACCCCGGCTTCTGGGCAGCAGTCACCGCTGCTTACTGACTCCTTCTTAATTACCACGAGGAGGCCTGAGCCAGGATGATGTTGGGGGACAAGGTAGAAGGGGTGGGAAGCCAGCTTCACATGTTTAACCAGAGAGGCTGCAGTGGCTAGAAGGGTACACCATGGTGGCAGGGCATGGGAGGGTGCTGCAGGTGATGACGGAGGGTGCTAGACTAGGTCCCTGGGAGGCTCATGGGGTGTGTGTGTGGGGGGCCTCAGATTTTGTCTGGTGCCTACTTCTGGGACTGGTCTTAAAGAGCCCTTTGGAGTTCTATCCACGGGGACCTTGGCTGCCTTCTCTGTCTCCATCTGCCCCTCCCTCCTCATAGGAAGAACTGCATAGGGTTAGGAATGCAGGATTTACAGCTCTACCTCAGGGTTTATATCCTTGACTTCCTCCTCACTATCTGTGTGACCTTAGGTGAGTTATTCAACCCCTCTGGCCTATGTGTCCTTATCTGTAGAATGGAGTTAATACAAGGACACCCATCTATAGGGTTGGTGGATCAAAAAAGTTATTTTAAAAAATAAATTGTTTAGAAGGATGGCTGGCCTAGAACAACTACTCAATACATATGAATTGCTGTCACTTTTTTTTTTTTTTTTTTTTTTTTTTTTTTTTTTTTTTTTTTTAAATCAGGCTCTTCACATCCTCTGTGGATCGAGGGAACAGAGAACTCATCCTCTCCCATTTTTCTACTGCCCTCTAGTGGACACCAGCAGTACTGTCCTGAGAGGACATGGACCTGGTGGGTGCAGAAAGGTAATTTCTAATTTCAAATCCCTGCCACCCGCTTACTAGGAATTGAACCCAGGGGTGCTCTACCACTAAGCTATAACCCAGCCCCTTTTTATTT
Source organism: Sciurus carolinensis (assembly GCF_902686445.1). Taxonomy (NCBI): domain Eukaryota; kingdom Metazoa; phylum Chordata; class Mammalia; order Rodentia; family Sciuridae; genus Sciurus; species Sciurus carolinensis. Next base: position 81,880,162 of record NC_062214.1, read on the forward strand.
TGATGCAGAGTCTCGCTAATTTGCTGAGGTTGGCTTTGAACTTGCCATCTTCCTGACTCAGCCTCCTGAGTTGCTGGGATTACAGGCCTATGCCACTGTGCCTGGCTCTTCTTTCAGATTTCAAAAGTTTGCCACTTAAGGAAACCTTGTGATAGATTCTTGTATAGACACAAATAATTATTTACTGCTCTTCTGCCCAAACAGAACTCACCTGTGTGTAGGCATTTGCTTATTAATTTGAAGCAATACCTGCTACCGTGATATGGGGCCAAAGGACCAATTCTTTCTTTTTCTCCTCCTCCTTGCTCTTCCATCCCCTACTCGCACTGGGGACTGAACTCAGGTCCTCACACATGGAAGGCAAGTGTTCTACTGAGTTACACTCCCTTTTTATTTTATTTTGAGACATTAAAAGGCCCAGGTTGGCCCTGAACTTGTGATCCTATTGTCTCAGTCTCCAGAATCACTGGGTTTACAGATGTGCACCATCAGGCCCAGTAAACTTTCTTCCTGACATTGACAACTGGCCATTTTCAATGATGACCTGTAACTTCAACCCATTTCTGCAAACATCCTTACCCCACAGCTTAAGATGCACCCTAATTTGGAGATAACCTGTCAATTTCTTCAAGCTCTCTGTCTTATAATTTTCTGTGAAAACTGGGTGATAACAATGCTGAGACCTTGTCATTGAGCTCTTAGATGCCTTAGCTCTTTTAACAGCATACACGAGAGTGGTCACAGAAAAGTTTTATTTCTTATAGTTCTAGAGGTTGGAGAATCCAAGGTTGAGGGGCCTGCATCTGGGGATGGTTTTCAGGTTACATCATCCAATGTGGAAGATGGAAGGGCAGGAGGGCTGGTTTGAGAGAGAGAGAGGAGGGGCCAAACTTTTATAATAGAGCTACTCTTTCCATAATGAACATATTCCCATGAGAGCAACATTAGTTCATCATGAGGGCAGAGCGCTCCTGAACTAATCACCTCTTAAAGGTTCCACCTCCCAACAGTGTTGCATTGGGGATTCAGTTTCCAACACTTGAACTCTGTGGGACAACTTAAACCATAATCCAGTACAGGGTCTGTTCATAATAGGTGCTCAGGACATGTCTGTGGAACGAAATAATTCACTGCCTGCAACAAGGTGGGGCCATATTCCCCCCTGCTCACTGCCCTGCCCCCACCCTAGACGTGAAAGGATAATCACAGAGAGTGGGAAACTCTGTGCTAGGGGCTGGGTATGCAAAACCTTGTGACCTGGACCCCAGAGAGAGACTGTTTAAGGGAAAGAAGAGGGTGGAGGATGAGATGGAAGGATTGGAAAAGGGCTGGATGTCTGCCTGGTTCTGCTGGTTGGGAAGTCGTTGAAAACTACGGAAGGAGCAGGCCAGAGTCCTGGATTCTTGTTGTCCCTGACTGGGAAAACGTGAGTTCTGGGAGGTATAGGGCAGTGCAGAAGGGTGCAGATCTTGTTACCAGAGGGAACCTGGAGCTTAGTTCCCCGCAGCACACCTGGGGACCTATGCCCATGTGCCTGGGGACAACACGGCCAATGCCCACCCTAGATGCTAAATAAGCTGTGCAGCTCAGATCCCAGCCTCAGGAGGAGCCACAACACCTACGCCAGTTCGCAGCACCTTCCCCAAGCTTTAGCTCTCCAGAGCCTCCCGTCTGTCAGCCCCGCCCTCATCCCGCCCCCTCTCCTCCAGCCAACCCGAGCACCCCAGCAACCCCATCGTCCAATGCGGGAGACTCCGGGCCCGAGCCCCGCCCCCTCTACCTGCAGCCGCGGCCTATGAGCTCATTCTGATGCTTTGGTGTTTGGTTCACTCTGTTAGGTGAAGCCCGCACCTCCACCGCTCATCGTCACCGCACGCCCCGCACCCGTGCCAGAGTAGACCGCAGCCCAGGCGTCTGTGCTGGTGTACGCTCCTGGGCCAAGAGGGTACCGGTCCCCGCTCCCGGGATCGCCCTTCCTGAAGGAGGCGGCATCTTCCTCACTAGCGCCCTCCCCAAGGGCAGGGAATGGAGCAGGGAACGTGGACGCAGGCTTGGCCTCAGCTTTGTCTTAAGTCCTTTGACCTCCTCTCAGGGACTCAGGTTCCATCTAGTAAATGGGGACTTGCGCCTGCCAGAGTCCGCTCATTTATTCGGTTTTACTGAGAATTTGGACAAAGCAGACTATGTAGGTCAAATAAGCCCATTCTGGGCCTGGGCCGGGGCCGGGGCCGGCTGTCCCATCTCCTTCCTGGGTATGTCCCCGACTCAGCTCTAGTTCCTCAGTTCTTTGCCTGGGAAACCCACCTTCTTCCCAGATCCGGCGGCAGAGCATCCTAGCCCAAAGCAGTTGCGGTGGACTTTGGCTCCACCTAGTGGCTTATTGTTTAATTTCAGAGCGGCCAGAGAAGGTCAGGGGTGGAAGTGAAGGAGGGCAGTTGGAGACTTGAATAAATCAGAGACAGGAGTAAGGCCAAAGTGGCATTTCTCTATCTCAGTCTCTGCCGCAGATATGGCTGACGGTTGCCCCAGCTCAGCCCTCTCTCTGGTTTCTAGGAGATGCTGAAGTAACCTGTGCACTTGGCCGTTTCTCAGTGTTGGACTTTTTGTGTCCTGTGGGATGCTGCTCTTGTGCCATCCAGAAGTCTCTCAAGGCCTGCTTGTGCAGACGACGCCCACCTGCCTGCAGTGCAGAGGCTGCAGTCCCAAAATAAGTGCAGTAAAGTTCTGTGGCCAACAATAAAACCAAGGCAGGTGACTTCTTCCCTTCTACCCCAGACCCACCCTCCCCAGGAGGAAGGACATGTCCATGCCAGTTCCCCACAATAGCTTGCTTCAGGCCTCTGTGCCTTTAGCACCTCCAGTCACCGGTTGCAGTAAGTCCTTTCCCACACAATGTGGCACGATTGGGTTCTATGACATTGCTTTGTCCTCTTTTGCACCTGGAGCTGAACTCTGGCTCCACAGTCCAGCCAAGATGAGTGTTTTTCCCATGTGTACATGTGTATAAGGGATGTGGAGTGTGGGAGGACAGGAAGACCTATTGGCCCAGTGTGCTCAGCCCACTGAGAAGCCCACTACCTGGAACTCCAAGGGACCCATGTGAACGTCACATTGGGAAAAATAAAATATTGACTCTAAAATAAGAACACTGCCAAATGGAAATCAATAAATTCTTAATCAAATGTCCAACTGTAACATTATATCATCCTCATTAATTGTTAAACTTCATATTTATAAAAATTTCATTACATTTGAAAGAATGCTTGGGTTAGGTTTTTCTCATTTTTTTCGAGAATTCTCCAATGCAATTCAAAGCAGTTATTCCTAGCCAAAAAATTTCAAGAGAAACACCATTCCTTTCGAACCCTTTCAAAAACTTTAGAGCAAAATGTTCACATATTAATGTTTGCACTGATGTGGAGGGAAGTTGTCAAAAAGAGAAATGCCAGGGCTTACAGAGGTCCTAAACTGCTCTTTGTGTCCTGGGCAGGGGTTGCTGGGGTGAGGGCTGGGGCACAGGAAGGTCTCAGGAGACAGGGTGTGGTTAGTGGTAATGATGGGGAGAAGGAGATGTACTGAGTTACTCAGTCTTTTTTTTTTTTTTTTTTTTTGGTACTGGGGATTGAACTCAGGGGTGCTTAACCACTGAGTCACATCTCCAGCCCTTTTAATATTATATTTAGAGACAGGATGTCTCTAAATAGCTTAGGGTCTCGCCAAGTTGCTGAGGCTGACTTTGAACTTGTGATCCTCCTGTCTCAGCCTCCTGAGCCACAGAGATTACAGGTGTGTGCCACCACACCTGGCCGGCTCAGTCATCTTTTAAATTAGGGTACAGGAGTTCCTCCAAACTTAGGAATCTTGGGTCTTAGATGAAAAAGAAGTGCTGCACAGGGTACTAAGTGAAAATCCCTATGGCCATAGGAAGTCCATGTGGGTGTGTTCTCATAGGAGGGCTGCAGTGGGTGGGGCTCTGGTCAGTCCTCAGAAATGTCCTTTGCAGGGGCCCCCAGCTGGGAATGCTGTTTTGCTGGGGGCTCTGGACCCTTGGCTTTGTGGAAATAGAAGAAAAAAATCATGACAAAATATACATGGAAAGAACTTTTCAAAATGGAATAGGGAGGTGATTAAAAGCAGGAGCTGAGAAATGTGAACTTTAGTTACTGACTGCATAACAGATGAGCACCCTGGACCCTGGACTCAGGATGTACATAGAGAGGTTATCAGGCTCTTGTTCTGTGCACATGGTTACTAAGTGTACACATTCTGTTCTCTGTTTTCTAGTAGTCACACAGGCCCTGTCCTGTAGGATTTGTTTTCAACTCCAACAGAAGTTGCCTCGCAAAATCATTTTTATTGCTTTGTAATAAATTGACAGAGTTTGTTCATATATGTTTCTGCCTTCCTTGCCTTTTCTGGAACACTGACTTACAATGAATCTGTGCAGCCAAATTGCAATTAAGACCCCCCCCCCAAGATCCTTTTGCTTTTGCAGTTTCTTTTTTTTTTTTTTTTGGTCCTGGGAATTTAATCCAGGGTGCTTTACCGCTGAACTACATCCCCAGCCCTTTTATTTATTTATTTTTTGTTTTGAGGCAGGATCTCACTAAGTTGCTTAGGGCCTTGCTAAATTGCTGAGACTGACCTTGAACTTTCGATTCTCCTTCCTCAGTCTGCGGAGTTGCTGGGTTTACAGGCTACTTTTGCAGTTTCTGAGTTGGAATTAATTGCTTTCCCCTCCCCAACCCCGATTTACTACTGCCCCTAAAGTTCTATCAAATGTGTGCTGTATTATATTTCTTTACCTCTTTGGGGTGGTTTAGTCTACGGTAGTATCAAAGTCCCGGTTTCTTTTTATCTTTCACCAAACCAGCTCTTTGTAGTTGAAAAATGACTGCTAAAAATCTCTGGGGTTTGTCAGATAAGATAGCACACACCTGTAATCCCAGATACTCAGGAGGCTGAGGCAGGAGGATCACAAGTTTGAGGATAGCCTGGGCAATTTAGCAAGACCCTGTCTCAAACAAACAAACAAACAAACAAACATCAAAAGGCTTGGAATGTAGCACAATGGTAGAGTACCCTTGGATTTAATCCCAAATACTATAAAACAAAACAACAAAAATGCCTGGGGGCACAGGCTTCCTGAGCATGCCTCTTTAAATATGCTTTGATACTTCCTTTCAAATATGGAGAAATATGGAGCCCTGTTCCTCTCCATATATATATGGACTTAGTGAGTTGCTCTAACAAATAGAAAAAAGAAGTGTTGTTGTTACCTCAGAGACCTGGTCATACAAGAGTGCTGCTTTCTGCTTGCTTTCTCAGATCTCTTGTTCCAGGGAAGGCAGCTGCCATGTTGGAAAGACACATAAGCAGCCCTTGAAGTAACCTAGGAGGTGAAAAATGGAGACCTCTCAACAGTCAGAGGAAACAAGGCCTCCTGCCAGCAGCCATTGAAAAACTCTTGAAGTTGAGCTGATTGGAAGTTGAACCTCTGGCTCCTGTCAAGCCTCTGGTTACAGCAGCCCCTCATGAGAAACCATGAGCTGGAGCTATCCAGCAAGCTGCCTCTGGGTGGCCAATCCACAGAAACCATGAGGTAATAAGCATTTGTTGCTGTAAGCCACTGAGTTTTGGGGTAACTTGTTAACCAGCAAAAAATCACTAGTACGTTCAGCTTTGTCCAGCTGAAGTTAGGAGGCGTGTTTTCTGGAAGCCTCTGACAAACCCTTTCTCACATCCCATTAACTCCAGGCCTCTCCTGTGACATTGTAGCAAGGACCTGGACTCTTCACTCACCTGCAAATGTCCAGTGAGTGACTAAAAGCAGGATTAAAGGCTTGATCTCTCTGCCTCCAATTTTTATCCAGCTTCTTTGCTGAGTCACTTTGGATTCCAAGAACAAGGCCTGATCTGATAAGCATCTTGTGTTGAGCTGGAGCTACACCCCAAACAAGAACTTTCTTATCTGGGACAAGACCCTGCCTGACCAATCCTGAGGTAATGATGGACAGACTGTACTTGATCAATATCACCTGCTTTGGCAGCTGTGAGTGCCTCCAGCTGCTTTCATTCCTCTTTCTATAAAATGTCAAAGTCACCGTCAGCCCCTTGAAGATAGGGCTAAGGAAGTGGGTCACTTTGTCTTTCCTGTGAGCTCCAGAGATGAAAGTTTCTTTTATGCTTTTGGATTACCTTTTCTGTTTAAATTTTGGGGCAAGTGGCCTGGACCCGATTTGTTGGATCCCTACAGTCCGGCCTCTGGCCTGGGACTTGGGTAGCAATGTGACTGAGGCCAATGAACAAGACAAGGTGATGACACATGGGCTGAGAGGAGGCATGCAAGCGTGAGCCCAAGTTGGTGTGACTGCTAAGATAAGGACTGCCTAGTCTTCCATGGGGAATGGGTGAAGTTCACCTTACTTTTGAGATCCTAAGAGGAAGAGCATGACTTCCTTTGTGGAGGCTCATTGCCTCCAGTGCCATCATCACAAGGTCTTGCAGGTTTGAGGCCATCAGTGCTGCAAAACAGATTCTTTCCAGGCTGTCTTCATCAGAAAGTTCATGCCTAATGGAGTAGCCTCCACTCCTTTAGGATGAATGGCAGCTGCTCTTGATAAGTGCTCATTACTTTTCTGCTAAAAAAGCTGCTGCTCTAAATTTGTTGGAAGTGGTTCAATGCTATTGGAATCTGGGTCAAGAGGCTGTGTCAGGATAACTTCTGCTGTCAGGGTGATTCATAGGCTGATGAACACCAGAGAAGAGTCCAGGGGGATACAGATGTGTATTGTAAGTGCATATTTGGTAACAGCTCTGTTGAGATAGCGGTACCATAAAATTCGCCCATTTAAAGTGTACAATGGTTTTTGTATATTCACAGAATTGTATAATTATCACCACAATGAATTTTAGAACATTTTCATTTTCATCACCATAAGAATTCCCAAACTGGGGTTGGGGATATAGATCAGTTGGTAGAGTGCTTGCTTTGCATGCGCAGGCCCTGGGTTCAATCCCCAGCACCACACACGCACAAAAAAAGAATCCTCATACCAGCTGGGCATGGTGGTGCATGCCTGTAATCCCAGCAGCTCAGGAGGCTGAGGCAGGAGGATCATGAGTTCAAAGGCAGCTTCAGCAACTTAGCAAGGCCCTAAATAACACGGTGAGACACACACACACACATGTATATATATGTGGCTCAGTGGTAAAGCACCCCTAGGTTCAATCCCTGGTACAAAGAAAAGGAAAGAATTTCCATACCCTTTATGTATCATCCCAAATCCCCCATGCACCCAGTGCTAAGCAACCACCAATCTACCAATCTACTTTCCATCTCTTACGTATGTTTTAAATTTAACCTCTACTTATCAGCAGATAAAATTTGGAAAAAAAAAAAAAAAGAGAAAAGTCATTCTTCAATGTAAAACATGAAGTATAGTGAAGTCATCATGAGTTATTCTACATGGAATGTGTGTGTGTGTGTGTGTGTGTGTGTGTGTGTGTGTGTTTTGATGTGCATACTTTTATCAAGAGAGCTTTAGAGCCAGAAGCTGTGGCACATGCCTGTAATCCCAGCAGCTCAGGAGGCTGAGGCAGGAGGATGGCAAGTTCAAAGCCAGTCTCAGCAATTTAGTGAGGCCCTAAGCAATTTAGTGACACCCTGTCTCAAAATAAAAAGTGAAAAGGCCTGGGGATGTGGCTCAGTGGTTAGGATTAAACTCCTGGGTTTAATTCCTTATACCAAAGAGAGAGGTGGCGGGGAGGGAGAGAGGGAGAGAAAGATTGGGGAGGGAGAGAGAAAGAGGAAGATTGGGGTAGGGGGAGAGAAAGAGAGAGAAAGAGAGACCACTTTAGCTTTGTTGAGATGATTGGTAAGTCTCTGTGATTAGTCTGTTGTTTGGGGAGTGGCCAGTGCAGGGTGTGCGTATGGGGGATGACCTGGGCTAGGAGAATGGGTCTGGGGGTTTGGTATGGCCGAAGGAGCTGAGAAACGCAACAGGGAAGAGTTGACATGCTGGGTTTGCTGGTGGCCACATTTTTCAAGGTCTTGGAGTGAGTCCAAAGCCACCTGGTCACAGACCTCAGATCAATGAACCAGACATCTTTGTGAGCTAGCCATGCTGAGTCACTGCCCAGATCAGGGTCGACTTGGCTAGGGTTGATGGGGAGTCAGGCTCCAAGGTGAAATTCCTTCGTTTCAAGTTCTTCCAAGGTTGGGGAAATGAAGGTTTTCTCATCATCTCTGGCCTTCTCTCCACCATCAGTGAAGAACCTCCTCTCTTGCAATCTGTGGTAAACTTTTTTCCATAATTTTTAAATTGGTTCATCAGAGGTGATTTGGGGGAGCCGGTCTCACACAGAACAGGTTGGGGAAAGAGCCATCCTTGACTGGGGCCCCTGTGGCTCTGTGGGGAACTTGAGGCCTGACCCCTGCTTCACTCTAGTGACACTGGGTAGGTTTCTGCTCCTCTCTGAACTTTAGTCTTCTTATCTGTATAAGGGAGTTCACAGAAATCACCCCAGGGCCTCTGTAGCTGTTGCCATCTCTGGTTTGCAGGGTTCTCTCACATTGCTGACTATCCTTATTTAGTGTCCCCAGGCCCGCCTCGCAGCGGCATAGTAAAGGGCTTGAGTTCAGGCCCGGACCAGATAAAATTTGTGCTCCTGTCCCAGTTCAGATGCTAGTTAGAGCTGTGATTTTGGGCAAGTAGCCATCCTGTCTGGGTCTCAGTTTCCTCATCTGTTTGTGGTATTAGAGGTTGAACCCAGAGGTGATCTACCACTGAGCTACCTGTCTAGCCCTTTTTATTTTTTATTTTAAGACAGGGTCTCACTAAGTTGCCCAGAGTGGCCTTCAACTTGTGATCATATCTTGCCTCAGCATCCCGAGTTGCTAGGATTACAGGTGTGCAGCACCATGCCGGGTCTTATCTGTATGCAAAAGTACAAGCCCACCTGGTAAGGTGACTGTGAAGAGGAAACGCATGTGAAGTACTCTGCACATCTGCACATGTTAGGTGCTCAGTATATTTTCTTGATATAGACAAGACCACAGGGTTTGCCCAAGGCCAAGTATTCGTTACTCTTTCTGCCCCTCAGGGCAGAAGCAGGGAACAGGATCTTCTTCCTGTTCCTGAAGCCAGGCCTCTCTACTTCCATTGGGTGGCTGGTCCGTTTGCTCCCCGTGGGCAGTATGTTGCAGGGGCTTTAGAGGAAGTCGAGGGTCATGGGTCAGGAGGGTAAGGTAGGACAGGAATGCAGGCAGCCTGTGGGACATGCTACAGGCAACCATGTCCTGCACACTCTCACAGAGGCTAATGAGGTGAGGTCAGGGGCTCAGGTGGGGATACAGTCTTCTGGGAGTCATTTCTCTTCTTGTGGTCTCTGTTTCTCCCCTTCCTCATTCCTGCTTATCATTGTCAGGCATGGTGTTACCTGGAAAGAACTTTCTCTGGAGCTGGTCTCCTTCCTGTTCCCATGGGTCTTGTCCCTCTTCCCTCCTCCCCCAGCTCCAGGCCTGCCTAACCTACTCCCTCTTGCCCTGCTTCCTATCGGCCAGCCTAAATTTCCCTTTTTTGCCCAAAAAAGGAAAGTGAAAGTCACTCTGACCTGACCTGGCTTACCTACCCAGGTTCCATCAGGTCCCTGCTCCCCATGACCACATTCCTCAAGGGGAAGGCCATGCAGGTGCTGGGCCTCACAAATGATGTCCTCTGATGAATGGGAAGCTGTCAGTTAGCTTTGTTTGACAGAGGTAGACAGTTGCTCTTAGAGAAGCCATGCCCATGTCTGAAGGCATTAGCTGGTAAGAGGCAGAGCTGTGGCTGACCATGGTGGGTTTGGTGAGGAGATACGATGGAGACCCTGGCATTCTGTGTTCTGTTCCCTTCCATTTCTCTCTGGAAGTGGTCCTTCAAATGCTGCTGTGGAGGGTGGGAATTTGGTATGCAGCCAGTAAACCGTGGGTGGCTGTTCCTGACTTCCACACGCCCATCCTGATTTAGCTGTCCTTAAAGCACCAAGACTTATAGGAATGGAAAATGCAGATACCACTTCAGATCCTGCAGCCTCTCTCTCACTAGGGCTCAATGAATTAACCGTTTTCTTCTTGAGAACCTCTCTTGGTTCTGTCTGCCTTCTCTAAGCACTTATTCGCTTATTTATTTATTTATTTTTTTGGTACCAGGATTTGAACCCAGGGATGCTTTACCATTGAGCCACATCTCCAGCCCCACCCTGCTTTTTTAGAGACAGGGTCTAGCTGAGTTGCTTAGGGCCTCACTAAATTGCTGAGGCTGGCTTTGAACTTGCCATCCTCCTTCCTCAGCCTCCTAAGCTGCTGGGATTACAGTCATATGCCACTGTGCCTGGCTTAGCATGTCTCCTTTGACCTTTTTCTAGAAGGCTTATCTTTTCAAGCCCACCTGAAAGGGGCTACCGAGTCTCAGCCTATGGATGCTCTCTGGTCCCTCTCTCTGAATGCTGGAATCCTTCTGAGGCTGATTCCCAGAATGTGCCTTCTCCCCAGGGCAAGATCCACATGTCCCCTGGGCCCTGCTCACCCAGCCCAGTGCTGTAGATGTGGCAATGCCTCCACACTTGATTGTTACCCCACATGGTCTGGTTCCCACCTAACCATCCAAGTCGATATTGGTAACTCAGAGTTTTGGACATAAATGAATACATCACATTTAGTGGACAGACCAATGGAGCTTCTACAAGAGATGGTTCAGGAGCACTCTTACAGGATTTTGGTGAAAACAAAAGGGAGGTTTGCATGTGTGTAATAGGAGTTCCAGGAATAGTGAGAAAATAGAATACAGAAATTATGAAATAAATTATACAAGATTTTTAGGACATGTGTTTCCATACTGAAAGAGACTGCCAAAGATCCAGCCCAAGAACTGATGTGGCAAGGGGCATTGTGAATTTTAGAGCAGCCAAAATAAAAAGAAAGTGCTGAGAGCTTACCTGCAGGGAGCAAAAAGGGGAAATGCAAGGATTCAGGAATCGCAATAGCTTTGGCGTCTCCATAGTAGTTCTAGATAGTGGAAGACAATGGAGTTATGCTTTCAAAAATAATTTTAACAAATTGAAAATTATTTCCAACCCACTTTTTTTTTTTTTTTTTTTTTTTTTTTGGTACAAGGGATTGAACTCAGGGGAGTTTAACCACTGAGCCACATCCTCAGCCCTTTTTATTTTTTATTTTGAGACAGGATCTTGCTAAGTTGCTGAGGCTGATTTTGAAATTGTGATCCTCCTGCCTCAGCCTCCTAAATCGTTGAGATTAGAGGTGTGCACCACCACACCTGGCCCAACCTCCAACTCTGTATCCAGCAAACCTCTTAACCAAGGGTGAGGGCAGAATAAAGACATCAGAAGGTAAGCAAATCTCAAAAATGTATGTTTTCTACACTGTTTTTAACAAAGGGACTGAAAGATGGATGCATTCCAACCAGACAGAAGAGATATGGGGTCAAGAAACTGGAGTGAGACAAAGGAAGTTTCTACGATGCTGATAAAGGGGTGGGGTAGTCCCTGGCTGACAGCAGTGAGCAATGTGGATTAGGAAAGCACATGGTAGGAAGAGGCTTCCAAGAAGAAATAAAGATGAATGTAGTGGCTGATTCTGTGGAGAAGAGATTTCCTTGCCCCTCCAGGAAGTGGCATCAAGATTAGGGAGAATTGCTCTTTTCTCTTAAGTTCTGTAAAACTACTAATCAGTTGAATATAGTGTTTTATGTACTGTCAGTAGTTCTGATAGTATTTGTGTCAACTTGCCTAGGCTATAGTCCCCAGATATTTGATCAAACCTTAATCTAGGTGTTGTTGTGAAGGTAGATATGATTAAAGTCCATAATCAGCTGACTTGAAGTGAGGGAGATCACCCTGGGCTATCTGAGTGACCTGGTTCAATCAATTGAAAGGCAGATATGAAGCTTCCCTGAAGAAGATTCCACCTGTGGATAGCAACGTCATGCGTCCTGATAGGCTGCCCCACACACTTCAGACTGACCTAAGTCAGACCCACAACTGCCTAAGCCAATCAGTCTTCTTTCTCTCTTTCTCTTTTTGAGGGGTGGGGTGGGGGTTGGGGTGGTACTGAGGATTGAATCCAGGAACACTTAACCACTGAGCACATCCCAGCTCTTTTTATATTTATTTTGAGACAGGATCTCACTAAATTGCTGAGGCAAGTCTTAAATCTGTGATCATCCTCTCTCAGCCTCCTGAGTTGCTGGGATCATAGGTGTGGGCCACCATGCTCGGCTCAATTAGTCTCTTAATACATGTTTCCCGCTGGTCTGCTTCCCTGAACTTGGAGTGATACAAGTGCAACTTGAATTTTTAAGCCACCTATATGGATAGTTTTATTTTGATATGTAAAGTAAAAATAAAGTTCAACCCTTTGTAAAAAAAAAAGGAAGAAAATAAAGAAGAATGAATGAAAAAAAGACCCAGAAGAAAATGCAGCAAAATGCTTTTCACATTTAATTCAGGGTGGTGGGACTTTGGGTATTATGGTAGTAGTCCCCATAAGAAATCTTTTGTCCTCTTTCCATCAAATGCTCTTTTGCCATGAGACTTTCTTTGGTCCCTTTAATGAGTTAACACCTGTAGTACATAAAATAAAAGTAGGATGGGTCAAATGACCTGACTCAGCTGTTTGAATTTAGGTGCAACCAGGACATAAGAGCAGGACCCACTTTAAGTAATATAGTTAGTTGTTTACTATTGTATCATTCAGAATTCTTAATTGTTACAACAGAATTTGCTGTAACTAAGATGCAACCAGAAAGAAGTTTATTAAGGGAGACTATGTAGTTCACAAAATCTCCAGACTTGTGTGCCACAGGGGTCAGAAATATCATTTGAATCACATTCCAGAGCTACCTTGGTGGCTGCCCACTGACCCCCGCAGAACTCAGGCACTGTAGCTGCAGAGTGGGTTCACATGGTGCCTATCCTGTCAGATTGCTACCTTCTCAACCAACATTTCATGAAAGGACATGATTGGTGGAGCCCAAGTCATTTGCCTACTTGCCATTTGCAAAGGATGTTGAGAAAGTCAGATTTTGGCTCCTGTTCTGAGTGAAGGTGCGGGGTCATTAAATGGAGAATCACCATTAAATCTGTGGGAATTTATGCCCGAATAGCTCAGCCCAGGATGCCCAAATGTTTGATAAAAGCCGGACCAGGTTAATTGGTCCCATAAATTGAGAGAATCAGAGGGTTGCCACCAGGATGGGTAGGACAACCACTCAGGTATGGTGGGGCTGTCATTCTTTCTGGGACCCACTGAATGAATTGTTGCCCCTTCCTTGCCAGACGGCAGTGACTCAGTGCTTCTCAGGGCCACTGGCTTCCAGTGCCTGCCTTCCCTATTCTCTGTGTTGTATTGAGGTGATTGTCACTCTGCCCACAGTGAAAATCCACTCTCCCTGGAGCAGGGACGTCATTCTCCTTCTCACAGTACCTAAGGAGGGAGAAGCTGCATCAAAGCTTATTTTGGGTTTAAGTCCTACTAATGAGTCAGCGTCTTCTTTGTAAAAACAATCTACTAGGAAAATATGCAAATTTGTGTTCACTTTTTTTTTTTGTACTGGGGATTGAAGCCAGGATCCTCTACCACTGAGCTAAACCACCAACCCTTTTTTATTTTGACACAGGGTCTCATTAAGTTGCTGAAGCTGGACTTGAACTTATGATCCACCTGCCTCAGCCTCCTGAGTTGTTGGGATTACAGGAATGTGCCACTGTGCCTGCCTTCGTTCACTGTTTTATCAAGTAATTTATATTCAATAAAATGAAATAATTGCAGGTGTGTGGCTTAGTGAATTTTGACATATGTGAATACACTGCTGAAAAAGAACATGCCCAGAATTTCAGAAAGTTCTCTCACATTCTCTCCAAATTATTATCCCACATTCCTAATATCATAAATTAATTTTGCTAATCCTTCAACTTTGTCAAAACAGAATTCAACAACATGTACTCTTACTTCTGGCTTCTTTTATTCAACATTAAAGACTCAGAAGATCTTAATTTTCTTGTTTGTCTTTTCCTTCAGAGTTCTACATGAATAGACATGACTATAAATTAAAAAGTAATAGTAGTGCTGGGTGTAGTGCCATACACCTATAATCCCAGCAGCTTGGGAGGCTGAGGCAGGAGATTGGCAAATTCAAGACCAGCCTTAATATCTTAGTGAGACCCTGTCTCAAAATAAAAAATAAAGGACTGGGGATATGGCTCAGTGGTTAAGCACCCTTGGGTTCAATCTCTGGTAACATAAATAATTAAATAATAATATTAATAATAATGATAGCAACATTTGCCAATCATAACACTTTCAGAGACTATAGGGTATTTGGCAGGGGAGTTGACAAACAGAAAAAAATAGAACTTTAAAAATTAGCTAACCAGCCAGGCATGATGGTACATGCCTGTAATCCCAGCAGCTCAGGAGGCTGAGGCAGGAGGATTATGAGTTCAAAGCCAGCCTCAACAACAGTGAGGCACTAAGCAACTCAGTGAGACCCTGTCTCTAAATAAAATACAAAATAGGGCTGGGGATGTGGCTCAGTAGTTGAGTGCCCCTGAGTTCAATCCGGGTGCCAAAAAGAAAAAAAAAAAAATCAGCTAACCATGCAGTTTATAATCAGACATATAAATAGTGGGCCACAAGGAAGACATTTGTGGCCCCCAAACTGGCAAGGTGGCTACAACTTCCTATTGGGCTCCTCTTGTCCCCAGTCCCAGGCTGTGTGCACATCTTAAAGGATGTCTGCTAGCACCTGGACCCACCACAGGGGCTGGCAGGAGGCCTTAGCCCTGGGGAGGGTGCAGGCATGAATCTTGAGAGCCTCCAGGGGCTGGCACTGCACTGAGAACAGAGACCGAGAGTATCCCTGTCTTGGGGTAGCCTTGCTGGTTGCAGAAATTCCAGATTGAGTCTTCACACTGGGAGGGACTGTTTGCAGGATGAACTGGCAGCAGGAGGGAGGCCTGTGGGTGGCTTTATCAGCTTCAATCTTAGCCTTGAGCTAGTAGTTATAAGCTTGGCCCCAGGGTCGGGTGACAGAGTTACTCCAGCAAGTTCTCTTGTAGCAGAGCCAGTGGAGTGGCAGTTGTGCGGACAGAATGCTGGCCAAGGGACTTCCCCAGCGTTCCGTCTTGGTCAAAGGGTGCCAGCCTTTCTTGAGTGCTGCCAGGGAGGGCCTGGGGCATCCCAGAGTACCCACTGGAAGAACAGCTGGTGTCTCCACCCGCAGTCCTCGCCCCTTCAGTGAGATCCCTTCCCCTGGTGACAATGGCTGGCTAAACCTGTACCATTTCTGGAGAGAAAATGGTCCTGGCAAAATCCACTATCACCATGTCCAGAATTTCCAGAAGTATGGCCCCATTTACAGGTAAGCCTGGCAGAGGGCAGAGGCAGACGGGATGGGGAGGTGCAGGGGCCTAGGCAGCTCTCCTGTGCTCCCCTCTCCCCAGATGGTCTGTTTTTAGTTCCAGACTCCTGCCTACCTTCTGATTTTATTTCTTCCAGGCTGGGCATGGTGGTGGGGAAGGCAAAGGCCTTTCCTTTCCCCTTTGAAACTTCACGGTGGCCGGGGGTGGTAAGAGAGCAAGCCCTCAAATGTCTCCCATAGCCATTATCCCCAGGATGCCTTGTAAGGAAAGTTTGTTGTCCCCATGGTCAGAGGAGGACACTGAGGCAAGGGTGCCTGATCACTAGTTAGATCTCCATCCTGCTGGGGTGCTAACTGCTCTCTTCAGCCCTGCGTGGCTCTAGAGCAGCTGGGTTTTTTTTTTTTTTTTTTTTTTGTCCCTTTCCTCTCGAAGGGGAAGGAAAAGAAAGGCTTGCTTCTACTTCGACCCTTTGGCCCTTTGACCATAGACCCCAGGGTTATGGCTTGTCCCTGGCTTACTGATGGGTAAGGTTAGTGACATTCAAGCTACTCCTGGGGGCTTTTCCTAGAGCAGCTTCAAGGGATGGAAGATGCTGAATGTGATAGTTGGGGACTGGAGGGGAGACCTGGAGGAGCCATGCTTTCAGTTTAAGTGACAGGTTCTTTATCAACTCAAATAATTATTTTAAAAAAATTTTTTTAAGTTGTAGATGGACACAATACCTTTGTTTTTTTGTTGTTGTTTTTGTTTTGTTTTGTGCTTTTTTTTTTTGTCATGTGCCACCATGCCGGGTCACAGTACTTTTGTTTAATTTATTTATTTTTATGTGGTGTTGAGGATCAAATCCAGTGCCTTAAATGTGCCAGGTAAGCGCTCTACCACTGAGCCACAGCCCCAGTCCCAACTCGAAGAATTCTAATAGGAAGGTCATGGTGGGGAAGGAACATATGTGACATCTTGGAGGGCTTGAGGGGGTGGGTGGCCATGAGAGTCAGGCTTGCTTGTTTTGGGGCCTTACTGCTCCCTCCCTCCCCAACAACCCTGTCAAAATCCAAATTGCCTTTTTTTTTTTTTCTTACAGCTATTTGGAGTGTTGGGGTGGAAAAAGTGGCTCCTTGCTGCATCTCCTCTCCTCCTCTCTGTCCCAGTTCTGTCTGTTCCTGTGCCCCAGTCTTACCCCAGGTGCACCCCTGGTTATCCCTGCTTCCCTCCCTTTCTTTCTCTACTTCCTAGTTGCTCAAGTAGGAAAGCCTTATTTTTTTTCTTTTTTATTAGTGCATTATAATTATACTTAATAGTGGAATCTGTTGTTACCTATTTACACAGGCACAGAATAAAACAATACAATTTGGTCAGCCTTATTCCTCAGACCTCCCTTTCCCCTCAGAGCATCTTATTTCATAAACCCTCTTCTGATCCACTTTCATCTGAAGCTGGCAACATGTCCTCAAAGTTAGTGCTATTATCCCCATTTTATGATGGGGAAACTGAGGCCCAGGGAGGAGAAAGTTCTTACCAAGGTCACACAGCTCCTCAGGACAAAACCAGGACCAGAACCCACATTGTATGACTTCCAGGTCTGTGTGTCAGGATGACACTACAACTTATAGCCTGGAAATAATAGACTCTTGCATAAACTTGCAGAATTTGAAATACAGTTTTTGTAGTTTCCCCCATGCCATGAAGCCTGTTTCCATTCTTTATGGAACAGTTGAGAAAATGCAGACAAGCACTAACGAAAAATGGAAATTGGAGCCAGTCTTATTCTGGGTCACATTTGAGTACCACGAGGAATGAGTGTATGTCTATGGTGGGGGTCCAATGGCACATGCCAGGTTTCTTTCCTCTTCTCTCTCTAAATAATTTTAAATGGCAGCACAGTAGTCCATGGTACAGAGAAGCCATATGTTTAAGCCAGTATTTTAAAGGTGAACATTTAGCTCCCTTCCAGCCTTGGCTCTTTCTTGGACCCCACAGGCGGGTTTCTGATGTCAGGTCATTGCCTTGGCGGGCTTCCCGGGAGAGGGATTGATAACACCAAGAACAGATCAAGGACTTTGCAAACTCCGGTTGGGAGATGGAGCTAATTCTTGAAAAGACACTTGATAGCCAGAAAACACTGAGGGGATTTTCTGGGAGGCCATGAACAAGCCAAAGCTGAGACTCGAGATGGTGGTCCCAGGCCTTATGGCTGGGTGGTAAGCATGGTATTCTCCAAGAGGAGCAGGGGATACAGAGGGAGAGGAGAGAGGGGTGGGAGAGCACGTTTGGCTCGCAGCTGCATGTTTTTGTGATAATCTGCCTTAAACTATATCTTCAAGTAACCTTTCTTAGGCAAAAGGCAGATACAAGCAGGAAGTGGAATTTTTTCCTGTTTTGTAGTAGGGTCTTTTTGTTGTTTTTCTTTCATTCTTTTTTTTGGTGGGAGGGGTACTGGGGATTGAACTCGAGAGCACTTGACCACTGAGCCACACCCCCAGCCCTATTTTGTATTTTATTTAGAGACAGGGTCTCACTGAGTGGCTTAGCGCCTCGCCTTTGCTGAGGCTGACTTTGAACTCGTGATCCTCCTGCCTCAGCCTCCCGAGCCACTGGGATGACAAGCGTGTGCCATTGTGCCCGGCTCCTTTCATTCTCGTACAGCAGAACTTTATTGCCTCACAGTTCTGGATCCTGAAATTTGAGATCAAGGTGTCTGCAGGGTTGGTTTATCCTGGGGCCTCTCTCTTTGGCTTTTAGATGTCATCTTTTCCCCTTGTTTTCACGAGGTTGTTCTTGAGGTCTCTGTCCTCCTTTCCTCTTCTTACGAGGATGCCAGTCACATGGAATGGTTGCGTTTTAATACGGACTGTCTGCAAAGTACTTTGAGAGCCTCTCTTGTCTCTGCTTCTGTGTCCGGGACTTGATGCTTCATTGCAGCTTCATTTTCATAGAGGCGAAGGGCTCTCTGTCCGACTCTTGGGACAGGGTGACCACTCGTAGAATCTCAGTCCTAGAAGGGATTAGCTGACCTGGATTATGGACAGGCCCTATAGGGATGACATGAAAGTGTGTGGTGGTTCTGAGAGTCTGTTGCCACAGGAAGGGCAAGTTAGGACCGAAGACGGGATGGAAGTCCATTGAAGCCGCGGGATGGGCTGGGGCTAGTCCCGGGGATGTGCCTTGTGACAGCAGCAACCATGGTCATAAAACTCTATCTCCTAGGATGTGCAACAATGGTGTTCAGTCACATTAATTCACTGTATATTTTGTCCTTCAGCAACTCTGAGAGGTACTATATCTGTCTCCATTTTACAGACAAGGAAACTGAGACTCAGAGAGGTTAAGGAATTTGCCTCAGGTCACATAGCAAGAAAGCTGTGGAACCATAAGGCAGTCGTGCAGTGAGTCCTGACTGCTCTGGCTCTCCTTGGATCCTGATGTCAGCCCTCTCCCCACCCCTCCAGGGAGAAGCTTGGCAACCTGGAGTCAGTTTATATCATAGACCCTGAAGATGCGGCCCTGATCTTTAATTCCGAAGGTCCCACCCCAGAACGATTCCACGTCCCGCCTTGGGTTGCCTATCACGAGTATTACAAGAGACCCACGGGAGTCCTTCTGAAGTGAGTCCTGAGCCCTTTCGGGGTGATGGGGGAGTCCTGAGGGGGGAGATATTGACGGGAGGACTGGGATCAGGCTTACCCTGCCCTTCCAAGCAGGACCTCTAGGCAAGACCCTGTCATCCTCTTGCCTCCATAACACAAGTGACAGTGAAGATGGTGATGGTGAACTGCCCTGCCAACCTCCAGGGAAATGTCAGGCGGAAGATCTTTATGAGTAATTAAAGACTTTGGGAAGTTCTCCTTCATTGCTTTAATCAATAAATCCCACCTTACTGAACATCCACTATGAACTAGGCCTTGTGCCAGGGGCTGGAAGAACAGTGACAGGGCAGGGTTCTGCCACAATGAGTCCCGCACCATCTAAAGGGGCAATGAGAAGAGGTAAGTCAGCTAATTTAATGTAGGGGCTACTGTGTTCAAATTATCATCAAAAATGAAAATGTAGCTACTGGTGGTGGTGCACACCTGTAGTCCCAGTGTCTGAGGAGGCTGAGGCAGGAGGGTTGCAAGTTGGAGTCCTACCTGGACAACTCAGTGTCTGAAATTTAAAAAATGGGCTGGGAATGAAGATTAGTGATAGAGTACCCCTGGCACTAAATCCAGGTAACCAGAATAAAAAATTAAACTTGAATTAGTAGGTTATGACTGAAGCAACTGGAACTCTCGTTCTTAGCTGATTAGAAGGTAAACTGGTGCCTCTACTTTGGAATTGCGAATAATTCTGAAATTGGCTATTCACATACCTATGATGCAACAGTTCTGATTTTAGGGATATACTCCAAAGAAAACCCCCCAACACATCTACCTAGGGGACATGTGCTAGAGTGTTTGCTCAGGTGCTGTTCATAATAGCAAATATAAGGAAGGCACCAAGAAACCTGGCAGAAATGAAAATATGCAAATGGTGGCACATACTAGTCGGAATAAATAGACTCCATGTCCCACAATGGTGAAGAAATATAGAATCCAGGGGGTGTGGTGAAACACGCCTGTAATCCCAGGAGTTTGGGTGGCTGAGGCAGGTGGATTGCAAGTTCAAAGCCAGCCTCAGCAACTTAGCAAGGCCCTAAGCAACTCAGCAAGACTCTGTCTCTAAAATACAAAAAGCTGGGGATGTGGCTCAGTGGTTAAGCACCCCTGGGTTCAATCCCTGGTACCAAAAAAATTTTACATATGTATATATTCCAATGGAAAAAAGCAAGTCCCTGAAAGCATGATAACTTTTTAAAGAAGTTGAAAACAAGTATACATTTTTTAAAAGTACCTTTTAAGAATAAATGAAGTGGGGCATGGTGGTGCACACCTCTAATCCCAGTGGCTCAGGAGGCTGAGGCAGGAGATCTGGAGTTCAAAGCCAGCCTCAGCAAAAGTGAAGTACTAAGCAACTCAGTGAGAGCCTGTCTCTAAATAAAATACAAAATAGGGCTGGGAATGTGGCTCAGTGGTCAAGTGCCCCTGGGTTCAATCCCCAGTACCCCCCCAAAAAGTATAAATTATCATGGGATAAAACCATACACAGAAGAGAGTAAAGGATCCAAGAAGAAGGGCATGGGAGAATCAGGAGAGTGAAAGCAAGCCATGATCCAGTTCCTAGTTTTTATGTTGGGTGATGAGTTTATAATAATATTCTTATATCCAACTAGCAAACAATGTTTCCCAAGTCACAAAGGGGGTTTTGCATGGACTGATTTTTAGAGTGCACCCGGAAATCAGCTGTGTGTTTATTTTTTGTGGGATCAAACCCAGGACTTTCACAAGCTTGCAATGCTCTGCCACTGAGTTCCATTCCCAGTTGTTTCTAAAATTTGAGACAAGGGCTCACTAAATTACCCAGGCTGACCCCACACTTGAGATCCTCCTGCCTCAGCTTCCTGAGTAGCTGGATTATAGGTGCTTGCCATTGTGTCCTGCTGAACTTAGGTTTTTGATTAATTCTGAGTACCTGAGATTCCCCCTGCTGTAGTGAATACCAGTCACTTTGTGGGTACAGAGGAGGAGAGCTTTGTCAGTTTATTTGTGCAGGGGTGAGAAAAGGTGATGGTGGGGTGTGCTTGATGGTGAAGGTGAACATGGGCCAGGAGGAGAGGAAGTGCAGTGGAATGGGCAGGCTTGTAGTGACAGGGACTGGACAGCTTGAAAGTTGCTCAAAGGGTGATAAGAATATGAACTTCTGGTTTGTAGTGGTGGCAGCAGAGGAAGTGAACAGGGGTTGGAGTTTTGTTCTCCATCACCTTCTTCCTTCCTTCTCCCTTTCCTAGGCCAGGCAAAACAGGGAGGAGGTGACAGGCAGGGGGTGCTGGGAGGAGGTAAGGACACACAAGTGCCACATGCTCAGCTCTGCTCAGCTCCTGGGAGGATGAGTCACTCCTCGGTGTTTGTCAGGCCTGGGGACTGTGACCATGGGGATTGAGGGCCTGTGTTTTCTCAGGGACTCAGAAGACTGGAAGAAAAACCGAGTGGTCCTGAACCAGGAGATGATGACTCCGGAGGCCCTCAAGAACTTTGTGCCCATGATGGATGTGGTGTCTCAAGACTTCATTCGTGTCCTGAACAGGCGTGTCAAGCAACAGAAGTCTGGAAATTTCTCAGGAGACCTCAGTGATGACCTGTTCCGCTTTGCCTTTGAGAGTAAGAGACTTGCGTCTGGCTGGCAGTGGGGACTGAGGGTGGAAGAGCTTGGAGTTCCCTCTCTCAACCTGAGATTCAGCACAGACTCTGCAGAAGCATTGAGATTGGCTTCTGGGATGAGTGGCTGAACACATCCTCCACTGTCAGCTACCCTCATCTGGCATTCACGTTGAGGGGGTGAGGGTCCCCAAAGCATAGATCCTCCTTACCACCCAAGACCCAGAGCTTGGCTTAGCCCTTCATTCTGCAAGTCTCCCTCACCTGGAAATATGCCCTCCATGTCTGGTAGGAGAGAAGAAGGTTAGGAGGTTAATCTGAGTTTGGTGTTGAAGGATGTGTAGGATTTATCCGGATAGGGTTAGGAAGTCATGCTGCATAGATAGAGGGGACAGCACTGGCATGTGGCTTGGTGATCGTGTGGTCATTGTAGGAGATTTGGGAATAAAATCAGCTTTTAATCATGAATTTGGTATAAAACAAGCATTCAAATTCACCTGGTAGGTGAAAAGAACTGGAGGTTGTGTGACCTCTCAGGTTCCGGGTGGCTGATTACCCAGGTATTTATGTCCCCACTGTCCTTTTTGACCTGTGAATTTTGCCAATTCATCCATTACAATGAGAAATCTCTCTTGGAGGAATGGTGGGCAGAGCAGTTTCATCCCAGCATGGGGCCTTCCTTGGCACGGCTGGAGACCCTGCTTCCCATCAAGACGTTCCTTTTCAGGGGTTTCCGTAAACCTGTCAACGTCTAAGGGAACTGAGCGGTTGCCAGAAGAGCAGCTTTCTTTTATCCTGTATTCTCATTCCTCTGGGACTCAGGCCTGGGTTTCTTTACTGGAGGAATCTGAGGGTGGATCAGGGTCTCCTGAGCATGGAGGGGACGGAGTAGATCCTGGGAGCTGAGGCTCTCGGATGACCTGGTTGGAAGGAGCTCCTTAGCCTTAGTCTCTCCTTGCAGCCATCAGCAATGTCATATTTGGGGAGCGCCTGGGGATGCTGGAGGAGATTGTGGACCCTGAGGCCCAGAAGTTCATCAATGCCATCTATCAGGTGTTCTGCACCAGTGTACCCATGCTCAGCCTGCCCCCAGATCTGTTTCGTCTCTTCAGAACCAAGACCTGGAAGGACCATGCGGCTGCGTGGGACGTTGTTTTCAATAAAGGTGAGGGTTCCTCTGGCTATGTCCAGGGCATTCAGGCCTGGGGGCCAGGAGAGCCTTGTTTACTTAGGGGGTGGGAGCTCCGTACTGGGAGAGACCTATCCAGCTGGAGGCCCTGGCCTTGGGCTGCTCTTTCTCCTGAGCTTTGTCAATGGACACTGACTTGCCATGTAGGAAAACCACTCTCTGGTGAGTAGCCATGGTGTCAGGAAGGCCCTGGAAGCCCTGGAGATGGTGGGCTTAAGGCTGGCTGCTGGGGGAGATCAGAATTTTCTGGAGTTAGAGAGGGAAAGATGTTCATAGTATTCCTCAAGGAGCTCACGATCCCTGCAGGGTTAAGGGTCAGTGTCTGAGTTCCAGCTGTGCTGGGTCTTAGGAGTCAGGACTTGGGTGGGAGAGGAAGGGGAAGGTCAGGTGGAAAAGGTTGATTGAGGTATGCTGGAGTCAAATGCCACCCATGCCCCTTACACCCACATGAT
This sequence comes from Sciurus carolinensis, assembly GCF_902686445.1. Taxonomy (NCBI): domain Eukaryota; kingdom Metazoa; phylum Chordata; class Mammalia; order Rodentia; family Sciuridae; genus Sciurus; species Sciurus carolinensis. The sequence goes on from NC_062214.1 coordinate 81,903,453, forward strand.
CTTGGACAATTGACTGTCTCTCTGAATCTCCATTTCTTTGACTGAAAAATGGGAGTGATGTCACATACTCCATAGAGCTGTGGCTAAGAATTAAATGAATGAGCAGATATGAAGGGCTTAGTATAGGTACCTAGTAAAATGACAACCTACAAAGGAGGGCACTCCAGAATCCCCAGCCCTTGATTCTACTTTTTCCTGAAGATCACCCTCCCCACCCCATCTGGGTTCTTTCTCCTGCTCCACAGCTGAAAGATACACCCAGAACTTCTACTGGGACTTGAGACAGAAAAGAGACCTCAGTGACAGGTACCGTGGCATCCTGTACAGTCTCCTGGAAAGTAACAAGCTATCCTTCCAGGACATCCAGGCCAACATTACTGAGCTATTGGCAGGAGGTGTGGACACGGTGAGTGGCTGTGGGCACATCTTCTGCTTCCTGTGCCCAAGTGCACCTTCCCTACCTGTGGTGTGGTTGTCTGAAGTCCTGCGATCCAAGGGGGTCCTCCGCATATGGACTATGCCTCCCTGTCCTGGCTCTGTTCTCTAAACTCATTTCCTAGGAGGGTGACATCAAAGTCAGATTCCCCACAGGCAGGGTTGGAGGCTGACTGGACATTTTTCTCTGTGCCTATGAGAAGAGCATGACCAGGTGTAGGTGGTGAGGCCCAGGTTTGGTGTAAGTCTTTAAAGGCTAAAGATTTATGTGGAATCCTGCTCTGCGGAGGCCCAGCTGTGGGAGGACCGCATTCCCCCAGGCCTGTGGAGGATACAGCTCACTTAGATCTAGGGAAACTGGCAGGACCTCAGAAAGCTTGCAGGGCACAGGAATTTGCCCTGGGCTCTGCCCGCCAGGGTCTCTGTTGTTTTCCCTCTTCCCCTTCCACACCAATGCCTAGAGGCAACTACTGTGAGGTCTCCCTCCTTCTATCTGCATAGTACCCCAGAAACTTCTCTTCTTTAATATTAAAACCTATCTGTCCTGTGTACCTTCCCTTCTTCTTAAACTCCCCCCATGCTAACTGGACAGTGAGTTAATGATTTAGTGTTATGGATTATTATTTGGGACAGAGGCACTGAGACTATAGAGGTGAACACAGTATGCTTCGAGGGTTCTTAAATGACTGAGGTAAGGGCCATGTTCATCTGCTCAGGACACCATAACCCAATAACTTCAACAGAAGGCGATTCTCTCAGTTCTGGAGGCTAGAGGTCCAAGATCAAGGTGCAGATAGGATTGATTCATTCATTGGCCTTCCTCCTTGACTCATGAAAGGCTGTCTCCTCCCTCTACCTGCACCTGGGCTTCCATCTGTGCCTGTCTGTGTCCTAACCTCCTCATCCTAGAAGAACATCAGACATTATGGATTAGGGTCTATGATCTCTTTTATTCTTATTACCTCTTTAAAGCTCCTACCCCCAAGTGCAGTGGTGTAGAGGTTAGAATATTGACATGCAAATTTTATCTTTGCAGTCCTGGGGATTGAACCCAGGGTGCTCTGCCACTGAGCAACACCCTCAGTTCTTTTTATTTTATTTAATATCTTTTTAATTTTAAGGGTCTTCCTAAGTTGCTGAGGCTGACCTCAAACTTGTGACCCTCCTGCCTCAGCTGCTGAGTCTCTGGAACTACACATGTGAGTCACATGCCTTGAATTTTAGAGGCACTCAGTGCAGCTGATAGCAGGAAGGCAGAGGTGTGAGCAGATGTTTGCCACCCAAGTTACAGGGTCTTGATGCCAGAGGCATCTCCCTGTAGAACAGAGAGGAGTTCAAATTCAACTTGTATCTTGAAGTCCCTTGTAGGAGGAGAGAGAAAGAATTGCATTTCAGAACTAAGAAGACACATGTGTCAAAGTCCCCTAGGTTAGTAATTTTCTTTGGTAGTTATTACTTTTATATGTCACTCTGGTGGAGAAGTTTCGGTTCCTGTGACAGGCTGTATATGGAGCTTTGGCACTCATTTGAAAAATATTTCATTGTGAGTTATGTAGAGGAAATCTCCTAAAGGTGACTATCTGCACCAAAGATGAGGAGCCATTTATTAAGCATGTGTTATTTGGCAGGCAGTGTCTTAAGCTTTTACACAAATTGCCTCATTTAATACTGGCAAGGGACTCTATGAGCTATGTTACCATTATCTTCCTTTTTTAGATGAGGAAACTGGGGCATAGAGAGGTTAAGTAACTTGATCAAAGTCACACAGCTACTGACTTATTTAACTACCTTATTAACCAAGTGTCTCCCAAGTACCTACTCCATGGCAGGCCATGGAGGTACTGAGATAAAACCTCACACACATGTGGTTAGGGTCTTGAAGGAGTGTACACTTGCTTCATGGGTGGGGAAGAGAATTCTAGGAAGAGGAATTAGCATGGGAGAGATTTCTGGGCTTTGGGAGCTATGTGCAGCTCTGCATGGCTGGAGCATCAAGTGTGTATTGGAGAGGTGGGGGGGGGGCACTGGAAGAGAGCAGGCAGGTGTTGAAGGGGTCACATGGGTCAGGCTGGAGCCTCTGCACTTCTCCTGGAGGATCCAGGGAGCCAGGCAAGGATTTAGAGCTGAAAAGGGACTGGGTGCCATTTTTTCATTGTGGTCCCTGCTAGGAAGAGAAAGGTATCTAAACCCTTTGGACAGAAACATGATCCTTGGTAAGATAATACACCAATGATCCATGTTCTAGTCATAGGAGGGAGGGTGTTCCAGTCTGGGACTCTAAATGGGTTTAGTTTGTCACCATGGAGGAATCTGGGACTGTGGTGTTTGATGATCAATGTCTACTATCTCTGGCTTGTATTGAGATTAACTGGTTAGTCCCAGTATGTCCCACACACTAATTGCAATGCAGAGGGCAGGTCTGAGGTCTGGTTTTAGTACCTTTGATCCTTACTTGAAGCTCTGCTGCTCTAGGATGGGGAAGGGCCGTTATGCCTTGGGGCATGTGATCAGGAACAGCAGTCATTTGGGAGCATGACCCCTTTGGAGGTAGGATTTGAGGCCTCTGGATTTTCGTGGAGGAAGACATCAGCAGTGCAGCTGATACTTTACTGCACAGATGGTTCTAGTGACATGAGGGATGAGGCCAGGGTCAAGTGCTATACCAAACATTCCTGCCTGGGTGGCAAAAAGCCCTTCTTGGATATTTGCCTTTCAAATTGTGTTTTGCTTTTGCAGGTGGGTGTGGAGACTTGGGATGAGGTGGTTATTAGGGGAGAGGTTCTTGTAAATGAAAATTTGGCTTGGGTCCTTCACCTTGAGGTGCCTCAGAGTGATGGGCCCTCCTGGTCTTCTGCACCCCCACATTCCCTGCCAGACATCCATGACCCTGCAGTGGCACATGTACGAGATGGCCCGTACCCCGAAGGTGCAGGAGATGCTGAGGGCAGAGGTTCTGGCTGCCCGGCGCCAGGCCCAGGGAGACATGGCCACAATGTTGCAGTTGGTCCCACTCCTCAAAGCCAGCATCAAGGAGACGCTAAGGCAAGCACACATCCACCCCTGCCTCCCTAACCCCTGGGCAGGGCCAGGGCAGGGCTTGGGGAAAGGTTTCCAAGGATGGGGAGGTACAGGCAATTAGAAGCAGGAGATGAGAGGCTGGGGATGGAGGAGGAGAAAGATGCTGAGTCCTACCTCAGATGCAGGACTGGGGAGCTGCAGCCAGGTCTGAGATGCCATACTGGTGCAGGAGTGGGGATGGGTACGGCCAGGTTTTGTGGCTATCCTTTTCTGAGCGTCCTCTTCCCCACAGACTCCACCCCATCTCTGTGACTGTGCAGAGATATATCACCTGCGACGTGGTTGTTCATGGTTACGTGATTCCTGCCAAGGTAGGTACAACCAGGGAGCTACAGGCTCTGCCGGTCAGACAGAGGAGGCTAGGGTAGGCTGCAATTCCAGACAGAGGTGGTGATGGGGGGCTTCTGTCCTGCCTTTCTGCCTTGCCCTAGGGCCCTGTAGAGCTCTCAGCAGCAGAAGTTCAAATTTGAATGAAGAGTAGAGGTGGTAGGCACCATGGGTAATGATCACTGGAATGTTCTGGAGTCCGGGGTTAGGGTGTAGACCTCGCAGTCTGCCTGGGTTGGTGGGGGACACTGGAGCTGAGGAAAGGGCAGGAAAAAGGGCAGGTTATCCCAACCTTGAGTTTTCAGTTGTTCTCACTTGGTGGGTAAAGTTCAGGGAAGGGCTGGGCCTTGTTTAACGTCATACAGTGGGCAGAACATCCTGTCCTGGGTAAGGTGGGCAGCCCCACGGGGACTGGGATGAGGAGTGGAAGGGATGGAGCTCAGGGACATGGGAAAGCTGGGTGTTGTGCTCAGGACTGTGGGAAGGTGGGACCCACTCAGGCCTCTGACCACCTCTCCCCTAGACACTGGTGCAAGTGGCCAACTATGCCATGGGCCAAGAACCCAGGTTCTTCTCCAACCCTGACAATTTTGACCCAAACCGATGGCTGAGCAAAGACAAGAACATCACCTACTTCCGGTACCTGAGCTTTGGCTGGGGTATTCGGCAGTGTTTGGGCCGCCGGGTTGCAGAGCTGGAGATGACCATATTACTCATCCACGTGAGTTGAGCTTAGGGACATCTGGGTACCCTGGGCTAGCCCTGGACCTCAGGTAGTCACCAGCCCTACTCTTCCCATCTCTGCATAGAGCCCAGAGATTATATAGCTAGGGCATATCTGTCTCCCACAATTCCCTGCTGCCTCCTCTTAAGCTAACCCACTTATCACCCACCAGTGTCCCCTGACCATCCATTCCCCTTCAGGTGATGGGATGGGGTGGGAGCAGGAGAGGGATTATTGCCAACTAGTTAAGTCACGGTCTAAATCCAGGGAACAGAGTACCAGTGGTGCATTTTGGACATGGTGCATGCAGGGTTAGATGTGGAGCTGGTTGTGCACCTCTTAGAGGCCTCAATCACACTCAGAGGCCCTGCTGGCAGGTGAACAAGCTGGGCTCAGGGGAGACAGAATACCCTAAGCCCACTGCTCTCTTTCTCAGGTGCTGGAGAACTTCAAAATTGAAATCCAACATCTCAGCGATGTGGGTACCAAGTTCAACCTCATCTTGGTGCCTGAGAAGCCCATCTTATTCACCTTATTGCCCTTCAAACAGGACCCAGCCCTGGCATGATCAGGATGGAACTGCTCTCCCACCAACCAGGCTGGCAGTCACGTAGTGGGATGGCCTGGTGGTGGGGTACAGGTTCTCTCCATCTCCAGTTCTCTGTTCCCACCCTGCCTTTCAGGCAGGAGGATTTGGGTCTCAGTGGTCAACTGCTTCAGTTCAGTTGAGTCTCTTCCCTTTACCTCACCTCTTCCCCTTCTTGACCCACCTCAGGAAGACAATAAACTGTACTTTTGGGGTCCAAGCTTGTAGCCTTTTTGTTTTTCCCACCTCCTCCCTCTTGGCTTTTTCTCTCCTTCCTGCTTCCTTTCTTTTCCCTGGGCTGGAGTCATCTTTAACTCAGAAATGTCAGTGCTGGAAATGGCCTCACCACCAAAGATGTCCAACTCTGCATGGGAGAGATGAAGACACTGAAGTTCTGAGAGGTTTCCAGTCACCCAAGGTTATGCAGCATGCTTGTGGCCAGAACCTGGGCCTGTTGACTCAGTGAGGACTCCTTCCCCCAGTCCCATCTGTGAAATGTCCTGTCTCTGGCTGCATATGGACACAGTATAGCCAGCTCAGCCCAGCCCTTGTTGACAGGAAGGCTTCAAGTTTTTCCCTTCTCCAAGCAACTGAGCATCTGATAAACCAAACCCCACCCCCAAAAATAAAATAAAAGAATTTCTGATAGGATATATATTTGGGCAGGTGGGAAGTCCTGGCCTTCCTCCTGTGTGCCAACAGAGCTGGTTTCCAGTGGCCTCACTTCCCCTGGCACTTCAGGAGGGTCCTACTTCCCCGGTGCCTCTTCTTACCACCTTCCTGGGTTCATTATGGCTTTTGGTTTTCTGAAGACGCCAGCTTCCAGGTCAGGTTGGGGGCTGTATGGCTGCCACAGAGGGCTCAGGGCCAGAGTGGGGTCTGGGAGGAGGCGGTGGGGGTCCCAGGCTACGTTGCTTCAGGAAAGAGGCAAAAGCTCACTGAGGTACAATATTTAATAAAGTCATCTTTATTAGAGTAGAGGGGTAGAGGTGAGACTCCCCAGCACTTGGGAAGGCTCAGGCCTGCTGGAAGTTAGAGGTCTTCTGGTGGTTTGAGGGTTTGTTGAGCTTCGTGTCTGAGCTGGGCTGCACAGGCTCCAGCTTAGAGGGCTGCCTGAGGTCCTTGGAGTTGGTGGAGGCATTCTGTGGTATGCAAAGCAAGTCTAGTGAGTACACTTCCATCCCCAGGGGCAACCTATTCTAGGGCATCTTGTCTGGTAAGGCAAGGATCCAAAACTCAGTGGGCTGTGACTTCTCAAAGATTTCTAGACCCATTTGATCATAGCATGGAACACTTGATTTTTCCAAGTCCACAGGGCTCAAGTGAGTTTCAAAGGTGGCCCTGTGTTCCCATCTCAGGGCCTTCACGAGAGCTGTGGAGCCTCAACCATGAGCAAAGAACAGATGGCTCAAGAGCAGGAAAAATCAGGATCTTGGTTTTGGGGGCCAGTGTCCTTAGAGCTGAACTTGAGGGACATCTGTGAGCAGGCCTTGGGAGCCTATCAGCAGCATTATGATTACCTCAAAAGGGTGACTGATGGGGGGAGAACCTTGGAACTGGGTGGGTGTAGAGGCACAAGCTACTCTGTCCATGAGTAAAACCAGTGCCAGGCAGCTGGGTATGAGGGCACATGCCATAATCCTAGTGACCCAGGAGGCTGAGGCAGGAGGATCATAAGTTTGAGGTCAGCCTCAGCAACTTAGTGAGACCTGGTCTCAAAATAAAATTTAAGAAGGGCTGAGAACATAGTTCAGTGATTAAGTGCCCTTGGGTTAAATCCCTGGTATCACAAAAACAAAACAAAACAGTCCTAGAGTATGGGCAGTGCCAGAACATTGCAGAAATGCCCATGTGGGCTGCCCCTTGTCCACAGTCATCTTCTCCTTGAGTTTCACAACAATCTGTGGGGGAAGGGGTGGTTTTGGCAGGAGTTTCTATTCCCCCAGACAGGCGGGGAGACTGAGACCATACCCCAGGAACCTTAGCCCAGGACTTCTGATGCCCAGCCCAGGAACTGGCCTCCCAAGTTTTTCTCAGTTCCCAGTGATTTGTGAGGTTGACTGGCTTCCAGCTCCTCTAAAGAGGTCACTTACAGGCTGGTTTAAGATGATAGAGTCTGAGCGGGGCCCAAAGCCGTGTTCTTGCTCCTGTAGCCGTGTGGCCAAGTCCTGCTTCTCTCGTCCCCAGCGTCGAGCTGAGTCCTCTAACTGAAGACATGGAGAGGTACAACTGGAGGACCAGTGGGCAGTGGGACCCATCCCTGAGAGCTAGGACAGCTAGACCCTAAGCATGCTCTCTGAGCAGAGAACCAAACTCTCGGCAAGCTCTGGACTTGACACCATTCCAAGAGACCTCAGGGGTAGAAAGGGGAGGGGCAGGGGCCATGCAGTCAAAGACACTGGCGGACCTTCTCTGCATCTCAGCAACACACTGAGTGAGCCCTGACTCAAGATTTACACTGGTCCTTCCCTCTGACCATGACTGCGCACTGAACTCTGGTACTGGTCAAAGACTGACCCCAGATCCTGGACCTACACCAAGCACCCATCCTGGCCACAGACTGATTAGAGAACCTGCTTAGCCTGATCAACCCCTGCAGCTCACCCACCTGGCTTTCCAGGGACAAGATCCGGCTCTGAGCCCGTTCCAGCTTGGCCAGGAGATTAAATTTATCTGAAGTACTGGTAAGAAGATCCTATGGGTAAAGCAAAAACTCAAGATAACTCCAGCTTATGATGTGAGCTCAGGAAGCAGCGAGGCACTGAAGGAGAAACCAGTCAGGTTTGATTTCCAACCAGCTCCCCAAAGCAGAGCCTCAGACCTGGGCCTGACCCTCATCCCCAAATTCAGCACAGGGCTGGACATGTGCTTTTTTCACAGCTGTTTCTTCCGTGATTTGGGGCATCTAAAGTTATTATACATCAATTTTCAAGCATGAAATGCATCAAGAAGCTCCCATGAATGCACAGAAGATACTTCAGCAGGGAATCTCTTTGTAGGGAGAAAACATCTGTGAAGCAAGGGCTCCCCAACCTCCACACTTTACCTGGATGTCCACATATTAGTGCTTCCAAATAGAACTCACCCCTTGCAAGTCCTGAGATGGACAGAAACCCTCTCCTGTGTGTATCCCACCCAGGCTATAATTCCAATTACAGTGGGGGAGCAACCTGGGAAGTGGAGTGGGACTAAGGCATCTCTGGGCCCTGGGACACCCACCTGTGCGGGCAAGGTCTCTGTGCACTTGGAGTGGCCTGGGCCATCTGTCTCTTGCAGCCGCTCTGCCAAGTCTCCACCTGCTCCCAACTCCCCAGAGTCCACCTGGGATGGGGAAAAGGACTCTCCAAGGTAGCAAGCCATATGGCAAAAGGAGTTAAGGATCAGACAGGGACTTGCTTTCTCCCAGGATGCAGGTGAAGTAGAAGCTTTCAGATTCATGCATTCCCAGGAGAAAAAGAGCACAGCCTGAGAGCTCACATTCCAGGGGATGCCAGGCTTAAGGGCAAACCTGGGAAGCCTAGCTCCTGTTCTTGATCATCAACTTGGACAGTGCTGAGGGTGACTACTAATACCCGGTGACTGGCACAGGCGGGTCAAGGCCAAGCCTGTGCTGGTGGCTCTTACCGGCAGGGCCTGCTGCTGTAGAATGATGGGGCCTGTTGAGTGGTGGTTCTTCTCCAGCTCTGCCCGTAGCCTTGAGTTTTCTGCCAGCAGCACTGAGTAAACGTCAATAGGCAGGTTCTCTCTCGTAGAACCCAGGGGAAGGCCAGAGCCTGAGAGCAGGGGGAAAGCTGCGGACATGGCCACGGGTGTTTGTGAGATGGGCTGTCCTGCCTCCAAGTCTCTGCCCTGATCTGTCCCAGCATTTTGTTCCATTCTGACCTGGGGAACTACAGAGGCAGCACGGGGTAATCTCTTGCTTTGGACAGATCTGATGGGGGTCACCTGGTTCTTTCCTACTCATCAGAGCCACCTCTGATTTGTGGCTGTGGTTAACCCCAGTGGGAAAGACAGATCATGGATTCATCAAAGCATTTTTGTTTGTTTGCTTTGCAGAGACAGAATCTTTCAAGATGTGGAGAGATGGGAAATAATTCAAAAGGTTTCGGGGTTAAGGGGTTGGGAACTGATGCCCCAGGTGGCCCTCTTTTGGGCAAGTCTTAGTCCTCCTAGTGCGCAGGGCTATTCCCACTGAGGGCGGGCATGGTTTTGGCCTGGCTCATACAGTGTCCTATCTTGTCCTAAGAAGCTCCCTGGCAGGAGGAAGTAGCTTGGGGCATTCTGGAAGTGCTCAGCGCCAGAGAGGGGAGCAGCTTCCTCCTGGGTATCTCAGGCCCGTAGGCATAACTGAGCATGGCCTCTCTTCGCAGATTCTCCTTGAGCTGAGGGAACTTGGAAGGAGGAGCCTCCAGGCTTGGGGCAAAATCTGGGGAGTCAATTCACTCACATCCACTTAGGGGCGCAGACCCACCAACGTTGGGTTTCCCCTGCAGCTTGTTGGGTGGCGGGGGTTCTTTTCTCTCCCGTAGCCTGTCCTCTAGTACCTGCTCCATCTTCTGGATCACCTGGCAGGCAAAGCACCGAGGCTGGGCTAGCCTGGGGGTGCCACACCTTCCCATCCGAAGGCCCCCAGCTGGCAACCCCTGCACCTGCCTTCTCCTGGTGCCGCACAGTCTCCTCCAGCGCCTTCATCTTTGTCAACTTGTCCTGGTACGGCTTCAGCTGCGCATCCTGGGGCTGCCGAGCCTGGCACAGGAGGAGCAGCTCCTTCTCTCGATCATTTTTCTGTGAGGGGAGGGAAGGGAGAGAAAGGGTGCTCGGGAGTCACTCTTGGCTGAGAGGGTCCACTCAGCCCCCTGCTGAATCCTCTATAGGCGGGTCACTGTGCCCTCAACGCCATCTTCTGCCCTAGACACTTCTCTCAGCACTGCCCATCCAGCTCCCTTCCCCTCGGCTCCAGAAGCCCCAGCTCACCCGGATCAGCTCATTCTGCAGATGCTGCACCTTGTCCCTCAACTTCCTCATGTCCAACTCCTTCAGTAGCAGCTTCTCCTTCATGGACATCGCTGGGATGGGCAGGGAGCTGGCTCAGGGCGGAGCTTCTCCCAGCGTGGATCAGCACAATGTGGGCCTGCCCCAGCTGTGGGGCTTTTGACAGGACTGGATGCTCCATTTCCCACCCCTGAGAGGACCACTGGGCAGGGACCATGTGAGTGTCTGTGGGTGGAGTGTGTGTGTGGCAGGGTCCTGCTAGTTCAAGTCCACCTGCATGCATATCTGGGAAAAGTTCTCCAGCACCCTGTCTCCAACCCAGAGCCTTGGCCCAGACAGGATTCTGGATGCCTTTAGTGGCCTGTACATCCTCACCCAGGTTTGAGACCTCATCTTTGCTCTGCCCCTCTTCTACTTCCTGCTGGGTCAGGTGGCTTCTCAGCATCCGGTTTTCCCACTCCAAGGTGCTGGCCTGTTTCCGCAGCAACAGGATGTCCTGTGCCATCTTCTGCATGGCCCGCCGGTAGTTGTTCATCTCCTGTGGATCCCAGAGCCTAGAGCTGAGTCTCCAGCCCCATGGAAGCTTCCACCTCACATATATGCCTTTATTTGGGAGTCAGTGGGGCACTTTAAAGGCCCAGGAGCCACATGAGCCCCAACCTGTGACCCCAAGTTTTAGCATCTCTCTTGAGGGCTGGTTATGACTTGTTCCCAATCCTTCCTGGCTGCATGAGGACTGCTGCACTAATGTACTTTCCCAAGGACCACTTGATTCCTGTGATGCCAACTCAGAGGGAAACCCAGGACTCAGACACCAGATGAGAAAGCCAATGGGCAACAGGCTTGAAAGGATCAGGGCTATGATTCCAGAGGCTGGCCAAATAATAACCACTCCTTTGCCTTCTCTCTCTTCTTTTCCCCTTATGTCACTGACCCCAGGGAAGAGCCTCTTAGAAATCCCACTAAGTGCTACTTGGGAGCTGATTCTGATACCAGCCCCCCAACCAGCCCAGCAGTCAGGAAGGGACACAAGGTAGGCCTACAAGACTCAGATAAGGTCTCAGGGTCGAGGTCAAAATCCAGCTACAAGATGTGGGGTGCAATATTGGGGCCAGGAAGCAGACACAGTTATGAGGTTAGAAATAACAATGATCCTCATATCTGATGTTCATTGAGCATCTACTATGTTCCAGGTCTCCTTCTAGGTGTTTTACGTGGCCTCCCTCATGCAAGCCTATAAGGGCAGGTACTGTTAACATTTTACAGATAAGGAAACCAAGGCTAAAAGAGGTAAATAACCTGCTCAGTGGTAAAACAAGTGCACAGCTGAACCAGCATCTGAAATCCAGGCCTTCTGGCACTTGAGTCTGTCTGTAAGCACGGTGCAACCCCACCGACAGGCTCCCACCCATGAATACTTCATGCTATAATGAGAAGTGATAAAATCAGGCTATCAACAAGAATTATTTTTTTTATCTTTTCAAGTCTGCCCATATATGCAAAGGAAAATTTAATAAAGTATATTTATATGCATTTGCTTTATAATCAGAAACTACTTACTGTTATTTATTTTAAAAATTATGGAGTTTCTTAAACCTAAGCAGCACAATATTTAAAAGGGGGATCCAATGCAAAAAGTCAGAAATATCCGGATAGAGGATGCAGAGCTGGGGTGGGGAGGGAAGATGGGGCAGGGAGGTGAGCTTGCCTGGGAGTTTGTGCAGCCCTGTGGCCTGTGGGTTTTCTGAAGCTGGGGCCTTGCCTCAGGGGTGGGGCTTATGGACCCAGCAGGCTCCCAAACCCCCAAGAAGCAGACCATCCCAAATTCCCACCTGGGCCCCATGCTGCTTGGGGATGTGGCCTGGCTTCCCAGCCACTGCCTTCCACCTGCTACAAGGGGGCCACTGGCTTCTGGGGGAGGAGTCCTCAGACACAGGGGATCATAAGACACCACTTGTCACCTGCCACTGTCTAGCTTTCTGGCTGGACTCTCTCTAACTAGTATCAGTCCCTTGCACCTGCCCCTGCTGAATACCAGGTCTTGGCTTCTCCAGATCTGCCCATCTGGTGTCCCCAGTCAGCATGTTTACCCAGATACTCAGCCCAGGGACCACACACAGATGAACTTTGTGGCCAGGTCCAGATTGGAAGCCCAGTATGGCTACTGTCAGGTTGTGTAGCTCAGAACTTCTGAGCCTGAGAGTCCTCATGTAGGAGATACCTGGGGTTGCTGTGAGGCTTGGAGTCGGTGTGTGAAGCCCCTGCCTGGGTTTCTGTCCAGCCACATCTAATTTGGAGGTATTGTTCTCATCCCAATTCATTTTTGTTCTAATGGATGCATTAGTCAGACCCATTCCTCTTCCCTCTTGCTGCCCTGACCTCCTTTATCCACTCCTCTGCTGAGATCTAAGTCTTCTTTATGGCAGCTCATGACTGACAGGGGTTTTGAGATCCAGTACATTGGCTGGAGAAAGCCCATCACATTTCAGCAAAAGAAATTGCTCTCCTCCATTCTTTTCCAGGCCTGGTTTAACCTCTTAACATGTCTGCTCTGGGCAATCACAAATAGAATTCTAGGGTTTTCTCTTACACACATACACATACACACACACACACACACACACACACACACACACATTATTCAAGGATGCTTGCTGCCCTACAGGCAGTAGTTACAAAGAATGACCTAAAATTAATTGTGCAAACTCAGAGATGGTTACACTCTATTGTGAAATGAAAAGATCATGAGGGAGCCTGTCGTGGTGGTGCACACCTGTAATCCTAATGACTTGGGAGGCTGAGGCAGGAGGATCTTGAGGTCAAAGCCAGCCTCAGCAACCTAGTGAGGCCCTGAGCAACTCAGTGAGACCCTGTCTCTAAATAAATTAAAAAAAAAAATGGACTGGGGAAGTGGTTCAGTAATTAAGTGCCCCTGGGTTCAATCCCTGGTACAAAAAAAAAAAAAAAAAAAAAAAAAAAAGGAAGAGAGAGAAAAGAACATGAATGATACCCACCCAGAACTTGGGTGCATACATGTGTGTATGTGTGTGCGTGCGTGTGTGTGTGTGTGTGTGTGTGTGTGAGTACACATATGGAGGAGTCCGGGAGAAGGGCTGCCAGTCTCTTGGCCCACCCCTTGAGTCTGATTAATTCAGGGATGCATTCTCTCTAAGAGCCCACTGTTCTCCAACTCCAGAGTCTGGGGTGAAGGCGGGGGTTTGGTAAGCAGAGCTCTGTAATAATTAACATCCCCTTGACAGATGAATAAAGTTGAGACCCAGAGCAAGGAAGGAAGTGACAGAGGTTGAGCTGGGTTTCTGGCGCGGGGTGGCTCTCACTCAGCCAGATGGAGCCTGCTGCAGGAGGGGCAATGGGTTTGGTGGGTCTCCAACCCTGAAGGCTGGCCCCATCCTCCTCCACAGGCCCCCGTCCCACCCCAGCCTGGCTGCTCCACAGGGGAGTGGAGTGGCCCCTTGGCCCTGGCTCCTCTGTCTCTGCTTGGTCCTTCCTCTTGAGCTGAGCAGGAGATCTTAGGCAGCACAGCTGGGTTGTGAGGCCACAGCCTGCAGGGCAGCCCTGACCTCTCTCTCCAGCTCCTTCAGGGTTCTTCAGGGTCATGCTCTGCGTCACAGCCCAGCCTTGAGATCACACAGGACACCACGTCCCAGATTCTCCTTGTGGTCCTGCCTGCCAGCTGCATGCTCCCTCTCTTCCCCAGTCTGTTGTGGGAGGGGAGACTTCTCTCTGGGCTGGCACAATCTCTGGGGCCAATGACTCCAAAGCCATCAAGCCTGATCCTGGAGCACCCACTGCACCTTCTCACCACTGACACCCCCATGACCAGGACCCCCACACCCTCAGAGCTTGCTGAGAGGACAGATGGCAGAGGCCCCAGTTTGAGTTGTTCCACTGCCACTGAGCACCAACAGCCTTTGCCACACTGGCACTACTTCTTTGGCTCTGGAAGGGTGGCAGCTGTCCTCTGAGCCTTGGATGGGAAAATCACCCCCCTCAAGGTTACTCTAGAGTGAGGGGGCATGAGGTGAATGAGCTTCCAGGTGCCTGACAGCTGTAACTCCCTTTCCTGAACACTTTCTGAATGATTTAAAAAAATTTTTTTTTTGTACTAGGGATTGAACCCAGGGGCGTTTAACCACTGAGCCACATCCCCGGCCCTTTTGTTGTTGTTGTTGTTGTTTTTTTTTTTTTGTATTTATTTAGAGATAGGGTCTCACTGAGTTGCTCAGGGTCTTGCTAAATTCCTGAGGCTGGCTCTGATCTCGTGCTCCTCCTGCCTCAGCCTCCCAAGCCACTAGGATTACAGTTGTGCACCACCAATGATTTTTTAAAAATTATTCTTACAATAGCCCTGGGCACTGGGTACAGAAAGTATGATCACGTGATGACTCCCCTTTTACAGGATCGAAAGCCCAGTTTCCATTGAGGAGGAAGGGTAGGGATTATCTTTTACAAAAACTTGAAGGGGGCAATGCTTAGCTCCCTCCCTCCCAAATAAGAAGCATTGTGCCCAATCTGAGGTCCATCACCCAAGTGGGGGCTTTCAAATATGCCTGTGGCCACTACCAGCAGTGTTGAGCAGAAGGACCCTCATGGCCTCAGCGTACAGACGAGGAAACTGAGGTGGGTAGTAGCATGCTCAAGGTCACAGGGAATCAGTTATAAAGCCTCCATCAGAAGCAGCCCAATAAACCAGGTCAATCAACACTTGGAGAGTGCCACTGAGTGCCAGGTCTGTGCCACCAGAGCACAGTTGAGACCAGAATGTCCCTGCCTTCAGTGCTCTTGCCTCTCCTCTAAGAGAAGATGGTAGGAAGTATCCATGACAGAGGGGGTTAGAGGAGGCTCTTTTCCAGCCTGGGGGCCCTGGAGGTTTCCTGGAGGTGGTGACAACCTGAGCTGGCTCTTGGATGAGTGGGTGTTCTGTGGAGTGTTGGGGTCCCAGGTAGAAACACCATGACGAAGGCAGGGACATGGGAACGTGTGATGAGGGACAAAGCAGGTGAGTTACTGGAGGGAAGAGTGTGGGGAGGGGAGGTGGATGCAGCTGGAGAAGCAGCAGGGCAGCCCAAAGAGGGCAGGTCTCCATCTTGCAGGCTGACCAAGGGCCTAAGCCAGACAGTGTGGGATAAGACCCTTCTGGCTGCCTAGAACAAAGGAAAGACAGGGGAGATGAGGGCCAAGAGCAATGTGCAGGGTGAGACACAATGGGACTCTCACTGGGCAGAGGCAGTGGGCATGGAGATGGGGGCAGGGGCTGCCCACAAAGACTGGGCACAGCAGAGGGTACACAGGGGTAGAGGGACAGGAAGTGGGAGGACAGACCACCAGGAGGTACAACTGGAGCCTCGGGGAAGGGAGTAGATTTTCAGGATCGCGGGTGTGAAGGAGGGGTTGGAGTGGGTGGGAGGAGTCCTTGAAATGGGTTGATGGCCAGAGAGGCAGGAGGAAAGGGGGCCGGAGCAGGGTGGCCAAGCCAGGGTACAGAGGGCTTCCTAAAGGAGTCCGGAGTGGGCGCAGAGGGTGGGCGGCGAGGCTGTGCCAGGCCACTGGGTTTGCTGGGTTGGTAACATGCCCTCTCCCCTTCTTTGCCCTTTCCTGAGCAGCCACTCAACTTTTGGGTCCCCAGGCCCCCAAATCCACGCTGGCAGGCTCAGGTCACTTGTATGTGCTTTGCCTTTGCAGCCGGCAGAGGGCAGCCGCCTCCCATGGATACTGGGCTTCAGTCTGTCTCAAAACTGAGACTTGAGGTCCCCTGAGGCAGGTCCCACAGCTTATGTTGCAGAGGAATGTGTGTGTGTGGGGGGGTGTCTCACTCTCCAGTCCCCAGCCCATATGTCCCTCTCTAGGTGGTCCAGCTGGCCTTCTCAGACTTTTTGCCCTGGAACTCCCATCTGAGAGGTTCTAAGGGGTGCCTTCTGTTAAGAACCATCCATCGAAACCAGAGAAGTATACTGATTTGCCTGAGGTCACACAGTGAATCCTGAACCTCAGCTGGGTCCTCTGTCCTGTACCAGCTGCAGGGCTGAGTATCAAAGGGAGGGGTTTGGGATAAGACCCATCTAAAAGTCATCCCAACTCTTCCAGTCTGCGCAGCAGCAGATCCCTGAGCCTAAATCTTTGCAAACCAGATACAATTCTATCCACCAACCACATATACTCTGTGTACACTCAGCCCAGATAGGCACCTCTGGAGCTCTCGGGTGCCTCAATGACATATATACCCTTTGTTGAATGTCTATTTACTGACCAGGTCCTTACTATTATTATTTTTTCCTTTGATTGGAAGGAGTCTGAAAGGGAGGCATTTCCATTCAACTTTCTTCAGCAGGGAGCTGGTCCTGGTGCAGGCAGACCAGGTGATCTGGTCAAGACTGCCTCATTCACGAGAGCACAGCTGTGACTGTACTTAGGTCTGTAGGCATTTGTGGAGGGCGTGTCTCGTGGAGTCCAGTGTGGGGGTACTGGAACTACCATGTTCAAAGTGACAGGTGAGATGCCGCTTGACTTTCTCCTTTCACCAGGGACTGAAGTTACTACTAGGTGAGCAACCTGCTGGGAGAGGGGAGGCAGGTCCGTCAGGCCCATGAGCCGTCCCATTCCCTCAGGTCTGAGAGGTGCCCTTAGAGTTCATGGTGGCTGCTTTTTTGAGTGAGAGATAGAAAGAGTGCTGCCCCTGGGCCTGGCCAGGCCTTGACTCCAAACAAGGCAGAGAGATAATTCTACTTCCTCATGATATCTCTCTGCTCCTGAGAAACCAGCTCACGTGGTGTACCCATTATCTCTCCATGAATTTCCTCTGTCCAGAATTCCCCTGCCACTGCTCCTGGCTCTCTAGTCTGCTCTCTTCAGCCTCCTCCTTTAGGTAGGCCTCCTAGTTCTCTGCCTCCCTTTCAGTTGGGTTTTCTTTGTGCTATCTCAAAACAGGACCTTCTTCTCTGGTGGTCAGAAGGTGACTGAAAATGCTGTTACTCTTCTCATGGAGAGGAGGAGTCTAAGTCCCCTTTGCTTCATTACTGGCCTTAGGGGCTTATTGGAGTCAGCAGAAGACTTGCAGTTTCCCCCTCCCTCCCAGAACACTGTTCTTCCCCAGGGAGAAGTCCTGTGCCCCAAGACTGCCATGCTGTGAGGAAGTCCAACTACCCTGAGTACCTGGCCCGCAGCTGTTCTAGTGCTGCCCTGTAAGTCACCCCAGTTGATGACCTGAATAACTTAGAGTAGAGAGAAGCCCTTTCTGCTGTGTCTTGACTAGTTTCTGACTCACAATACTGTGAGATGTAATGACACAAGAAAAAATGATGAAGTTACCACGTTTTGATGGTGATTTGTTACGTTATATAACTAGAACATTTTCCCTGGCCTCTTGACAAAGCCCTTCACAATAAACTTCCATCTTTGAACTTCAAGGTAGTCAGGCACAGCACAACTAGACCTTCCGTTAGAACTGAACCCTGGGCCCAGGCTTCCTGGGCCCCTTTCTATCTTTGAAACCTTACCTCCTCTGGCTAGCAGCCATCCCTGAGCCACCCAGTATGGCATTTCCCATCTGCTGGACACCACCTACAAACTTTCTTTCCAGCTCCTGGGTGGGCCTGTCTACCTATCTGCTTTTCTCAGGCAAAACCTTGGCCAGGGTGCTGCTCCTGGCAGATCAGCCCTCATTTGTCCCTCTGGATGTCAAAGAAGCCACTTTTGATAGACCAAGTTTTCCAACATCTTTAAAGGGAATTAATCTGTCCATCAACAGATGGGTGGATAAAGAAAATGTGGTGTATATACATAATGGAGTTTTATTCAGACATAAAGAAAAATGAAATTACATTGTTTGCAAGAAAATGGATGGAACTAGAGATCATTATGTTAAGCAAAATAAGCCAGACTCAGAAGGTCAAGGGCTGAATGTTTTCTCTCATATGTGGAAACTAGAGAGGAAAAAGGAAAAGAAAGATGTCGGGGGAGAGGATTTCATGAAAATCAAAGGGAGATCAATAGAGGGAAGGGACCAGGGTGAGGATGTGGGGAGGAAGGGGGAAGTGCAGGGGACTAATATTGGCCAAATTATATTATTACATTGTGCACACTATGAATATGTAACAACAAATTCCATAATTATGTACAACTATAATGCACCAATAAAAATGTGAAAAGAGAAAAAAAAAATAAATGGAATTAACCACATTTCTTTAAAATAAAATGGAGCCACGCATGGTGGTGCATACCTCTAATCCTAGCAGCTGGGGAGGCTGAGATCTGAGAATAGCAAGTTCAAAACCAGCCTCAGGCTGGGGTTGTGGCTCAGTGGTAGAGCGCTTGCCTATCATGTGTGAGGTACTGGGTCCTGATTCTCAGGACCACATATAAATAAATGAATAAAATAAAGGTCCATCGACAACTAAAAAAAATTTTTTTTAAAAACAAGCCTCAGCAACTTAATGAGGCCCTCAGCAACTTAGCAAGATTCTGTCTTAAAATTTAAAAGAGGCTGGTTTGTGGATCAGTGGTTAAGTGCCCCTCGGTTCAATCCCTGGTATCAAAAAGGAAACGTTCAGTTTATGCAAATTGATGTTGACCTCACCCCGACCTTGTCCCAAGATCAAGGAGCTGGGAACAAGAGCCCAGCCCCAAGGGTCTGTCCCAGGAAAGCATGGGGTTCAATGGGGGTTGCGATTAAAGATTAGATGAGACCAGTATTGTCCCAAGAGTTGAAGCTCACTGTGGCTAAGCAATCCCCTTATCCAGAGGAACATCCAGGCTGATGCCACCTGATCCCTGACCCTTCTGTCTTTGGCTACTGTCCACCCAGCCATGCTCTCTTTCTTCCCAGTGTGGGACAATATGACAAAAGAATGGAGTAACCAAGCCTTTCTTTCCCTCCATTCCCTTTTAACTTAATCACCACCAGAGGGCAGGCAAGGGAGGTCTGTGAGCCCCTGGGTTGGGTGGGGACACTGAGGCCGAGCTGGATCAGGCAGTTAGGGTGTGGCCCAATGGCAAAGGCTGTGTTCCAGATAGCAGGGCTGGGGAGGTTTGGCCAGGACGGTCTGTGGGATGGGACCTCAACTGGAGAGTGAGAACCTGGAGGAGGTGTGGTACTGGTGGGTCCTTACTCTACTTGCCACTCCAAGGTGGTCCCAGCTTCCCAGGCCCATTCTTATAAATCTCCCTTCTACCTCCTCCCCAATAAGGTCTGGCAGCCGGAGTTTGCACTAAGCTCAGTTCTGTTGGGCAGGGTAAACCTTGTTCTCAGATAGCTGCCAGTAGCAGAGTGGGGACTCGCCCCAGGACACAGGAAAGTGTAACTAGGAGGCAAAAGGAAGGGGAGGGACTGGAGTCCAGGTGCTTGAAGCAGAAGTAAGATTTGACTGGACTGGGTGGGACTGGAGGTGTGGGAATGGCCAGAGCCCAGGTGTGGAAGTCAGCACAGGCCTGGACTTTCGGGGATCAGAAAAACACACAGGTCTGTCCGACCTTGTCTGTGAGGTCAGCTGGGGAAGTGGGACCTGGAGTGCCAGGCCCTGGAGCTCTGCTTCTGAACAGAGAACAGTCAAGAGCCACAGAAGGTTCTAGAACTAGGGGCCTCCTCACCCCAGGTCCTGCTTATGAAATTATTTCCCTTGAACATCAGCTGGGCCTCCCAGTCACAACAAATCTGTGCACATTGCTGTTTAAAACAGGTTTCCCTACTCTATGGAAGCCACTCTCCCAGGGAGGGGGTGGCAGTAGCGTCTTTGTTCGGCCCAAGGTTACAGCAAAGAAACAAAAGGAATGAATTTTCCCTTTTTTCTGTTCTTTCCCTTCCTGCAGCAACAGAAATGGTGTCTAGAAAGCTTTTGTGCTTGGCTTGGTGAAGCTCCAAGGGGCGAGGGGCGGCAGGGCCTTGGCCGGCAGCTGACCCCAGTCCCTGTCTAATTGGCCCCTGCAGGAGCCAGGCAGACTAATTGGACCAGGCCTGGACAATGGGGCTGGGGCTGGGGCGATCATGGGGTGGGGCTTCTGGAAGAGGCTGGCTTCCCATTCTCATTTCCCTAGGCCTCCCTCGACCCTGCATAATCTAAAAGGCTCCACTCTGGACCCCCCTCCTCCAGGAAGATGCCCCCCGCCCCTCCCTCACACCCCACCACCCCAAGCTCAGCTATCAATCACTCCTTCTCTAGTATGTGACTCAGGTCTTCCCTCTGCTGATAGCGACTTGGGGCCAGTCCTTGTCCCCAGTCCAGGGGTACATAGGGCCTCTCCAGGGGGCTAACCTCTCCCCAAAGTGACTCTGCTCTCTCTCCCACAAAGAGAGTCCCCCACTGGTCTCCTCCTACCAGAATGCCCCCTGCTTAGAGTTTATGCCTCTGATTGCTTCCTGTGGGGTGGGGGAAGAGTGGCTGGGGTCCAGAACCTGGGTTCTAATATCACTTCCGCCCCAAGCTGTTGGATGACCTTCAAAGAGGCCCTTGCCACTCTAGAGGCCCTCGTCTGTATCTAGGGGTTGACACCTACTGGGATTGAGCTCAGGAGTTCTTGCCTCAGTAGAAGAAATACTTTGGGAACAGGGTCCTGAATTTAAAACATTGTTATCACCCAAGCCCGTAGTCTCAGGCTAAACTGCTTCCTCTTGAATGCTCCCATCTGCCACCTCCACTCTTCCTCACAGCCCTGCACCATGGTCTGCACTCTCAGCACACCTTCCCAGCCTAGCCCAGACTGGGATCTGGGGCTAGACCTCCAAGATGACAAAGTGAGGGCTTAATTAGCAAGAGACAAGGGTCACTTTAAGTGATTTCCCCAGAAGTCTTGCTCTTCTCCTTCTCTGGGTTCTGACTATGGGCTCAGGCGGCCTTGGTTGGGGCTGGGGTCCTGCAGAAGGTTCCTGTGACCATGTACATCTAGGAGCCAGTGCCTTGGTCTTCTGCCTCCTTGCCTCCCACTTGTACAGGCTCTGGGAACACCTCTAGTGGTTGCCTGGCAACACACCCCTACACACCTGCCTGTAGGTGAACAGACTCCTCATCTCCCAGGAGAAGTTGGCGGGGGCGGCGGGTTGGGGGGGGGCAGACTTACAGAGCGGCTGTCAACCAGGCCCAGATCAGCTTTGGGGGCCAGAGGGGGTGGGGCCCCTGGCTCCCCCATCCTTGCTGCTAGCGGTCTTGTTCACTGGGATGGTCCCCAGGGACTGTTGCTACAACAAGTGCCTGCCTGGTGACGGAGCTCAGCCCTGAGCTGGAAGCAGACAGCCCATGGGGCCACTTCCCCTTTGTTCCAGGGTAGAGGGCACCTGGGTGGTGGCTGAAATCAGGCTAGGCTCATTCCTTGGCAGGGCTGGGGAGAGTTCTGGTGGCCCTTTAGGACCTGGGGCTTCTGACTGCCCCCAGCCCCAGTCTCAGGATCCTTCCCCCAGCCTGTTCTCCAGCTGCACCTCAGCCTCCCTACTCATTTCCCCTTCCATCTCCACTTGTGCCTCTGCTTCCCCATTCTCTTTTCTTTCCCCCTCAGCCTTACCCTCTCTGTCCCTGTCCCTCTTCCCCTCAGTTTTCCCTCTCTTTGCAGCCCATGTTCTCAAGAACCCCCACAATATCCCAAACTGGGCTCACTTTCTGCTCTGCAGCTGCGCAGTACGACTCAGGGTCCCACGCCTGGCCCCTAGGGCCTCCCTGTCTCTGCCTTCCTGATGGTCTGGTCAAATTCCTTTCTCTTTAGTTCAGCGGAGACATGGGTGGGTGTTTTTAGAAGGAACTCTCTGGGAAGCAAAGGGAAAACAAACCCAAACAAGCCAGCCCACCACCTAGAAACGCCTTGGTCAGGAAGGCAGAACTGCCTCAGCCTGGTTGCAGAGACCCCTCCCTAGGGCGTGGGGAGCTCGTCAGCCTGTTCCATGCAAGTTCGGCCCTGAGCCTCTCATGATAGGCCCCCATCCGGGGCCAGCAGATGCCTGGCTGGAGCTGAGACTTCATAAATATTTGGTTACTTGTTTAATGAATGTTTAGGGTTCTCTGGGGCCTCAGTGGTGGCACAACAATGGAAAGTGACTGGATAGTCTTAGATGGACACCTCTACCTGTGTCAGAATCTCTCTCCACCAATGGGGGCATCTGTCCTATCGGTGTTGCAAAGGGGCCTGGCCTCTTTTCATTTGTGGGCCTCACTTTTCACTTAGTGCACTTTTTCTTAGAGAGGTTTCTTTCTTTCAAATATTTTTAGTTGTAGATGGACACAATACCTTTATTTTATTTATTTTTATGTGATGCTGAGGATCGAACCCAGTGCCTCACATGTGCTAGGTAAGCGCTCTACCACTGAGCTACAACCTTAACCCCTCTTAGTGAGATTTCGTAGCATAAGAATGGGCAGAGGAGTTGAATAAAACCCCTACCCTGCTCTGTAAACCACATTTGAGCTAGCCTGGTAAAGCAGGAAAATCCATGGGCTCTGCTATTAATTGGTTTGGGGACTTTGGACACATCTCTGAGCCTCAGCTTCCCCTCTGTAAAATGGAGCATTCTCTGCACCCATCTCATTGAACTGTTGGGAGACCACATGAAGTTGTGGGTATAAAGCTCTGAGCAGAGAACCTGCCACATGGAAATGGCTCCCAATACATTATTCCCTGCTCTGTGTGATGCTTACGGAAGGCTCTGGAGGGACTAATCCTCCCCCAGGGACATGAGGAGGACACTTGACATGGGGCCGGCCACACTCTCTGATGGCATCAGTCACCCAGTTGGTGGACTAGATGCGGGCCCTAAACTGTTCTGATCTTGCCTTGGAACTACCTACCAGGGAAATGGGCTGCCGCCTCCTGCGGTGTGTGCTAGGAGCCTGGGAGGAAGACAACACTGACAGACCCGTGCCCCCTCCCAGTCCGCTTGCAGCCAACCCCCTCCCCATGAGGGGCCCAGCCCTGCGCCCGCTGAGCTGCCAATCGATTGAATCTGCTCCCATCCTCGGGCGTGCCATGAATTTTTCATCAAAGGCCTGTAGACTTTGGGAAACGTACAATTAGAGGCCCCATCAATAATGCACCACGTGGAGGCATCCTCTGAGCTCAGCCAGGCCTCAGACATGGCTGCCTTCCAGCCTGCTCTGGCAAGAGGCAGGAGGGGCACACTCAGGGGTCCATCACTGGACATAGAACAGGTGTGGGATGCTGAGAGGGAGGGGAAGCTGCACCCTTGAATGACTTGTGCCTGTTCCTAGAAGCCCAGGTGGGCCCCAGGGAGATCAGCCTAGGCTCAGGAGTTTCATCTATGAAATGGGTGCTGAAGAGCTCCCCGGCCTTAAAGCCTGGTGAGACACGCTAGAGAATTCCAACGTGAAGATGAGTGTTCTTCATGGGCCTGGGGAGTGTCCTTCAGGTGGATCCCAGGAAGCAGGGCAGGCCCTAGTCTGGGTTGAGGATGAAGAGCGAAGGAGGGCAGAGATCCCATAGTATTGGGGCTTTATTCACACTTCCTTCACCCAGCTTGGCTGTCAAGGTCCCCTGTGGTCTCCAGCCTCATAGTGTAGCTCCCCAAGCAGGGCAATGGGGAGCATGCCTGTAATTCCAGTGACTTGGGAGGCTGAGGCAGGAGGATCACACATTCAAGGCCAACCTCAGCAACTTAGAAGACCCTGTCTCAGAATAAAAAATTAAAAGGGCCGAGGATGTAAATCATTGGTGGAGCATGCTGGCGTTCAGTCCCTAGTACTGCAAAACAAAATGAAAGAGGAGGAGGAGGAGGAGGAGGAGAGGAGAAAGAGGAGGAAGAGGAAGAAGAAGAGGAAGAAGAAGAAGAGGAGGAGAAGGAGGAAGGAGAAAATAAGGAAAGAAAGGAAGGAAGGAAGAAAGAAAGAGTGCAACTCCTCTCCCATGCCCACCCACATCTGGCAGCCTTAGAACCTCTGAGGGCACAAATGACCCACTTGGATCCTGCTTCTGTGGCTTCCCTCATGCAGTCCCTCCACCAACAGGATGAGGTGCTTCATCCTCTGCTGACAAAACCTCTGCCACCCTCCTGGGCTTCTTTTCTCAATTCTCCAGGCTGAACTTGGCAGATAACAAGCACTTGCCAGGGCCTGAGTCCTGTTCTTAACACTTCCAACAGATCAGTCTGACCTCAGGCTTCGAGCAGCCCAAGGAAGTTGCCACAGCACACCGTTTTGTAGAGGGGAAACATGAGGCACAAGAAGGCTAGGGGTCCTGTCTCAGAAGGGGAGCTGGTTCCAGAGTCTTTACTCTTAGCTACCTCCTCAGACCATGGGGCTGGCTCTTCTACCTCAACCGGTTGGCTCTCAGCCCACGGGGTCAGGGCTCAGGCCTCCCACTTCCTTCCTCAGTGGACTCCCCGACAGCTGGCCCCAGGTTCAGCTGAAATCAGGGTGGGGCCTGCAGGACACTGGTAACCATGCTCATCTGGCTGGTGGGAGAGGTCTCACTCCCAAGTATGAAGTCAGCCTTGCAGGGAGGTCCAGATGCCTCCATGGTCCCCCACAATGGCCCCATTGAGCCCACACCCTGTCTCAGAGCCCCACTGGGTGCTCTGCTCTCTGCCTCCCCACAGCTCCAGGTCAGGCCTGCACAGTCCGAGGCTGTCCTCCTGAATGCTTGCACCATGGCTTTTGATGTGCTGCTGGAGGACATCTCAGTGCCCGAGATGGATTCTGAAGGATGAGTAGGAGTGTGTCGGGTGATACAGGCATATGGAAGGGGTACTGCCCTGAGGCAGCAGGAGCAATTGTGTAAAGGTGAGAGCCACCTGGCATGCCAGGGGAGTGCAGTAGTCAGGATGTGTGGTGAGGACAGTTGGTGGGAGATGGAGGCCTTGGATGTGAGGCTAAGGCCCAGTCACCATGGAGCCTGTCACAGTCAGGTGGGGTGGCCAGTCTGGAGATACATGCTGGCGCCAAGCACGACTGTGAGTGAGACTCTCCCATTACTAGGCCTAGTGGTTCTGTAAGCACACACAGTGGGCTGTGCAGGACAGCAGAGCCCAGAGAGGGCAGGAGGTCACTTGGCCTCCCACAGCACTTTTGTGGCAGAGTTGACTCAGCATTCACAGTCCTCCAGGGTCAGAATCCTGTGCTGAGGTCAGAAAGCAGTCTCTTAAGCCGGAAGCGGCCGACAGAACTTCTGGAGCAACTCGATTTGGAGACAGCCAGGCGAAGGCATCCTTGAGATGCCAGCTTGTCTCAGTTTTCTGGGTGGGCCACCTGCCTTGGCATCCTGGAGCCACCAAGCCATGCACCACCGCATTCACCCTGGGAGCTGTCCAATCCAAGCCCCTGTCAGGCCCTCCACTGATGCTGCTCAAGAGAAATAAGAGACTTGGAAGTGGCTTCTCGCCCTTTCTTAAGCCTGTGACTCAAAGATATCACTGTTCTTGGATCAGAGACCTGCCAAACCTCAAACTTGGGAGCACAGCTGGAACCTGAATGGGAGCCCTGCCTCCTAGGACCAGAGCGAGGGGCTTGCGGGGACTGGGAAGGAGATGAAACCTCACCTTTACCTTCATGGACCCCAGACTCAGTGGGTAGATGGTGCTGGACCCTGAGGAGCCCAGGCTGAGACATGGCCTTGCCCTGGGAGCCCTGCATGGAGGAGGGCTGCCCTCTCTTTGCGCGTCTGAGGAGAAGGTAGCACCCACACGCTCCTGATAAGGACGCATGAAAAGAACAGATGGTGCCAACAAGTGCAAATTAATTGAGCGAAGCCTGTGTACACAGGCGCCTCAAACAGGCGGCTGACAGGCTCGGGAGGGGTTGGTGGGGGACAGGGCAGGGAGCAGGGAGAAGCTGTAACGAGCACTTATCGATGTCTTGCTGAATCTGCAGCCAGGAGCATAGTTATTGACAAAGCCTGTCTATAAATCTCCTGGTCGCAGCTCCAGAAACCTTAATTATGGGGCCTCATTACCCCTCACACCTCTAGGTGGAGAGGACCAGCCTGGGCTGAGGTGGCTGCTGACACTGCTACAGGCCTGTGACAGCAGTATTGAGTCCCTGCAGTGAAAGGTGCCCAGCTGGGATGCCGGGGGAACACAATTTGGGGCCGTGTACCCTAAGGAGCCAGCAGAGGCTCAGTCTCCAGGCCAAGGGCAGGGGGTGAAATGGACTTTGAAGTCAGAGAGCTCTGGTTTTATGCTGCAGATTTGCCAGTTCACTGCTGACTTCAGTGAGCACTTTGCCTCTCTTTGCCTCAGTTTCCTCCTCTGTTCAATGGGGAGAGGGTTGTAGGAAGACTAAAGGAGCGGCCTCTAGTGTTGAGCAAGACAGCTGCCATGCAGAGTGTGAGTGTGGCTGCTGGCTCGCCACAGGGGGACCCTGGTGCTCTCCTGTTGGACATAATTCCCCAGCACCATGCAACTACTCCGACTCCTCTGTCCGCACACAGATAAAACATGAACGTTGTCTGAATCACAAAAATGACCAAACCTCTCCTGTTCCTGGTCAATATGAGTGAATGAATGCTGCTGCTTTACCAGCGACGGTTTTAACCTCATGTCATCACCCCTGCCTTCTGGATAGGAACTATCAGGAGACCCACTCACAGAATTGCCTTTCCCTCCTATTAGCATCCAATCAGAGCAAAATCCTGGCTCCCCAAATCAGTCGCTCCCAGCCAGAATCTTTGCAGTCCTTCCAGATACACTCCCGAGGTGACCGTAGCTCCTCGGGGTGCAGCCTCCCTGCTACCCCAGCCAGTCAGCTTAACCCCAGTGGATGGCAGCTGTGCTCCCAGAGGGATGGGGATCCTATCATTCAGAGCACTATCTTATTTGGAAGAGTGTGCTGTCCAGGCCTCGCTCAGAGCTCTTTCACCCTCCCCCATTGCGTTAGTTTTGTGAACATGTGTTTCCACTGCTTCCCGGGGGGGATCCCGGGGGCACCCGCCAGCCTCTGCCTGCGGGAAGGAGCCCTTGCTAGGTATGGGGCCTCTTGGAAGATCCAAATGGCCAGATTATCCTGAGCCTTGGGCGGAGCTGATGGGGAGGGATGGGTGATAGGGTAGTTCAGCTGTCATGGGGGAGCTGGAGGTAGGGGAATGAAAGTGAGGCCTCCCTTCCTCTTCCTCTGAGTCCCTGTAAAGCCAGCCTTGGAAGATGCAGTGGAGAGAGAGGGGTCCTCTGCTCCCAATGCCCAGGCCTGGTGATCCAGCAGGAGCACATTCAGGGGGAGGCAGCATGGCTGGGGAATCCTTAAGGTCCTGCCTGGGCAGTCCTGCCCTGGGAATGGGGCATGTCCCAATTACCTTGTTGCCGCCTCCCAGGCCCCATCCAGATTCTCTTAGGGGCTGTTATTCCTTTGTCCAACTGTCCTCCCTGGCTGGATCACCTTTCCTGCCTCCAGCCCTGGCCAGAGTCCCCACTGCCCACCCCTTGCCCCTCCAGCCCTATGTTGCTGGAAAACACTCAACTTCTGCCTGGCTCCAAGTCACCCCATAGCTTCACAAAGTGCTTCCATTCTTAGAATTCTGGGCAATGCTTCCAGAAATTCCTGTGTTCACCTTTGTCTGTTGAGGTTTGAGCCTCAAGGGAGTTGGTCCCTTCAGAGTCCCCTCCTCACCCAGTCTGCTACCAAGCCTCATTTGGCCACTCTTTTGCTCATGACCCACCGCCTCTACTCTGAGAATCCTCCGGTAGGAAGCTTCTCTGCCCTCCTTCAGCACTACCTGCTGCCCAAGTCTCTTCCCAAATAATGGAAATACAGGACCCAGGCCCTCACAGATGCAGGTGGCAACAAGGAAGGGGGCTTCATGGGGGCAGCTCCCCCTGCCTGGGGGTACCCTCCTTACTGGGTCTCTTGGGTAGTCCCTGCCCATCCAGGCCCAGGTCACTCTCAAATCCAAATCCTGATTAGTTGGACCATCTGCACCAAGCGCGTCTCCTCTTGCTCCTCCCTGCCCTTCTGTTCCCCTCTGACTTTCAGGTCTAGGACCCTCCTGCTGAGATGGCTGGTGGACAACGTGGGGGAGTCTGGAATGAGCAGGGCAGAGGCTCACACATTGTGGAGCAGCTGACAGTTGTCTCATATAAGGGTCTTGGAACCTGTCCCCAGGCCCACCCACCCCCACCCAGCAACTTTCCTATGTTGTTCTCTCTGCTGTGAACAATAAGACACAGGAGGAGACTTCATAGCTCACAGAACCCTCTCCAGGCACCAGGGCCTTTTCAGTCAGCCTGTGGGGTATGGCTCAGCATATCCCCATTTCACAGCTAAAAAGACAGAGGTTCCTACAGGAACTGGCTGGAGCTGTGCCCCAGATCACCTGGTAAAAGTAGCTGCTTCAGAAGGGGCGAAGGATGTATTCAGTGGGTGCATACTTGCGGAATCCCCACTTCATATTAGGAACAGGTCGGAGGTCAGGGAGGGGATACAGGGTGGAGTGAGGAGAGAGCTAAGCCCTGGAGCTAAAAGGCGGTGGGGGTAGGGCTGGGTAGAATATTCTGGGTTCGGTTAAGGGAGTGGGGTGCAGGCCTTGAAGGTCTCAGGCAGAGGGGCTCCTCATGCTGAGGGAGAACAGAGCCATGCAAGAGTTCAGAGCAGGTGGCAGCACCAGGTGGCTGTCTCCTAGGGAGGAGGGGGTTTGGGGAGGGCAGCCTGGAACAGCTTCCCGAGTGGGGCCCCACCCCACTAAAGGAAAAGACAGAGGGAGGGGCTTTCCCTTGGCACCTCACCGCCCCAGACACCCTTTAGAGCGCAGATCGGGCTCCCCACCCAGCGCGGGAGGAAGCCTGAGATGCACCCAGTCTCCCAAACTAGTCTTCTGAGAGTTCCCCAGTCGCCCTTGCTCTGTTTGGCTCTTCCAATTCCCCGGAGCTACCACTCAGCCCATCCTAAGGTCCAGCGTGCAGAGGTGGATTTGCATATCTGAGAGTAGAAAAAAATTCTACTGCGAGGCTTAGCGCCATCAGGACCTCGAGCCCCCTTTTGTCTGTTTGAGTAAGAGCTGGCTAAAGGCGGAGGGATAATTAGTCCCCCGTGGACGCGGCGCCCCCCTCCTGGAAGATTTAAAGGCGCAGCCCGCAGACCCAGCCCACTGGGCCCGCGCCTCCTGCAACCCGCCCCGCCGGCTGCGCTCGCCCTGGCGGCTGCAGGCGGGATGTCTGCGCTGGCAGGAGCCGATGAATGGGCATTTTATCTGATTAAACTGGGAGTGAACTGGTCGTTCTCTATTATCTGAGGACTTGATTGGATATTTAGCACCGTGTGTGTGTGTGTGTGTGTGTGTGTGTGTGTGTGTGTGTTGCGCGCGCACACACGCACTGGGCTTTTCTAGTCTGTGTGTCAAAGGAAATTGGATTGTACTGAAAAGCGTTTAATCTGACTGAGCGCAGGAGCAGCACCCTAATAAAGTCATAGAACTGGGGGAGGAACTGTGTGTAGGGGAGGTTTTGCTCTTAGCCCTAGACAAGAAAGGCCCCAGCCCTGAGCCCCCTGTATAAGAGGATTCTGCACTGGTCCTCCTGGGGGTGCAACATTTCCCCTGGGTGAGGAGTTGTTGGGGCCAAGGGGATGTGCCCACCCAAAGCCTGCACCCCTTTAAAACAAGCCCATCCAGGGTACCTGACCAAGACTTCCCTCCTGCTTCACCTCCTGAGCTCCTGAAGGTGGCGGTCTACTCTTAGGCACTTGAAAGATCCCCACAAAGTCTCATGATTGTGGAACTGAAGGTGAGCTGAGAAGGGGACAAGAAGATTTGAGACCTGGAGCTGGGAGCTGCCCTCCATGATGTCAGCGTCCTGTGTGGACTCTGACAATCCTTTTGAGTTTTGTTTTGTTTTTTCATACAGTGCATTTAAAGGCAGAGGGACAGAAACTATTTCATAGTTTCTTGCTTCAACTTGATTTGCTCACTTTAAATTATTTGGAGTTTAGACATCTGGTATGTGGGCCCTTCTGCTTACTCTCTAATGTTCTGGGTGGGTGGGGGAGGGAACCCATAGCTACGGAGTGTCTTGGTGTTTACTAGGAAACCGAGGCGGCCTCCTTCCCTTGGGAGAACCCAAGCCCTGTCCTCCACTTGTAAGTCACCCAGCTTGGCCCTGGCTCCCTCAACCCTGGGTTCCTGGGGCTTGCCTGTGGCCCCAGGGGTTGACACCCATCAGCAGCTTCCCCACCTGTAAAGCAGGGCTGATAATTGTACATTCCTCATCGGGTTGACAACAAAATTAAATGCAATTGAGTCGAAAGATGCCGAGCAAGAAGAACTCAATAAATAGGGATAGGTATGCTTAGTAGTTAATGGGAGGGCCCGGGAGGGGTAGGCTGACAAGTTGCAGAAGGGACCAGCCTCCCTGCCTGGGTTGGCACCATCTCTCCCAGTTGTCCCCAAGCCCCCAGCAGTTGATGACCTCATCCTTTGGGCCTCATTTACTAAGGGGTCCACGCTTCTGCTGCCACTGTAAGTGAAGGACTGGGACCAGGCAGTGCTGACCATCTCCTCTAGAGGCAGAGCCAGGAGGTTACCCATCCCTGTCTGCCTGGTTTGCCTGGAGTGAGGAGGAAGTCATCAGGCCAGGCCCCTTACCCACAGATGGCAGCTCGGCCACAGGCTGAGAGAGGGGAACGTTCAGCCAGGTGACTCCCAGATCAGGGTCTCCTTCTCTTTCTCCTGTCAGGCTATTAATTTTCTACCCTTCCCTACCTCTGGTGGCCCTCTCCTCTCCATGCCCTCTGAGCCAAGTCTAGGGGGTGTGGGGCCAGGCCCTGGTTTGCCCCATTCACTACCAGGCCCACCCCTTCAGCTCTCCCCTTCCGTGTTCTCCTCTCTGGAGCGGGTGTTCTCCCCATTTTATAGATAAAGAAACTGAAGTCTAGAAGGAACCACAGTGCCTTTTAGTGAGACCACAGGCCAGGTCTAAGAAAGATCACACACACACACACACACACACACACACACACGTAATTTCTGCTCGACTGATCAATAGGTTCCTTTTGCAGGAAAAAGTTCACCTACATTTGCCTGCTTCCAATAAATGGCAGACGTCTATCGTTTTTTCATACTAACGTTAATGCTCTGCTGGCTTGTCTCTCTCTTGCTTATCACAGTGACATCTGCAGACTTGCAGACTCTTGGGACAAGACCAGGTGGGAGTGGGGTTAGGTATACCCCTCTACATTTCCACAGCCCCAGGTGCACACGGGGCCCTGTCCTGACTGAAGTCTCTTCCCTCTGACTTCTTACGTTTCTTTTCTGACCCAGGGCTTCCTGAGGACAGGGACCCTTTTATGGAATTATCTTTATGTAATTATCACTCATCTTGGGGATGAGTTTCTGGAGAGGGGGTCAGAGGGAGAGGTAGGGTGAGTTGTGCTGCCCCCCACCCACCTCGGTCTTGAAGGACTTCATGAATATGTTGACTATTAAGACTCCTGAAATGTGGACAGCCAGCCCTTCAGTTTCCAGTGTGCTGTCACCCATTCTCTTTTGCAAAGCCTCAAGAGGAAAGTAAGGGAGATCATTCCCTTCACTTAATGAGGAGATAGGATCAGAGAAGTGGAGTAATTGTTCTAAGGACACACAGCTCTCGAGTGGTAGAAACAGGACATCAACCTGCTGGAGTTGCATAAAAGGGGGGGGGGGGTCCTGTGGGGTGAGGAAATAAGACCTGGCTCTTAGAAGGTGCTCAAAAAGGTGACTGAGTGAATGAGTGGGTGCATGTGCTAGGCTTTGGGGAGAGGCAGCTGCGGGGAAGGTCCATGCAGGTGAGGAGTCTTACCATTTTGGCTCCCTGTGCTCAGCTGCCCCGTCTTGGCCCATGGAGCATTGCTCATGTTGGGTCAGGTCCTCTCCTGCATGGCCCTGGGGATGATACCCTTCTCCCAGCCTCCCTGGGCTAGCTCGTGTCCCTAGGCCTCTGCACGCTCCTCCCCAGGTAGGCAGTGGGCTGTCCATGGAAGTGTGCCTCTCAGTCTCCAAGTCCACAGGGTCCAGGGAAAGAGCACAAATGTAGCTCCCAGCCTCTACCCTCTTCCAACAGCCATCCTTGGACCTCAGGCTGCACCTGTGAAAGCATCCGACCCCTGGCGGGATGGGCTACAGGTGGCGCCCCCAGAGCCCTCAGCTCGGGCTCAGGCCCATCAAGGCAGAAGCCTGGGGTTGTGGGTGCCAGAGAATGGTCGGATGCTTGGCTCCAGGCACTTTGCCCTGGCCAGCAGGGGAGAGAGCAGCTGGAGGAGGGCCACTGTGGAGCCTCTGGGTGGGCCTGAGGATGACTGCAGCCCACCCTGTCTAATGCATGTTCTGAGGCCTCCCGGCTCTGGCCCTGGGTCAAGGCCGGGCTTGCCCCTCTGGACAAGTCTCATCAAGACAGGCCCCTCCAGCAGATGATGGCTTTCCTGACTGGGCAGTATCAGGCTCGCCACCAGCTCAAGGGGTGGGAAGTTGGGTAGGGAGGCAGGAGCCCACCCGAGACTGGGTGCGTGGAGTGGGGGAGGGGAGCTGGCCAGCGGGGCTGGCTCAGCCGCTTACACACCCAGAGACAATAAATCGACAAACACTTAATCTCTCTGCAAATTGAAACGGAGCCGTAAATATCTGCTGCATCCCGGCAGCTGAGTTATGAGTCTCGTTTATTAATCTCTTTAGTCCCAGGTGATGGATGGAGGAGGAGAATGGCCCGCCTGAGACGCAGGGGGAGGGCGCCAGGAGGAGGAGGAGTCAGGAGTCTGGGAAGAGCCCTTTTGGAGAAAGGGTCAGGGGGAGAGGCCTAGAGGTTTTGTGTTTCTGTTTATTCTTGGCCTCCAGGGGCCCCATGAACCCAGCAACTGTGAATAAGCCTCCTGCCCTTTACAGTTTCCAATGCATCGCCATCCACTCTCTGGTTAACTCTTCCTATGGCCTTAAGGGGTAGGCGGGAAGATAGTATTCCCTTCACTTATCAACGAGGAGGCAAGATCAGAGAGGTAGAGTGATTTCTCTAAGGTCACACAGATCTTGAGTGACCTTGAATGGGACTCAAACCTGATAGAGCTGCATGGATGAGAGGAGGTGTCGGTAGGGGAGGTATGGGGCACATGTGTGGATTGGGAGCCTCATTTCTTCCTTTCCAGCTTTCTCCCCTCCCTCTCTCCTTTCCTTAAATGCTTGGTAAGCACTCTGCATGCAGAAGCTGGAGGAGGAAAAGGACAGAGCTGGGGGAGGGACAGGAAGGGAAGAGTGCTGGTGAGGGTTCTCAGCTGGCTTGGGACTGTGCATGCTCACACGGATTTATTTTTAGAATCCCCTCCCCCAGTACTAGTTTGCAGGGTTCCTGGCTCAGGGGCTGCGGGAGTGCAGAGGAGGAGGGGGTGGCTAGAGCCCTGAGGTGACCTCCTGCCTGCAGGAGCTGGGCTTGGGGGAGCAGCAGTGTGGAGGACGCTTGGTCTTTGTGAGCATGTGATGCGTACGTGCCATAGGTGGGCCTTGGCTCCAGGTGGCCAGACGGGGTGCTGGGGTGCTCGGAAAGGCGACCAAGGGCAGATGGGCCAGACAGACGGGGCCATGAAGGCTGGGCAGGGGAGGCGAGGATGGTGTGGGGGCAGAAGGGGTGGGTGAGGGGTGTTTGGGGACTGGCTGTGGCTTGTGTGGGGTGGCCTGAAGGGGATGCTGAGTCAGGGCCATCTGTCAGGAGGCTGCTGAGGTGGGCACCAGATGGCTCTGCTCTGTCTCACTCTCTGTGTCTTTCAAGCTTTTTCTGCCGCTGGTGGTTCTGGAGAATCCGGGTCCCTGGTGGGCTCGTGCTTTCAGCCCTGGGGGACCTGCCTCCCAGGCTGGGCTCAGTGCCTGAACCCTGGTCCCTGTGAGGCCTGCCCACTCTGGCTTTGGCCAGCCCCGATCACCTGGACTGTCAGGTCCTCGCTCTGGCTGGTGTTCCTGCCACTTGTTTCCACCGATGTGGGCACTGTCCAGGGGAGCTCTGGGTCCCCTCTCTGGTGAGTACTGCCTGCTGCTTCACAAGGCCCCAGCTCAGGATGTGTCACCGGCCACCAGGCGGTGCTCAGGTTGCTGAGGCTGGGTCTAGCCTTTGTCAGCCTCCAGAGTCTACAGACCTCACCCTGGGGCAGGGGCCTAGGGGCAGGACCAAGGCTTAGTCACAGTGCAAGAGCCCCAGGGGACTTGGGCACATTTGCTCTAACCTCCTCTACTGACCTGAGGCAGGAACTGGGGCCCAGAGAGGGGAAGGGAGTTCAAGGTCACTTCAAGAAACAGTGGGAGGGGCTGGGGAGATAGCCCAGTCGGTAGAGTGCTTGCCTTGCAAGCACAAGGCCCTGGGTTCGATCCCCAGCACCCAAACAACAACAACAACAACAAAAAAACCAGTGGGAACTTGTAAGAACCGGGCACAGCATGGAGCCAGGTGGGTCTGGTAGAGGTGTGTGCCCTGTGGCCTTGGGCCCTGAGGGGCAGGGGATGTGGCAGCCTGAATGCCACAGGGGCGTTTCCATGCCATAGTGGGTGATCCCCTGCCAGGTTTGCCAAGGGCAAATGGAGATGGTTGGTCAGCCTAAGGCCATGCCAAGAAGATAATGAAGACTAGGGGCGTCTACGACACGGCCAGCCTCCTTCGCAGGCCCCTCACCTGTCCCGATGGATCCTTAGGGGCAGACAGGGCAGGGTGAGCAGCTCTCCTGTATCCCAGGTGCAAAAATCAAGACACAGGGACACAAGTGCTCCGGGCATCCCGGGACAGAGCAGCAGCTCTCTGCCTGTCTGGGCGGGAAGGGGGCCCTGGGCTGGCAGGCCTGCCTTCTGGGGCCTAAGCCCCACCTCTGCTGCTGTGGGATGTAGGAGAAGCCACAGCTCTCTTGTCTTCTCTGTGCCCGTGGGGTCCCTGAGCTGAAAACCACCTACCACCCTCAGGGCCAGGTTAAATGGGGTGGGGGAGGTGCACTTGAAGAGACCAGGGGATCCAGGGAGGGATCCTCATAGGGTCCACAGAATCCAGAAGGGAAAAGAAACAAAAGCTTATACTCAGAGCCGGGATGTGGGGATGGGAAGAGGGAGAGAGGGAGGGGGAGCTTTCAAAGAGAGAATGAAAGAAATGAGTTATTCAAGTGTAGGGAGGTTGGAAAAACTCCACTGAATCTTTAAACAACCCTTGTCAATTATTCATCTCCTGGTATGAGGGCCCTCTGGTCTGCCACAAATCTCCTCTGAGTATCGCGGAGGGAGGGAGGGAGGGAAAGAGCGAGCAAGTGAGAGGGTTTCAGAAAGAAATGGGGACAACCAGAGAAAGACAGAAGACAGACACAGAAATAGCAGGTGGAATGGTGGGGGGGGGGGTAGAGTTTGGGGGGATGGTAGAGAGAGGAAGAGAGAGGGAGGCAGACAGGAGAGCAACCCATGCTTGAGTTTCTGGATTGGCAACAACACTACGTGCACACTTCTTGAATAGCCACAGAGCTGATCCAAAGTAAAGCCCACCTCCTCCAGGTAGTCCTCCTTGCTTTCCTCTGTTTTACTAAGGGCATATTAGGTGGGCCCAGCAGTGCTAGGTACATGTGGCTGTTGAGAAGGTACACTGTCCCATTCTGCCCTGGCCTGTTTGTCCATCATCAAATAACTTCCTGTGTGGCTAAGCCTAAAGGTCTGGGGAGGTGGCTCACTTCTGTGTCCTGGGGAACTTCCAGTGCTCAGGGGCTCAGTTTGTCATTCCCCATTCCCTCCCCTCCCTGGGGGATGCAGACTGGGCCCTGGCAGGGTGGGGAGTTCTGGTTTTCTGGCTGACTGGAGGACTCTTGGTAGGTGTTTCCTAAGCCTTTGTGAGTGGAACTGGCCACCTGGAGACTGGACAGAGCCCCCTCAACTCACCTGCTGTCATCCTGGTATTGGGAGACCTGATCTGGCGCAGTGCCAGGTGGGCTGGGGTGTCTGTGGTGGGGAGGAGAGGGGCTCACAGATGGGTGTTTGGCGAGTTGCCATGTTGGGGATAACCCTGAACACCTTGCCTTTGACATTCACTTATCGTGCTCATGACTGTCCCACAGTTGTCCCACTCAGAGGGAGGCACGTGCTTCCCCTCAGCTCTGCCAGGGGCCCTACGCTTGACCTCAGTAGCCTCACTCACCCAGGACCAGCTTGGCACACCACACAGACAAATTGGCACTTGAACTTTCTGTGTCAAAGTCAGGTGTCTGGAGACATATGGGTGCATTTGGTGGGGAGCCCCAGTCAGCCCAGTGGACTGTGCCTGTGGGTGTGGGACCAGTAGGCCAGAAGGCACAGGGAATGGCCCAGAGGGGCTCAGACAGCATCCCCCACTCCCTCCTCCATTCCCAAGGTGCTCCTTTCTCCAGATAATGTTCAATTTCCTATTAAGCCAGAGTAGGCTCTGGAGGGAATTGCAGACAAAATTGTTTCCTGGGCTCTGGGGACTGCACGTGAGAGTAGACCTAGACAAAGGCGCTCAGGATTCCGTCAGGTGATGCAGGAGGGTTACAGCTAAGCTGAGAGCCAAGGGGGTTGCTGGGGTCATCGTTTGGTTACTATGCAATTGCTGCCATGTCACGGGGCCACTGCTTCACTCACAGGCTCTGCTGCTGGTGATCACTTCCAGATTCAAGTCCAGGAGTCATATGCCTTGTAACTGGGCCATTGCTACCTAAGTATGTCCCAGGGCTCTTCAAGATCTTCTGTTGCCCTGTAACCATGTCTACAGCTTACACAACAGGTTCTGTGCTCACAACTGGGTCACAATTACATCTTCCCACAATGCAGTACTGTGGGACATCGTTCTACAACTGGGGTCTATTGCTAGGCAGCTATGCTCCTGTGATCCATGGCCATCTTCTATTGCTTGTCACTGTGTCTCTTGGTCACATGAGTTCATCCATTGCTAAGCAATTATGTTTGGTTGCTATGGAACAGTGACCCATTCTGCAGGGCTACCTGTGATTGTCATGGAGCTGTACACTGTTGCTACCCACCCACATTCTATTGCCTGTGACTGGGTGTACTGGCTGCACGAATGTGTGTATCTCGGTCCTGCCCTGATTATTCTGGGTTCTGGCCCGTAGGAGTTGGAGTGGGGGCTGGGTGTCCCAGCTAGGACAATATGTCAGGGGTGGGAAGAGCCAGCAGGGTAACCAAGGTAGGGGTGGTTGAGGGGCAGGGAGAGGATGAGGATGAGGATGAGGAGGTGAAGGATGGAGAAGGGGAGGAGGCAGAAGCAGAGGTAGCATGGGGTGGGGAGAACCAGGGGTGAGAAGGTAAAGGACAGAACCAAGACTGGGGTGGGCAAGGGAGAGGTGAGGCCACTGCCCTGAGTTCTCTGAGTGTTTGAGGGACCCAACAGTGCCAGGTTGGCTGAGCATGTGGACCATGTGGCTGTCCAGTGTTTTCTTGGCTAGATGCAAAGTGGCTAGGGGCAGTGAGATCAGAAAACCTTGGGCAGGTGTGGTCCCACCTCTGGGCCACCTGTCCAGTCAGGGGTCCCATCATGTTGCCAACAGGCATTTGCCAATGTCTGTGTTGGGCCAGGCCTCAGCAGAGCCTCAGAGCCCAGGGACAAGGTTTCATTGTGCACTTTAGTTCTAGGCCAGATGGTGGGAGCTCAAGTGGACATGAATTAATAGCAAGCCAGCAGACAGTCCCTGTGGCCTCACTAGGAATCCAGCAAGAGGGAGGGAAGGGATTGAGGAACCTTCTTCTCCAGGTACATGGCACATTGGTGAGAGTGCCAGAGGTGCCGTCCCGGTGGGCATGCTTGAGTTCCACCATTAGGCCAAACTCATAGCACTTCTAATAGTCTGTGGGCATGGGCAGCCCAAGCCCCTCATTGTCACCTGAACTTCCCAGAATCCTGCCTGTCTTGGTGCCTTTGTGTACGTCCTTCCCTCCTCCCTCTGTCACTCAGTGGTTACTCTTGCTCAAAGACAGTTCCTCCTAATGGCTAACCTTGATTTCTCAGGCTGCAGTCTAGTCCCCTGTCTTTTGGTGTAATCCTAAAGAGAAAATCAAGACTAACTGGCCCACTG
This sequence comes from Sciurus carolinensis, assembly GCF_902686445.1. NCBI lineage: Eukaryota > Metazoa > Chordata > Mammalia > Rodentia > Sciuridae > Sciurus > Sciurus carolinensis. The sequence goes on from NC_062214.1 coordinate 81,941,533, forward strand.
CCCATGTTATAATATCATTTCAGATATTTACAAATAATTGTCTAAATTGCCCAGCTACCAAGTCCATCCTATATTTAAAGGCCCCTTCCTCTTCTGCTGGTTTTGCCTTCATATCATCCTCATCACATTTCATAAGCACAGTGAGATGCCAAGCCAGCCCTTCCACCCTTTCCCTGCTTCGCTTCCCCCAAACAAATCTATAGCATTATATATAAATATCTCTCACCTAACCCAGGCCCCCAGACGTGCTGCTCTCAATGCAGACAATGGATTCTTTGCCCATTAGACTATAAGCCAGAGAACTCTCCCATGTAAAGCATGAGAAGAGGGGCTGGGGACTGCTCCCACCTTGGTGATACAGGGTGTGGTGCTTAGGCATTGGACATGAGAGGTTTGTCCAGCCAGGTGGCACCTGATGTCTGTGCTCCCAGCGACGGAGTGATGCAGGCGTTGAGGCCTGCCTGCAGGGATGAGGACTGAGGCGTGGCTGGCGGCCCAACCCTGAGAGTGGGGTGAGGGCAGGAGAATTGCCCTGAGCTCTCCGCTGCTTTCG